>NC_092726.1:115602098-115902310 GCF_047496885.1 Scyliorhinus torazame | reverse complement strand
GATGAGGTCCAGTTGCTCCAATGTGCTTTGTTTCACCAGAACATTGCAGTCGGCCAATGTTTGACATGTAGACAACGGAGTAAGAGAGTGAATTGATTGGACTGCGGCAGGGAATTTAGCGTTATGCTTGCCCGCTGGCCGCCTCATTGTGGTCACCCAGTTTACACAGAATCAGCTTCCATTGTTCTGCTCCAACGACAGCACCTCTCTCCCACTATTGAATCCATTGCATTTTTATCCCTCCACAGCTTAGATGAAGAGGTTAATGACTCGGAACATTAGCCCTGTCTCTCTTGCTCTCCAAAGATGCTTCCAGACAGGTTGGGTATTTTCCATACTTTCTATTTAGATTTGGGGGGAAAAACATTGCTCCCCTAACTGGATTTACTGTTTAACATTTGGAATGCATTGCACGTTCTCGATATTTTGCTGTTGATGCGGAATTTGTTTTTTTATTGGCCTTATGTTCAGCTTGGAACTTCCTACAAACATGACTCCTGCACGAAGAGCGAAAAATAGGAGCAACCAAGAGAGATAGGGCGATGGGAGCCAGACAACCAGGGGATAGAAAAAAGAGGAGAAAAACGCATCGTATGAGAGCGAGATTGAGAAGGGAGGAATGAGCGACACAGTGTTTGGGAGACAGAAAGAGACGAGTGAGACAAAAAGAGAGAGACCGAATGTGAGTGATTGAGAGAAGAGAAATGAGTGAGGACGGTTCTTCAGGGAGGGAGCAATTGTGGTCCAGCACCATTCATTCGAAATTTCGGTCTGGCGATTGTTGCAAACTATACAACCGTACTTTATGCACGAATGTGGTGGCTTCCAACGTAAGTGGGCATGGGGATATTTGTAGAACCTTCCACATTATCTTGTTTCATTGTCCACCACCATTCCCGGCTGTATGTAGCAGGGCTATTGATGAGGGTAGGGCGGTAGACGTAGTCTACATGGATTTCAGTAAATCCTTTGATAACGTTGCACGAGGTAAGCTGCACTCATAGGTTAGATCATCTGAAATCCAGGGAGAGCTGGCAAACTGGATGTACAACTGACTTGATGGTTGGAAGAAAATGGCAATGGTGGAAGGATACCTGGACTGGAGGACTGTGACTAATGGTGTGCCTCGGGGGTCAATGCTGGGCCTATTTCTGTTTGTTATCTATCTCAACGATATTTATGACAATGTACAAGGCATGATCGGCAAGTTTGCAGATGGTACTGAAATAAGTGGTATTGTAGACCGTATGGAAGATTATCACAATTTGCAGCAGGATCTTGATCAGCTGGGAAGTGGCCGAGAAATGGCAAGTGGAGTTCGATACATATAAGTGTGACGTGTTGCATTTTGGAAAGTCAAACCAAGATAGGACTTTCCAGGTGAATGGTAGGATATTAGGGAGTATCGTGGGACAGAGAGACCTTGGAGTTAAAGTGCACGGTTATCTAAAGGTGGAGTCACAGTTAGATAGGGCAGGGTAGAAAGTTTTTGGCATGCTGGCCTTGATCAGTCAGGGCTTTGAGTCCAGAAGTTGGGAAGTTATGTCGCGGTTGTACAGGATGCCTCAGTTAAAACTTTCAGATATAACCCTGCTGCTGCCGTCTCTGTCTGTTTATTGACATTTTCGTTCTTTACTGTATCTTTACTCTCGCTATTCTTACTTTTGATGTTTGGGTTCTCATTCTTACATTTGATCTTTGGGGGCTGGTGCCTCCTCGCCAATTCCTTCCATGTCTGAAAGCACAACAGCATATATTTATAATCCCAATTAGTGTCTCCACTCCCATTTCTTGTCAAAGCTTCCCACGTTTCAATCAGCGGCATGTTAAAACTACCCCCGTACGGCCAAGCCCCCTGGGACCACCCATACAAATCGCGACTGAATGTTACCGCATATTGAAGTTCTCCGGTTCCTCTTATCACAATGTCAGCTGGTGATCCCGGCGGGACAAGGGGATCTCCTACCTTTCTCCGTTACCTTACGATTGTTTTTATCCGCTGTTCCGTTATCTTACTCATTTTCACTCCCTTATCCGTCTGCTTTGCAGAGGCCGCCTTCTTTATCGCCCCTGACATCTGTGACGTGGCTTCGGGGTGGCCTGTAAGGGGGCGTCCGAGTCTTTGGCCCATCATGGCTTCTGAAAAATACTTTAGAGCATTCACATATAATAACAAGGGCCGCGGTAAATTACCAACAAAAACTATAAGGAGCGCTCACCGGTGATAGTCCTTGTGCGAATCCCGAAGCCTGCTGATTGTTCAGGTTTTTTTTCTAAGGCACCTTTTCTCTTCTCACTCAGCTATCATTAATTTATTCACTAAGCTAGCTCTCCTAGCACGAGTCACTGGCCAGTAATTAAGGCTGCCGAGCCGCAGACCCCCCTTTCAGCTGGGGTCGCGCTATAGCTCTCTCCCTTTCAGCTGAGAGAGACCTGTTTAGAGATTCGTTTTCGGGGTTCGCTTCCGGTTAACTGCAACGACTACGTCAATTGCGGGGCATCCTTGAGCAGGTCGCTAATGACACTGCAGAAGCTGTTAACCAAATATAAACTGAGATGGTTGCTACAAGATCGGTTGCTCGACAGAATAGGATGGCCCTTGATTTCTTGTTAGCTGAGAAGGGAGGTACTTGTGCCCTTATTGGCAGTGACTGCTGCACATTCATCCTGATAACTCCGAAAAAATTGATAACCTGGTGGATCACATTCGTAGAGAGGTAGCACGATTGCATGAGGATGGGGGATGGGATTTTGGCTTTGGGTGGTTGGGAACATTAAGACAGAGGATTGTGATTTGGATTACAATCATTGTTCTAATCCTGATTGTCGTATGCTTACTGTTTAAATTTTGTTCGGGATGTTGTCAGGGCAGGGGGGCGAGTATGTCAGCGGTGCCTCCATGGTCCCAGCCTCTTAACAACCAGGTACCTATCATACGTCCATTCCCCTTACATTATAACCCCCCCTTTGCTGCTGAGGACACTGTAATGTACTAACATGTGTTGATCATAAGATCAACAAGGAGGGAATTGTTGAAGGGACTTTAGTTGGCGGATTAGCTGCCTTAAATACCCTGTATTATTTGATCAGCTGCTTGACTATATTTCATGGAAACAGGCACTTGGCAAAGCATGATGGATAGAGAGCCTTATTTTTAGTCGAAAAGTTCGAAGTTCTGTATGAAACAGTCAGAAGGTCATACAATGTAAACAGGCGTACAGCTGCACATTGTTTTGCTGACCACAGAACATTATTTTTCTAAGGGAGGAACTCAAGGCCTGTTATTAAACTTTGCTCGCGTTTCTGTCTTCTTGGCTAATCTAAAGAATGCCTCTTTGTCCTTGATAGTTCTGACTGTATTATATAAATTACACGCCTAACCTTTGTAAGGCAGGGCATCTGGAAAGACTGTGGTCATTCTAATTCCCTCCACGAACTTCGTGTTAAATAAAGGACCTTTCGCGGCGAAAACTCGACGTGCTGACTTTTTTTTTCTTCAACATGGGCCCATTGCTGTTTGTTATCTGTAACAACGATATTTATGAGAATGTACAAGGCATGACCGGCAAGTTTGCAGATGATACTGAAATAGGTGGTATTGTAGACCGTATGGAAGGTTATCACATTTTGCAGCAGGGTCTTGTTCAGCTGGGGAAGTGGCCGATAAATGACAATTGGAGTTCGATACATATAAGTGTGACGTGTTGCATTTTGGAAAGTCAAATCAAGGTAGGACTTTCAAGATAAATGGTAGGAAGGGAGTATCGTGGAACAAAGGTTAAGGTGCACGGTTATCTAAAGGTGCAGTCACAGTTAGATAGGGCAGTGAAGAAAGTTTTTGTCATGTTGGCATTAATCAGTCAGGGCATTGAGTACAGACGTTGGGAAGGTGTGTCGCAGTTGTACAGGATTTTGGTGAGGCCGCACCTGGAGTATTGTGTTCAGTTTTAGTCGCCTTGCTATTGGAAATATGTTATGAAACTGGAGGGAGTGCAGAAGAGATTTACAAGGATGTTGCCAGGACCCAAGGGACTGAGTAATAGAGAGAGATAGGACAGGCGAGTGACTTTGTCTTTGGAGCGTAGGAGATTGAGTGGTGATCTTATTGAGGTGTATAAGATGATGAGAGGCATGGACAGGATGAATGCACTCCGTCTTTTCCCCAGATTTTGGGAATCGAGAACAAAAGGCCATATGTTTAATTTAAGGGGCAATATAATTAATTGTAACCTGAGGAGCAACTCTTTTACACAGGGGGTGGTACGTATGCGGAATGAGCGAGCAGAGGAAATAATTCAGGCAAGAACATTGACAACATGGAGCAGGCACAGTTGGAGTCAGCCCCGAATGTTGCATTAGCTTTTGAGCTGCTCTTGAAACGCCAGTTCCAATTAGTCCTTAATGAGCGCGCCTCTGATGTGGGAGATCTTTCGATTAGCCTGAAACCAAAATTAATCTGATCCAGTGTTTTACAGAATAATACGTCATTGTTCTGGAGGGTATCGTAAAACATGATGTGCAGTCCCCGGAAAGGTGGAAAATTCGTGGATAAAAAGATTCTGATTTCCAATGATTACAACATAGTTACGATTCATATTGCACATTTAATGTGATAGAATTTTGCAGACACTTCACAGGAGCCTTACACAACACAGTATGTCGCAGATCCAAATTCCAATCTGTACAGGTGCGTTGGCAGGATTGCTCTTGGCCAAATGGATGTTTTCCAATAAACAGCAAATGAGAATGGTGTGCGTCTGTGCGCGCGTTTGGGTCGATTATTGTTATTGTGGGAGAGAAGATTGCTTTCAGCGGGGTGGTGGGTGGGGGCGGGGGGAGGGGGTTGCTGTATCAGTTGCTCATACCGTGTGTCCTTCGGGAAATATGTCCCAGGACAACGGATGCTGTGAGTGTGTCCGCGGTTAATGGGGATTACTCTCACAGAGGCAATGTTGAGACCAGTCTGATTACACTTTACGTGAGTAGGTGTATGTATTTATTGAACTGTGGGAATGTGTGAGTTTGTGTGAATGTGTGGTTCGAGCGCCGGTGTGTGCGTGTGTGTGCGAGCGTGGACTTTTCAATGTGTGTGTGTGGACTTTGGGTGTGAATGTGTGTAAGTGTGTGTGTCTGAGTCTTTGAGTATGTGACTGCGCTTGTTTGTATGAAAGTTTGAGTATGTGAGGGGGGTCAGTGTATTTGTGTTTGTGCTTGTGTGGGTGCGAGTGTGCGTATGAGTCGGTGGTTCAGAGTCTGAGTGTGTTTGGGTGTGTGAAAGTGTGTACGTGTGTGTTTCTGTGCGTGTGAATGTATCTTTGCTTTTGTGTGTGTGTATTTGTTGGTGTGAGTATGTGTGAGTGTGTTTGCAAGTGTGCATGTGTGTGTGAGGGGCCGAGTTAGTCTGGGTGTGAGTATATGTGAGTGTGTTTGTGAGTGTGTGTGTGTGGGGCAGAGTTAGTCTGGGTGTGAGTATACGTGAGTGTGTTTGTGAGTGTGTGTGTGGCCGAGTTAGTCTGGGTGTGAGTATATGTGAGTGTGTTTGTGAGCGTGTGTGTGTGTGGGGGGGGGGTCGAGTTAGTCTGGGTTTGAGTATACGTGAGTGTGTTTGTGAGTGTGTGTGGGGCCGAGTTAGTCTGGGTGTGAGTATATGTGAGTGTGTTTGTGAGTGTGTGTGTGTGTGTGGGGGCCGAGTTAGTCTGGGTGTGAGTATATGTGAGTGTGTTTGTGAGTGTGTGTGTGTGTGGGGGGGGGCGAGTTAGTCTGGGTGTGAGTATATGTGAGTGTGTTTGTGAGTGAGTGCGTGTGTGTGTGGGGCCGAGTTAGTCTGGGTGTGAGTATATGTGTGTGTGTTTGTGAGTGTGTATGTGTGTGTGTGGGGCCGAGTTAGTCTGGGTGTGAGTATATGTGTGTGTGTTTGTGAGTGTGTGTGTGTGTGTGTGGGCCGAGTTAGTCTGGGTGTGAGTATATGTGAGTGTGTTTGTGAGTGAGTGTGTGTGTGTGTGGGGCCGAGTTAGTCCGGGTTTGAGTATATGTGAGTGTTTTTGTGAGTGTGTTTGTGTGTGTGTGGGGCCGAGTTAGTCTGGGTGTGAGTATATGTGAGTGTGTTTGTGAGTGTGTATGTGTGTGTGTGGGGCGAGGGAATCGAGGAGCTAAAGTGTCTCCGCTGTGGGTGGAGGGATCACAACATGTGGTGTGTAGAGGTGCTTGCAAATGTTTGAGCATAGTTTATGCTTGTAGTCAGTTCCAGGTGGGGAGAGGTGACTGAATGTTTCGGGAGGAGAGCTAGTAATGGCTCATTCCATTGTATTGAAGCGTAAGTGCGGCGTGTGCCCGTCAGTCATGTCTGTAGGGAAGCGAGCTTCATAGAGTTTTCTGTTTTCTTGGCAATTGAGGGTCGGCATGGTGGTGCAGTAGTTCGCACTGCTGCCTCACGCCTCCGAGGACCCGCGTTCGATCCGTGTTGACAATCACCCCCTGTCTGCATGGGTCTCACCCCCACAACCCAAAAGAATGTGCAGGGTAGGGTAATTAGCCACGTTACATTTCCCCTTAATTAGAAAAAGAAGAATTGGGAACTCTAAATTTATTTATTATAATTTTGGAATTTGAGGAGCTTGGCCGGTACGTCACTGGCCATGAACTGTCGCGCATTAGTTTCCAAACATGGCCGGAAGACCTCCACTTTCCGAATGTCACGATTGACATATAATGCATGGGAGTAGGAAACGGCTTTATCAGTACAAATGTCCAGTCGAAGATTATAACGGAATTGTGACCTTACCTTTATTCGTTTTTCTCCACGGAAGCTGCCAGTTGAGTTACAGGAATCAACCCCAGTTGAGTTTTTCAACATTTTCGTTCCTTTTCCAGATTTTCTGCACTTTTGGAATTTTGTTTTTATTGTCCGGCGCATTCTCTGTTTATATATAATAAAAATGTAACAATTATATGTTGAACGGCAGCAATCAAACTTCTTCCATTGACAGTTTCACATTGTTTACGAAGCATTGAACTGGGATCAAATTGTTTGGAAAGCAGTGCCTTAATATGACTTCATCCGTCCAAATTTAGATCCTTCACAAAGGACAATAACCTATCCGCATTTTCGTTGTCAGTGTCCCCGAGAATTTCATATGTTGCAGTGTAGTCAGCTCTCATTCGTCCAAGCTCCGGAGTATGTGTCAAATTGCTCAACCTTTCCTTAAAATGCAGAAACTATACCCCAATTATCAACCGCATGACTGTTCCCTGAAACAGTGCTTCCAGTTCACAAACCCCTGTCTGAAATATGACAGAGCCGAAAGCTCCGACTCCAATTCATCAATTCATACCCAAGTTCCTGACATTGTAGATATTTAATGCAGGTATAATTGCGATGAATCACTTTGGCATCCAGCAGGTACCAAATGTTCTATCTGCAAACATCTCCTCCCCTGTCGTAGATATTCTACTTATTTAAATGATTATGTTTTCAATTAAAGAAATACAGCTCCCAACAATTTTACTAACATCGCAAAATGTAACTAATCCAGCTCCACAATTCTGAAAGTCTCCCTGCTCTTTTTTTTCTAGCCTGCTTTCCAAATATATGGGGAGAAGAACAAGAAAACGTCACAAATAGAAATTGCCTGTAGACCTGATTAAATGTACTGGACCGGAGCTATCAGGTCCCGCTGTCTGTCTCGCCATCTCTCTGAAAGTTGTTTCATTGCAAAGCACCAATGCAGCACTTCGACCCACAATGTCAATTTTGCTCACTCCCTAAATTACTCACTTCTATTGAGGTTGTGTTCCGCAATTCGGTAATCTGTGTGACTGACTGATACAGAGTTTTTGGCAAAGCAGATGGGTAGTATTAAAAGGAGGTAATGAGTTACTCGCAGATGTGAAGTCTGACCGTCTTGCAATGTCTCGCATTCACAAAATCAGCAGTGGTTATTAAGCCAATATATTAGCTACTGTGTTAAGTTTAACATTTTAGAATTGAACTCTGAGGCATTTCTAACCAACCAATTAAATTGTCTTCACCCTTCCCCTACAGAGACTGTTAGATACAGAGAAAGTTTGATTACGAGTTATAAAGTGAAATAAGAAATTATGATATTTGAATCATAAAGGTGTTACAGAAGCCGAAGGAATATGAGAAAAAGCAGGCATAAATCTCACAAAGGGTTAACAGCATTCAGAAAAGAGGGTTTAAGATGCAAATAACCTTTGCCAACTTGAGACATCTGATGCCGTCCTTTCAAGTAAAACAAATGCTAGCAAATTAAGTTTTAGTTACATGAAGGGAACAATAGTCCCCATTTATAGGGGCTGTTTAGCACAGGGCTAAATCACTGGCTTTGCAAGCAGACCAAAGCAAGCCAGCAGCACTGTTCGATTCCCGTACCAGCCTCCGCGAGCAAGCGGCGGAATGTGTTGACTAGGGGCTTTTCGCAGTAACTTCATTTGAAGCCTACTTGTGACAATAAGCGATTTTCTTTCATTTTTCACTTACATAGACGTGAATTATTTTAATAAGCAGTGGAATAAGAATGGCCATGATTTTTTGTTTGAGCTAAGTGGCAATAAAGTGTATGAGTAAAATCCTGCTGACACTAGTTGGATGTGGGAATTTGGAGATAACAAATTCACTGAGGCATAAATTAACACCAAGAAGGAGTCAGTGAAACATGACGAGAGCAGGCGGCATCACTCCTCTAAGATTTGAAAAACATTAAAGCATTTTGAACATTGCTTATCATTAAACATCCTCTGGTCAGACATGATGGAAACTAGATGGGTACAATGGACGAACAAAAATTGGATAAATGAGCAGACGATATTATTTAAAGGTAATAAGATTTAACCAACATGGCTGTGAGAATGGTATACAAAATCCTGAATCACTAGCAGCCGACTTTCTGCTCTCAGATCTCAGAGCTGCTTCCGTATATGGGAGAGATTGAAAACGAGCGACGAACAGAACAGCGAATAAACTAGGAGAAAACCAACCGACAGAGAAGAATGATTGTCAAGGATGCACGGAAGGTCTGATCAACCGGCAAAGAGAATTCAGAAGCAAGATCTTGAAATGAAATGAAATGAAAATCGCTTATTCTCACAAGAAGGCTTCAAATGAAGTTACTGTGAAAAGCCCCCTTTTACCTTGTTGTAAAGACAGTGATGTTATTTTTTTTTAGTAAAATAAACCAAGTTTTAAATTTACCGTAACCTGAACAGTGTCTCTTACAAAATATCGATACATCTCCTGTGTCGATATTTTCAGAACAAGGCGGGGCCCGGGATCGAAGCTATTAAGTGGTAAGTAGATAAAAGTTTATTTGAAGATATAAGTTATGCCGGGGATAACTTGAAACACTGGTTTGACCTGAATAGCACCTACTTAAGTCTGCAAAGGAGTCAAGGAGTGAAACTCCTTGTGCACAATTAGAAGATCTTATTGACCATTTTTGGTACATGGGGAGTTCTAAGAATAGTAATGATTTAACTTCAGAGTCTATCAGCCTGCCCTTTTCTCTATTTAAGTTAATTCTGTGGCGATTGCGATCCTGTCTCGGGGAAAATGCGGCCTTCCCGCCTTCAAGACTCGCTACCTGGTGGCCATGGCGACTGCAGATCTACTTGTAATTATCGCTGATGTCATTCTCTATCGATCAGTGATTACTGTTAGAACATTCAGAACATACAGTGCAGAAGGACGCCATTCGGCCCATCGAGACTGCACCAACCCACTTAAGCCCTCACTTCTACGCTTTCCCCGGAACCCAATACATCCTTCTAAACCTTTTGGCCACTAAAAGCAATTTACCGTGGTCAATGCACCTAACCTGCACGACTTTGGACGGTGGGAGCAAACCGGAGCTCCCGGAGGAAAGCCACGCAGACACGGGGAGAACGCGCAGGCTCCGCAGAGACAGCGACCGAGCAGTGAACCGAAACTGGGACTGTGGCGCTGTGAAGCCACAGTGCGATCCACTTGTGCTACCGTGCTGCCCTTGACTTCTCTGGATCGTCCCTGGACATCGCTCCTGTGCATAGTGGCATTTTTATCATTAGTCGCTCAGCCGTAGATTGTTCTGTATTGTTCATCGTCACTTTCACTTTGGATCGATGTGTTGCCATTTGTTGCCGGAAGTTGAAAATAAAATATTGCCCGGACAACACTGCAACTGTGGTTGTAGCAACAAACTGAATTTTCTCTGTTTACAGAACGTCCCTTTCTTCTTTATATTTGAACCTGGAGATATAATCAACAACGTAGCATTGTTTTGTTATGGGAAGCCAAGATACTTAATGGGGCCAGGATGGGTGGCTTTTGATTGGTTTGATACTGTCTTAACACCATCGTTTTAATTCTGTTGCTCGATGCTGTAACAGTCAGGTACATTATATAAGCCAACCGAGTTCGTAAGGAACTGATGCATCAAAGAAATGGAGAGAATCGCAGTGACCCAGAGACAGAAAGTCGGCAGTTGTCCATGGTATTACCCTTCTTCATTTCTGTCCGTGTCATACTTCTATGGTTGACATTTGTTCTCGAGTCCCTGTATTATGTAATTGCAGAAAAAGATCCTGCCAATTACAATAATTCTGAATCTAATTTTCCACAAGTCGGATCCATGCTGAGGAGTTTAAGTGGCTGCACCAACACTTTTATTTATGTGGTGACTCAGGCCAAGTTCCGGGAACAGTTCAACAGGGCATTTAGATATCCAGTTACATTAGTTATGCAGTTATTAATAAACAGGGCAACTAAAAGGAGTTCAGCTGATTTTCCCCCTGTTTCCAACTCATGTGTTTATTAAACATTGATCGATTGAACAGCAGAAAACATGGAGTTGATCTTGAGACACCAGGCGCGCCGTGATGAGCATGAGGGTTGTTTAATGATCAACATGTGATGCTCAGTTCCCCGTATGTGCTGACAAAGAATTAAACCTGTCATTGCAATAGTGGAATTCCGCAGTTCGTTGAAATCATCTGTCCAAATTGAAAATTAATACTATATTTGAAAATACACGAATGGAGTTTTCAACACATTAATATTATAGTTGAATGAGCAAGTTCTCTGACTTTAAAATTGTTTATTTTTTTCTGAAAGCAAGTACCATGGCGTTTATGTACCTGGGCTGTGAATTTAACAGGAAGCGTGGTAATGGGACGACGAAGTCATACAGAAGGGCGATGGATTCTCTTTTCCTGATGCGAAGTGTTGACGCGGATCAGAATTGGTGGATTTTCACGACGGCAAAACAGGCGCCGAACCTCAATCGATTCAACTGCTGTGGAGGGGTTAGCATATATACATAGATACATAGAAGATAGGAGCAGGAACAGGCCTTTTACTGTCCCTCCATTCATCAAGATCATGGCTGATCATCTACCTCAATAGCCAAATTCTGCTTTCTCCCAATAACATTTGATCCAATTCTCCCCAAGTGCTCTCTCTAGCCGACGCTTGAATGTATTCAATGTTTTAACATCAACTACTTTCTAAAGTAATGAACTCCACAGGCTCGCCACTCTTTGGTTGAAAAAATGTCTCCTCCTTTCTGTCCGAAATGAAACCTCAGACTGTGACCCCTGGTTCTGGACACACCCACCATTGGTAAAATCTTCCCTGTAACTATCCTATCTATCCTGTTAGAATGTATTAAGTCTCTATGAGATGCCCCTCTCATTCTTCTGAACTCCAGCGAGACCAATCCTAACCTATTCAATCTCTCCTCATATGACAGTCCCACCATCCCTGGATCAGCCTGGTATACCTTAGCTGCACTACCTCTAGGTCGAGAACATTCTTCCTCAGAAAAAGAGACCAGAACTGCACACAACATTCTATTTGATGCCTCACCAAGGCCCTGTATAATTGCAACACCACATCCCTGCCCCTGTACTCGAAACCTCTCGCAATGAAGGTCAACATACCATTAGCCTTCTTTACCACCTGCTGCACCTACATGCTTACCTTCAGCGACTGGTGCACAAGGACTGCCCTCTCGCAATTTATAACCGTTCAGGTAGTAATTTGCCTTCCCGTTTTTTCTGCCAAAGTGAATAGCCTCACACTTATCCAGATTATACTGCATCTGGCAATCCTTTGCCCACTCGCCCCATCTGTCCATTATGATGTAGGATCTTTGCATCCTTCTCACCGTTCACCCTCCCATCCAAATTAGTATCATCTGCAAATTGTTGAGATTTTCCCTCATCCAAATCATTAACATATTCTGTGAAGAGCTGAGATCCCAGCACTGATCCCTGTGGCACCAAACTAGTAACTGCCTGCCAATTTGAAAAGGAACCATTAATTACTGATGTTACCTCTCTGCCAACCAGTATTCGATCCACCTCAATGCACTTCCCCCAATCCCATTCGCTTTATCATTGCACAATAATCTCTTACGGGGGACTTTGTCAAACGCCTTCTGAAAGTCCAAATATACCACAACAACCGGCCCCCCCTTGTCAACTGCACGAGTTGCATCTTCAAAGAATTCCAACAGAATTGTCAAGCATGACTTCCCCTTCATAAATCCATTATGAATCTGAGTGATCCTGTCACTTTTTTCTAAACTTCCGCTATAAATCCTTGACAATGGTTCAATAATTTTCCCCACTGCCGATGTTAGGCTTACCGATCTATAATCCCCTGTTTTCTCTCTACGTCCATTTTTGAATATTGGAGTGACATTAGCTACCTTCCAATCGGCAGGGACTATTCCAGAGTCTATAGAATACCGCACGATGACCACCAATGCGTCCACTATTTCCAGAGACGCCTCCTTCAGCACTTTGGGATGCAGATTCTCAGGCCCTGGGTACTTAATGTCATCAATTCTCCCAGCCCCATTTCTCTACCAATATTGATCTCCCTCAGTTATTCAAAGAACAACCAACAAAGAACAAAGAAAAGTACAGCACAGGAACAGGCCCTTCGGCTCTCCAAGCCTGCGTCGACCAGGCTGCCCGACTAAACTACAATATTCTACACTTCCTGGGTCCTTATGCCTCTATTCCCATCCTATTCATGTATTTGTCAAGATGCTCCTTAAATGTCACTATCGTCCCTGCTTCCACCAGCTCCTCCATCAGCGAGTTCCAGGCACCCACTACCCTCCGTGTAAAAAGGTTGCCTCGTACATCTTGTCTAAATCTTGCCTCTCGCACCTTAAAGCTGTGCCCCCCAGTAATTGACCCCTCTGCCCTGCGGAAAAGCCTCTGACTATCCAATCTGTCTATGCCCCTCATAACTTTGTAGGCCGCTCTCAGGTCGCCCCTCAACCTCCGTCGTTCCAGTGAGAACAAACCAAGTTTATTCAACCTCTCCTCATAGCTAATGCCCTCCATACCAGACAACATACTGGTAAATCTCTTCTGCACCCTCTGTAAAGCCTCCACATTCTTCTGGTAATGTGGCGACCAGAATTGAACACTATACTCGAAGTGTGGCCTAACATAAGTTTCAATACAGCTGCAACATGACTTGCCAATTTTTATACTCAATGGCCCGGCCAATGCAGGCATGCATGCCGCATGCCTTTTTGACTAATATCTCCACCTGTGTTGCCCCTTTCAGTGACCTGTGGACCTGTACATCTAGATCTCTCTGACTTCCAATAATCTTGAGGGTTCTACCATTCACTGTATATTCCCTACCTGTATCAGACCTTCCAAAATGCAGGTCCTTTACATTTTTCCGGATTGAACTCCATCTGCCATCTCGTCGTCAACCCTCGAAACGATCTAAATCCTGCTGTATCGTCTTACAGTTCTCATCGCTATCCACAATTCCACCAACCTTTGCTTCGTCCACAAACTTACTAATAAGACCAGTTACATTTTCCTACAAATCATTTATATATACTACAAACAGCAAAGGTGCCAGGACTGACCACTGTAGAACACCACTGGTCACAGCCCTCCAATCAGAAAAGCACACTTCCATTGCTACTCTCTGCCTTCTATGATCTAACCAGTTCTGTATCCATCTTGCAGCTCACCTCTGATCCCGTGTGACTTCACCTTTTGTACCAGTCTGCCATGAGGGCCCTTGTTAAAGGCCTTACTGAAGTCCATATAGACAGCATCTGCTTCCCTACCTGCATCAATCATCTTTGTGACCTCGGCTCATCAGAGGCAACAAATCACGAAGGCCATGGATGATGTCCGGTCAGGCCAACTGATAACATGCAAACGGTGCATACTGTACGCGCGTTCCAGACCGCATTGGTGCCGCTGTCGAGGTGACAGTGAATTGCGATTTGGCATCAAATCGGCGCCTGACGCATTCTACTCTCCGCCCAATCGCTTTTCGCGATTCTGGCGTCAGCCGACGGATAATCCCGCCGATTGTATCCATTTAGTGTTCTGTATCAGTTAACGGGTCCTTATCGATCGGAGGTTCAAAATACTGAAACGTTGTATATTAATTGGAGGTACCGTTTGGATTGGAATGACGACTCACTTGCAGCCCTGAATTTGGGAGATATCTTTTATGTTTCAATTTAGCACTCCGGATTTGACCCAAAACTTAAGTGGACTAGCCATGTAAATTATGTAGCTACAAAAGAAGGTCAAAGGCTGGGAATCCTGCGGAGAGTAACTGAACTGCTGCCCCACCCCACCCCACATACACACCCCGGCCCCCAAGCATGTCCATAAGGCACAGTGAAGCAGTGTGATAACATAGCCCTGACTGGCCTAAATGGGAACAGCTCCAACAACACTCAAGAATCTCGACACCATCCACAACAAAGCAGGTTGTCTGATTGGCACTCCTTCCGCAAACAAGCAGCACCGCCACCACCGACACACAGGGGCGGCGTCTGTACCATCTACAAGACGCATTGCAGAAACGCACCAAAACCCCTTCAACAGCACCGCCCAAACCCACGACCAGTATAATCTAGAAGGACAGGGTGTTTCTCTGGGTTAATGGGTGTTTCTCTGGTTGGCAATCAGTAGCTAGTGTTGTCCCTCAGGGATCAGTGTTGGGCCCACAACTGTTCACAATTTACATAGATGATTTGGAGTTGGGGACCAAGGGCAATGTGTCCAAGTTTGCAGACGACACTAAGATAAGTGGTAAAACAAAAACTGCAGAGGATACTGGAAGTCTGCAGAGGGATTTTGATCGGCTAAGTGAATGGGCTAGGGTCTGGCAGATGGAATACAATGTTGACAAATGTGAGGTTATCCATTTTGGTAGGAATAACAGCAAAAGGGACTATTATTTAAATGATAAAATATTGAAACATGCTGCTGTGCAGAGAGACCTGGGTGTGCTAGTGCATGAGTCGCAAAACGTTGGTTTTCAGGTGCAACAGGTGATTAAGAAGGCAAATGGAATTTTGTCCTTCATTGCTAGAGGAATGGAGTTTAAGACTAGGGAGGTTCTGCTGCAATTGTATAAGGTGTTAGTGAGGCCACACCTGGAGTATTGTGTTCAGTTTTGGTCTCCTCACGTGAGAAAGGGCGTACTGGCACTGGAGGGTGTGCAGAGGAGATTCACTAGGTTAATCCCAGAGCTGAAGTGGTTGGATTACGAGGAGAGGTTGAGTAGACTGGGACTGTACTCGTTGGAATTTAGAAGGATGAGGGGGGTTCTTATAGAAACATATAAGATTATGAAGGGAATAGATAGGATAGATGCGGGCAGGTTGTTTCCACTGGCGGGTGAAAGCAGAACTAGGGGGCATAGCCTCAAAATAAGGGGAAGTAGATTTAGGACTGAGTTTAGGAGGAACTTCTTCACCCAAAGGGTTGTGAATCTATGGAATTTCTTGCCCAGTGAAGCAGTAGAGGCTCCTTCATTAAATGTTTTTAAGATAAAGATAGAAAGTTTTTTGAAGAATAAAGGGATTAAGGGTTATGGTGTTCGGGCCGGAAAGTGGAGCTGAGTCCACAAAAGATCAGCCATGATCTCATTGAATGGTGGAGCAGGCTCGAGGGGCCAGATGGCCTACTGCTGCTCCTAGTTCTTATGCTCTTATGTTCTTATGACAGTAGATAACTGGAATCGCCTCCATCTGGAGGTTTCGCAGACCATCCTGCCTTATAAATATATTGTCGTTTCTTCACTGTGTCTGTGGTAAATTTGAACCTCGCTCTCTAAAAGCATAGTGGACTTTCTGACACCACAGGGACTGAAGTGGTTCAAGCAGGCAGCTCACCACCAGCACCTGAAGGGAAATTAGGGATGGGAAACATATGTTAGACTCGCCAGCGAAGCCGACATTCCGGAAAAATTAAAAGGAGAAAAAAAGACGACGAGGGATTTTCGGGGTTAATAATTGTGATCAGAAATGTCCACTGCTTTCATCTATCGTAGATCATAGAATTTACAGTGCAGAAGGAGGCCATTCGGCCCCTCGTTACTGCCCAGGCCCTTGGAAAGAGCACCCTACCCAAGCCCACACCTTCACCCTCTCCATGCAACACAGTAACCCCACCTATCCTTTTCTTTGCACACGAAGGGTAATTTGACATGGCCAATCCAGACACCCTGCAGATCATTGGACTTTCCAACCACATTTATTTCGCAACTCGATGTCGTAATCCGTTGTTCAGTTGTTTGAAAAGAAAAGATCTTGAAGGATGTCGCAAGTTCAATATCCCCATGGAGATCACACAAGATATATATTGAATGATTGAAAGTCTATCACCAATGTGACGAACCGCCACACGAAGGGGCAGAGAGCTGAGCACCGAAAATGCTTGTCGCATTTCGCAGTGTAGATAAAATCTTCTACACATTCCTGGCTGCCATTGGTATTCCAGGTACGTGATTATAGCAATTATGTTCCTGGCAATAGGCATTGTGATCAGACTTATTTTACTCTGCTAATTATAATTTCACCAGCAGGATATTTGTCACCACTCCACAGGCACCAGAATAGTGATGTCCATTGATACATGCAAATGTTTTGATTTATTGCTGTGGTAATGTTTTGTTACCTCACTCATGGTGATCATTGTTTGTAACTCGCAGCTTCTCGAAGTTAATATGTCCTTGCATTCCGTGGAATATCACGCTCTGTTGTATGACAGCACAGTGAAGGACAACTCTTTCAGTAAGGTATGAGTGGGAGACATACTTAAATTAAATGAAGTGGGAATCGCTAAACGCCGTGCGTGAGATGACTCGAGTGAGAATATGCTCCTGGAAAAATTACCCAACGTGAATTATATTGAACGTGTGTGAGTGACCAGAGTAAACTATCTGACTAACCATTACTTGGAATATGTTTCAGTGTAAAATTCATGGACCGGCGCTTACCAATCAGCTTGTTGCATGTTATTCCTGTGGCCACATATCTGTGCCTGTATAATCTGAATCACGAATTTAATTGAAATAAGATCCGTTGTTTGAATCTGCCCTTGTGTGGCATACTTCCAATAGATTGGCAATAGAATATATGTCGCTAATGGTTGAAGGCGTTTTGGAATGGGTCTGTACAATGGTCTATTTCGATTCGGTGGCACAGTGGTTGGCAATGTTGCCCCACAGTGCTAGGGACTCGAGTTCAATCCTCGCCTTGGGGTACTGTTTAGAGTTAGCACACCCTCGCTTGGTCAGCGTGGTTTTCCTCCGGGTGCTTCAGCTTGCTCCCACAGTCCAAAGATGTGCAGTTTAGGTGGAGTACATTGGCTAAATTGCCCCTTGGTGTCAGAAACTGTGCACGTTCGGTACGGGTACGGGGATAGGGTGGAGGAGTTGGTCTAGATCGCATACTTCTTGGAAGGGACCGTGCCACTCGATGGCATTATCTCCTCGTTCTGCACTGATCTTTCATTATTTTCTGTTTTCCGAGCCATAATAAAGGATATTCTAGTTACCGGCAGTTAAACAGTTCAGCGGCACTGTTACCATAACCACATTCATTTGATAATCACGTATTCTAACTCTGACTATTGTTTCTGTAAACATTCCATTTGTTTTCATTTCAAATACCCTCCTCCCCAGGCAAAGGTTCCTGAGAACCTGTGGGCCTTGAGTACTCAATTCCAATTTCTGACTATTACTCGGGATCACCATTCAAATGGGAGCATTTCACCGTTCAATTCGGAATGATTATTATTTTTGTCATCAATTCTGATCAATGTTTCAAAGAGTTTAAATATATCACCTGTACAAGATCTGTGACGTGTGTCCCAGTGAGAAGGGGGACCTGAAACTGAAGATACGCCACATTTTTTCCGAACACAGGGATTAGTCGGAGGGATGTGTTGAGCTTTGGATGAGGAAAATCTTATTTCAGAACTCTCAGTTCTATCAGCATTCTGATCATAATCATTTTCACCCTATACAGAGCATCCTTTCATGTAAGAGGGGGAACGCACAGAAAGAGCTAATTTAGTGTAGTCAAAACCAAACTGTGAGCTGTTTAGTGCCAGCTCCATTTTTTTAAAAATCCATTCACCTTTGATATATATACTCTTCTTCCGGATTGATGCTGCTGCAAATATTTTGTGAAACGAGGACTGTTTTGGAAAGGTAGTGCTTCAACAAAAATACATCAGCTGGCGTTTAGCTACGTTGAAATGAATTAATTGTCATTGGAATGTCACTTGTGCACGTTCTGTGATTATTATTAATATACTCACGTGTTCTGTTCCTGTTTCCTGTGTGATTAATACATTCTCAAGTTGGATTTGCCATTAAAATTGGACTTTGTGATTCTGCTTCCCAACTCCACATTGTTGATGAAGGGCAGAAATGCCGGCGCTCATTCTTGTGGAATGTCACTTCCCACGCCCCAATAAACTGAAGAAATGGCTTCAACGTCTACACCTTGTGTTATAGAAACATAGAGAGTATGAGCAGGACGATACCCGTATCGTCTTCCATCATTGACTTTGTCGATATGTCTGCTTCAGGAACCCACCTCTTCATTCACCTGAGGAAGGTGCAGTGCTCCGAAAGCTAGTGATTCGAAACTTACCTGTTGGACTTTAACCTGGTGTTGTAGGACGTCTTACTGTGCTCACCCCCGTCCAACGCCGGTATTATGATCTTATGATCACGGCTGATCATGCAGCTCAATAGCCTGATGTTGCCTTTCATCCTCTTCGCCCCAAGTGCTAAATCTAACTGCTCCTTGAAAACATAGTATTTGGTTTCAACTAATTTCTGGGGCTGCGAGTTGATCAGGTCGACCACTCTCTGGGTGATTTTCTGTTGCATTCCATTCTGCAACTTTTCCCCATAACTTCTACTTGCTCCAAAGTTAGTGCCGAGTTTGCTAAGCGGCACCTTATGCAAGGCTTTTGTGTAGTAAAATTATGTTGTACCTGTCCTACAAAACTGTTCTACAATTCATCGTAATTATTAAAATACTTCCAAAAATATATTCAAGTATGATTTTCTTTCCTCTATTCGTAACTCTATCCTGTGCGTCTACGCTGCACCAATATTTTATTTTGATTTTATAATATTTCGGACCTCTGGGGTGTGTTCGTGCTGTAAAGTGTTTTTGGGAAGGAGGTCAGATGTCAGAGAGGTCGCGCCATTCTCTGTGACATCGCATCCGTGATCAAATCCTTTGCGTACCCCCATGGCAATGGCAGGTATGGCATTACGGGGTCGAGCACATGGACTGAAATTCTGTCAATAGATTCGATACAACCGGGACCGATGTAAAGAGCGGGAGACCTCCCTCTTTGTTGATTTCATTGTGCAGCCACAGAGTAACTGGGAATATTTAAATCATAAAGAGCTGCATTTCCTCCATGCGCACAACTTGGCTAAAGCTGCTGGTAGCAGGCGGCGCGAACACAAGAACGTTTTTTTCATTTTCATGGAGCTTGAGTTTGAAAAAAGTGCAAGGAGCTGGGACTGACGTCCGGGAGGGTGAACAAGTGGGTTGCAGAATTTAGCAGAACCATCAGCAGCATAGAGACAGAGCACGTTCCGATCTTGAGAAGCATCACATCGTGAAGAAGAAGCAAATGACGTGTTTTATGACAGCCGGATTCGCTTGCCCATCCTGTCTCTGTATGGGTGTGTGGTCTCATGGAAATTAGGGGTTACCAGTAATAAACGTGTGGAACGGCTTAAATCAGATAGCTTCAGTCTGAGGACAGGTATACAATGCCAAGAAATCTCGTCAGAGTAACTGTAGGTATTTTTGCGAGTTGAGGTCTGTAACTACTGGTGTTCCACAGGGGTCAGTACTTCGACCTCTGCTCTTTGCAATATATCAATAGATTGGAAGAAAACTTAGCGGGTATGATTAGCAAGCGTGCGGATGATACATAGATTGCAGGCATTTCGGATAGTGATGAAGCTTGTCAGAGAATACAACAGGAGAGGGATAGACTGCAAAATTGGGAGGAGAGATGGTAGATGGAATTTATCCCGGACGAATGCGAAGTGATGCATTTTGGTAGATCCAATTCAGGAGGGATCTATAAAATAATTAGCAGAACCATCAGAAGCATAGAGACACAGGTAGATCTGAGCGTGCAGTACCACACAGCCTTAAAAATGACAACACAGGTGGAAATGGTAGTAAAGAAAGCATATGGCATGCTTGCCTTCATAGGACGGGGTATCAACTATAAAAGGTCGAAAATTATGTTGCAGTTCTATAGAACGTTGGTAAGGCCATTTCTGGAATGCTGTGTCGAATTCTGGTCACCGCACTACCAGAACGACTTGGAAATTATTAACGGTATAGATAGGGTGAACAATTGGAGGCTTTTTCTCAGGGCGGAATTAAAAATTATAAGGGCGCCCAAGTTCAAGGTGAGGGGGGAAGGTTCAGTGGAGATGTACGGGGGAATTCTTTTACGCAGAGTATGGTGGTGGCCTGGAATGCACTGCCAATTGAGGTGGTTGTGGCAGATACGCTAGCGACCTATAAGAATTATCTGGATAGGCACATGAAGAGACGGGGTACAGAAATATACAGGCGGTTGGTCTAGATAAGGCACGTGATTGGAGCTTGCTTGGAGGAGCGAAAACCCTGTTCCTGTGCTGTCTTATTCTTTGTTGTTGTTTCTTCTCAATCCTTAGCCCACTAAACTTGGAGCTCGTCTGGATTGGGGGTAGGTTAGTGTCCTGGTATTTGTTTTAAATTATTGCCTCTCATCGCCGCTGTCCTACCTTGTTTCATGTTAAGATCCAGTCTTTCGTTCCTGTGTCACTCACAGAGAATGTTTTATCAGCATTTTCCCTTCTCTCTCTTACAGTTAACTTGCTGGCCATCTTAATCCTGTCCCGGGGAAAGTGCGGTCTCTCCAGCTGTACAACTCGTTACCTGCTGGCCATGGCACTGTCAGATCTATTCGTCATTATCACTGAGGTTATACTTATGCAGATCAATCATTACTATTTTCCAATCTGTTTCCTAGACATCACCCCTATATGCAGCGTTAATGCTGTCCTGCGAGGGGCAGCCAGAGACTGTTCGGTGTGGTTCACTATCACTTTCTCCTTTGATCGATTTGTGGCTATTTGTTGCCAGAAGCTTAACGCCAAATATTGCACAGCTAAAACAGCGGCAGTGGTTCTAGCAACATTCTGCATTTTTCTGTGTTTCGCCAACATCCCCATCTACTTCACCTATGAACCCGAAAGCATTACTGACAATGTGCCGTGGTTCTGTCATACAAAGCCAGACTTCTATTCAGAGACCGGATGGGTGAGATACAATTGGTTTGATAGATTTCTAACCCCTTTGCTCCCATTTGCTTTAATTGTGTTGATCAACGCCCTGACGGTCAGACACATTTTAGTGGCCAGTCGGGTCCGAAAGGGACTGAAGGGTCAGAGGAAGGGAGACAACCACCGTGACCCAGAGATGGAGAGCAGAAGGAAGTCTCTGATTTTACTCTTCTCCATATCCGGCAGCTTCATAATTCTGTGGCTGGTAAATGTTATAGAATTCTTATATTACAACCTTGCAGGAATAGATCCCAATGATTACACCGAGGCTGAATATATATTCCAGCAAGTTGGAATTATGCTGCGGAACTTAAGTTGCTGCACGAACACGTTTATTTATGCGGCGACTCAGTCCAAGTTCAGAGGAAAAATCAAGGCCGCTTTGAGCTTCCTAGTTACATAAGTTATTCAACTTGTGAATAAACCAAACATGTGCGATCAGTGTTTCCAGTTCCATAATGGAACATGGATGCCAGTCTCCCAAATAGCAAATAACAAGAGCAGGGCACTATTGAGGCAAAAAGCCGATGCATCCCCCATAAATGGGAAGGAGAGAAAGAACGAGGACAGGTGTTCAAACAGCTGCCACACTATTTCCCCCAGCTGTTTGATCCTCATTTTCTGAGATCTCTGGACGAACTTCTTCTGAAAAGAACGTGCTCGCCGTGATGACAATATTTTAATGTGGATTCCTTCTTATTACAGATTGTTTTTATTGTTTTCTGTGTTCGTTTTGGAGTCACCATATCCTGGAATTTCAACCTATCTTTACCTTCAAAGTCCTTGAGCGTGTTGCGGCCTCCGAACCATGTCTCACTTATCGGTTCAAAATAAAGGCGAACTGCCTCGAATTATTTTTCCACCTCTGCCTCCTATGGGCGCTCCCCTCCCTCTAGTCCGTGCAGATTGTCCCTCATCCCCCTACCTCGTACAGAATAAACACCAATCCCTTTCCGTCCCCTGATACCACTCCCAATCTTGGCCAGTTCCATACACCCTCTGCTTGAAAAGGCCATACTCCCCTGCAATAACTGAACATGGAATTTATACAGTGCAGAAGGGGAATCTTCGACCTATCATGCCTGCAGTCTACCCAGGCCCATAGCCAAACCCTATCTCCGTATCCCCATGCGTTGGCCATGGTAAATCCACGTAACATCCA
The DNA here is from genome assembly GCF_047496885.1 of Scyliorhinus torazame. NCBI lineage: Eukaryota > Metazoa > Chordata > Chondrichthyes > Carcharhiniformes > Scyliorhinidae > Scyliorhinus > Scyliorhinus torazame. The sequence goes on along the minus strand of NC_092726.1, from coordinate 115,879,469 downwards.
CATATTTAGACTCAAAGTGTAAATTTTCCTTGACAAATCCACCTAACCGACATATCGTTCGAATGTTAGAGGAAGCCGGGTCACCCAACAGGGAACCCACCCAGTCACGGGGAGAACTTGCAAGCTCCACAGTCACCCAAGGCTGGAATGGAATCCAGCTCCCTGACGCTGAGAGGCAGCAGTACTAACCACTGAGTCAGCGTGTCGCAACCCCATCGCATTGGTCTCTCCCCTTGTCCTTTACCTCTGACACACACAAAGGATTGTGCCAGGAGCCACCTTCATCAACTGGCATTACGCCAATACCACTTATCCGTCGACCTGTCTTTCCTTCGAATATGGCCCTGCCAAGTAAACGAGTTCCGCTTTCCATCAGCCCATTGGGGTGACAGTCTTTAACCCAACCAGATTCCTCACCACAGAAACAAACCAACACTTTGGATGCAAAACAGATTCACAGTTTTAATACTTTCCCCCAGGGCTGTGGTTGAGGGTGGTGATGGTGGGAAGAGGTGGTTGGGGAAAATAAGCTGTAATGTCCGAGAGACCTCCAGGCGAATGAAGCTACTGACTGTTGTCAGCTACCATTCATATTCGTTGCAGACGTAGTTTCTTAATTAAATGCATTATCTGCCTTGTTGTCTCCCAGAAACATACCTGATTTAACATGGATACACTCGGCAAACTCAAAGCTGTACTACAATTCCCAGGGGGTGGGGGTCGTGTGTGTGTGTGTATGTGTGCGTCGATCTATCATCCACTCTTCTTGGAGTTGGTCACAGTTTGCACTTGTGTGAAAACACGTCAACATCAGTTGCCACTTCTCAGCCCAAGCCTGAATGTTATCCAGGTCTTACTGCATGTTGAGATGCCCACTGAATCCCAACATTGCAGACTGAGGCCCTTCGGCCAATCAAGTCTGCAACGATCTTTTGAAAGAGCACCCTACCTATTCCAATCCGCAGCCCCATCATCGTAACCCCACCTAACCTGCACATACCTGTACACCAAATGGAAATTTGCCACAGACAATCCACCTAACCTACACAGAAAACGTGCAAACTCCACATGGAAAGTCATCCAAGGCGGGAACTAAAATCTGTTCGCTTTTCCTGTGAGCCAACGGTGCTAACCCCGTGCCACAGTGCTGCCATGGACGCTGCAAATTGCAGGGATCGTTAACCAACACAATTAACTTGAAATAGTCTCTGCATTGTGCCATGCATTTTACTTTAGTCTGGCGATCGGATATTGTTAGTTTGAGTCGTGTGCGACAAGAGGATTTTCAAAGTAACTTCATTATAGTGTTAAGGTATGCCTACTTGTGACAATAATAAAGATTATTATACGAGACCTGGGGAGGACTTCAAGGGAAGTAATACAGATCACGGCCATGGGTAGCACAAGGAGGGGGATACCAGGAATATCCAGAGTCTGGTTTTGTATTTTCACTAATTTTCACTTAATTGCAAAGAACTTCCCTGATTTTAGATAACAACTATTAATGCGATTATGCCACATTATAAATTTGCACGAGAGTAATATAACACTCAGTTCAGAAGTGTCGATGATGTTTGCTGCACATGAAGATGGTTTTGGACATTACATCTTTGAAATCATGTTATTCATTGAATTTGCTTGTGGCTGATTTTCAGTTCGAATCCATTTCCTCACTTCTCTGCCAAATCCCGATAAGCCCTTTCCAAAAAAAGATATTGATGTCGGTGTTAGGTCATTATCTTCTGCGGCTGGGCAGAAGCTACCGTATTTCGATGTGTTCCCACGTGGCCTGTTCTACTTTTGAAGACATGCCCTTCTTCTTCTGTATCCCACTGAAAGGTGAGTTTTCCAATCCCCAAACGTTGCACGATCAGAACAATTCAAGTAACTCTGATAAATCATGCTTCAACCGTCTATAATCAGGGGAACAAAAGCTAAGATTCCTCCATTAGACTTTAGATATTTACGTGTAATCTGATTAATGTCGTCTCCAAAGGCTATATGCCTTCTCAATTCTGATGATGCAAAATCTGAATGCTCTATTCCCAAAGTAGACCTAATCCAAATTCGGAAAACCCAAATCAAAATTGGCCCACGATTGTCTGTCAACACTGGGCATGATAATCTTTAGTCCTGAGCGATCTTATTTTGAGAAATGCCACGGAATTTCTCACCGAATAAACGATATCAAAAATAGGCCCAGAATGAACAATGGGATACAACTGTAGAATATTGCAAAACCATATAATATTAATCCTCCATTTGCGTGAAATAACATTACTTCGAATGAGGACAACTGGTGCAGCTTTTGCAGACGTTGAAAATATATTATGACGTTCAGTAACATGCGACAATGCTGATGCACCACGATGGGATAGAGTTCTGATTGTCACAGAAAATTATGATATTCAACCAGAACCACGATCAATATAAACGACAAAAGGACTAAATAAATCACTGCCTCCCCCACCCTCCAACATAGCATTTAGCATCGAAACGTTTGTTGAGGTGATGAGTTTGAAGAACGATCTGATGGATGTTGGACCTTCAGAATTCTTTTCCTACAAATACATTTAGATTACATTATGTGCGCATAATTCCGCCTATAAAACTGCAACACAGCATAAAAACATAAACGAATTAAACGATCGCACATAGTTAGTTGAACAATAATTAAAATGCTCATCACCGGCTTGGTGTCAGACATGGGAATGGAACACAAACTGCTAACTTCGAAATTGATTATTAATGCAAAATGAACCTTCCAGTTGGATTTTAGTGTGTATTCACACTGAGTTCGTTGAAAGAATATAGAATAATTTCATGGCTTGCATCCTTTTGTTTTCAAAATCGTTCTGGAGAATTGCAACTTTAACAGCTGATATATTAGTGTTTGACATTGAACATTTCTCCGAAGACTCATGTACAACATTCATTAGCTCCCAGTCGGTCAAATCCTTTGCAGTATACTTGAGAACTCTTTATCTGAAATGAAGTTGCCAAGCCCACGAAGACCACAGGGCACTTGGCACATGTTATTAATTCGTTGCGGCGGTGAGTCACTTTGGATACAAATGAAAATGGCTTATTGTCACAAGTCGGCTTCAAATGAAGTTACTGTGAAAAGCCCCTAGTCGCCACATTCCGGCGCCTATACGGGGAGGCTGGTACGGTAATTGAACCGTGCTGCAGGCCTGCCTTGGTCTGCTTTCAAAGCCAACGATTTAGCCCAGTGTGCTAAACCAGCCCCGACGATTGAATTAACAGGATGAGGATTCCATAACGAAGCTCGTTCGGCATAATATTCAATACATAACATTGAAGCAAGATGGGAAGAAACCTCTTCGAAAAGAACATTGCTCCATGCCGGTGTTCACTTCGCGTGTTAATGATTGAGGATCAAAGTGAGTCAATATTCAAAGTATATTGCATATGCAGATAGAAGGAGAAGTAATAATGTGTTGTTGAGGAAGGAGGAATAAAAATGATTGGAAATTATTTCCATCCGTAAAATTTATTAAAATATTTTGATTCAAATGATTACATATTTTCAACAACCCCCCCCCCTTACAGACAAAAGAAAAACAAAGATCACATAAATAAACATCTTACCACTACATCACGAATTCCCCCAATATACAAATCCCCCATTAAGTAATAATAAACACAGTAGTAAACTCAAAGTACAACCCCTCCTACCCCTCATTACAAATGAGAGGGGCGATATTGTTGGAGAGGACAGTGTGAAACAGATTGGTAAGCTCGAGGAAATACTTGTTAGGAAGGAAGATGTGTTGGGCATTTTGAAAAACTTGAGGATAGACAAGTCCCCCGGGCCTGACGGGATATATCCAAGGATTCTATGGGAAGCAAGAGATGAAATTGCAGAGCCGTTGGCAATTATCTTTTCATCCTCACTGTCAACAGGGGTGGTACCAGGGGATTGGAGAGTGGCGAATGTCGTGCCCCTGTTCAAAAAAGGAACGAGGGATAACCCTGGGAATTACAGGCCAGTTAGTCTTACTTCGGTGGTAGGCAAAGTAATGGAAAGGGTACTGAAGGATAGGATTTCTGAGCATCTGGAAAGACACTGCTTGATTAGGGATAGTCAGCACGGATTTGTGAGGGGTAGGTCTTGCCTAACAAATCTTATTGAATTCTTTGAGGAGGTGACCAAGCATGTGGATGAAGGTAAAGCAGTGGATGTAGTGTACATGGATTTTAGTAAGGCATTTGATAAAGTTCCCCATGGTAGGCTTATGCAGAAAGTAAGGAGGCATGGGATAGTGGGAAATTTGGCCAGTTGGATAACAAACTGGCTAACCGATAGAAGTCAGAGAGTGGTGGTGGATGGCAAATATTCAGCCTGGATCCCAGTTACCAGTGGCGTACCGCAGGGATCAGTTCTGGGTCCTCTGCTGTTTGTGATTTTCATTAATGACTTGGATGAGGGAGTTGAAGGGTGGGTCAGTAAATTTGCAGACGATACGAAGATTGGTGGAGTTGTGGATAGTAAGGAGGGCTGTTGTCGGCTGCAAAGAGACATAGATAGGATGCAGAGCTGGGCTGAGGAGTGGCAGATGGAGTTTAACCCTGAAAAGTGTGAGGTTGTCCATTTTGGAAGGACAAATATGAATGCGGAATACAGGGTTAACGGTAGTGTTATTGGCAATGTGGAGGAGCAGAGAGATCTTGGGGTCTATGTTCAGACATCTTTGAAAGTTGCCACTCAAGTGGATAGAGCTGTGAAGAAGGCCTATGGTGTGCTCGCGTTCATTAACAGAGGGATTGAATTTAAGAGCCGTGAGGTGATGATGCAGCTGTACAAAACTTTGGTAAGGCCACATTTGGAGTACTGTGTACAGTTCTGGTCGCCTCATTTTAGGAAGGATGTGGAAGCTCTGGAAAAGGTGCAAAGAAGATTTACCAGGATGTTGCCTGGAATGGAGAGTAGGCCTTACGAGGAAAGGTTGAGGGTGCTAGGCCTTTTCTCATTAGAGCGGAGAAGGACGAGGGGCGACTTGAAAGAGGTTTATAAGATGATCAGGGGAATAGATAGAGTAGACAGTCAGAGACTTTTTCCCCGGGTGGAACACACATTACAAGGGGACATAAATTTAAGGTGAAAGGTGGAAGATATAGGAGGGATATCAGAGGTAGGTTCTTTACCCAGAGAGTAGTGGGGGCATGGAATGCACTGCCTGTGGAAGTAGTTGAGTCGGAAACATTAGGGACCTTCAAGCAGCTATTGGATAGGTACATGGATTACGGTAAAATGATATAGTGTAGATTTATTTGTTCTTAAGGGCAGCACGGTAGCATTGTGCATAGCACAATTGCTTCACAGCTCCATGGTCCCAGGTTCGATTCCGGATTGGGTCATTGTCTGTGCGGAGTCTGCACGTCCTCCCCGTGTCTGCGTGGGTTTCCTCCGGGTGCTCCGGTTTCCTCCCACAGTCCAAAGATGTGCGGGTTAGGTGAATTGGCCAATGATAAATTGCCCTTAATGTCCAAATTGCCCTTGGTGTTGGGTGGAGGTGTTGAGTTTGGGTAGGGTGCTCTTTCCAAGAGCCGGTGCAGACTCAAAGGGCCGAATGGCCTCCTTCTGCACTGTAAATTCAATGATAATCTATGATTAATCTAGGACAAAGGTTCGGCACAACATCGTGGGCCGAAGGGCCTGTTCTGTGCTGTATTTTCTATGTTCTATGTTCTACCCCCCTCCTACTTCCCCCTCCTACCCCCTCCCCTACCCCCTCCTACACCCCTCGTACCCCACCCTAACCCCCTCCCCCTCACCCTCCCCCCCCCCCGGTTTGCTGCTGCTGACCACCTCCTAACACTCCGCTAGCAAGTCTAGGAACCGTTGTCACCGCCTGAAGAACCCTTGCACAGACCCTGTCAAGGCAAATCTTACCCTCTCCAATTTAATGAACCCTGCAATGTCGCTGATCCAGGCTTACACGCTCGGGGGCCTCGCATCTTTCCCCTGTAGCAGAATCCTCCGCCGAGCTACCAGGGATGCAAAGGCCAGAATGCCGGCCTCTTTCGCCTCCTGCACTCCCGGCTCATCCGATACCCCAAATAGTTCTAACCCCCAGCTCGGCTTAAACTGGGTGTTCACCACCTTAGACATTGTCCTCGCAATACCCCTCCAGAACCCATCCAGCGCCGGGCACGCCCAGAACATGTGGGTGTGATTTGCTGTGCTCCCCGAGCACCTCCCACACCTGTCTTCCACCCCAAAGAACCTGCTCAGCCTCGCCCCTGTCATATGCGCTCTGTGAAGAACCATAAATAGTATCAGTCTAAGCCTGGCATAAGAGGAGGAAGAATTACCCCTACCCAGGGCGTCCGCCCACGTACCCTCTGTGGTGGTATGTATTAGGGGTCATGTGGGACTGTGAAGCCGGGATGCTATTGGCTGACAGATCCCGGGTCCTGGTTGGCTGTTGACTCCTGGCTCCGCCCTGAAGGCGGAGTATAAGATCCCGAGCTTCTCCCCGCTGCTTCATTCTGTTGCTGAACTGCTGGGGACAAGTCTCGCTTAATAAAGCCTCATCGACTTCATCACTACTCGTCTCTCTCGTAAATCATTGTGCGCTACAATTTATTAAGCGAGCTTAAAGGACTATGTAGCTCCGGATCGCCCGGAATGCCTGCGGATCAGCCCCCACGCAGCGAACTCGGCAGCAGTTTTTAAACACTGGCAAGCTTGTTTTGAAGGCTACCTCCGAACGGCCCACGGCCGGATCACAGAAGACCAGAAAATGCAGGTCCTGCATTCGAGGGTAAGCCCGGAAATTTACCCTCTCATAGAAGACGCAGAGGATTTCCCGACGGCGCTCGCAGCACTGAAGAGCATCTACGTTCGCCCCGTGAACCAGGTCTACGCACGCTACCAACTCGCAACGAGACAGCAACGTCCCGTAGAATCGTTAGAAGAATTCTACGCTGCGCTGCTAATTTTGGGACGGGGCTGCAGCTGCCCGCCGGTGAACGCGATCGAACACATGGACATGCTAATTCGCGATGCGTTTGTGGCAGGTATGAACTCTCCCCAGCTCCGCCAAAGACTTTTGAAAGAGAGTCGCAAAACGCCCGCGCCTACGGCCCCGACTGCGCGGCAGCCCCTTGGGCTCCATGGACCCCCGTCGCGACAACCCCCTCCCCTCCCTCACAGGCTTGCGCGGTTAAATCGCCAGACTATCCCAGGGAGGCCCGCTGCTAGTTCTCTGGGCAAGTGAAACACCGCCGGCAGCGCTGCCCGGCTCGCGCAGCTATATGCAAAAGCTGCGGCAAGAAGGGCCATTACGTGGCTGTGTGCCGGTCCCGGGGGGGTCGCCACAATCCCCGGAGAAGAACGAGCCCAGCCCATCCCAAACGCTCCCCACCCCCCCCTCCCCCAGCGCCCCATGTGTGACCCGCGGGCGCCGCCATTTTGGGTCCCGGGCACCACGAGGGGAGGATGGGCGCCGCCATCTTGTGACCCCCCCAGCCACGTGCGATTCATGGGGGCGGCCATTTTGTCCACCCCCGACCACGTGCTATCCATGGGGGCGGCCTTTTGTCCAACCCCGGCCGCGTGCGATTCATGGACGCCGCCATCTTGGATGACAACAAATGTCCCCAGCATCGACGGCTCCACGGGGTCCGAAGAAGACGCCGAGACACTACGACCACGACTGGCTTCGGTGACGCTGGATCAATCATGGCCCCGGACGCTCCAGACGACGACAACAACGGTGCTGATCAACGGACACGAGACATCATGCCTGATCGACTCCGGGAGCACCGAAAGTTTCATTCACCCAGACACGGTAAGACGCTGTTTTCTGACCATCCATCCAAGTACGCAAAAGACTTCCCTAGCTGCAGGATCCCACTCCCTAGAGATCAAAGGGTTCTGCATCGCGAACCTAACGGTGCAAGGGAGGGAGTTTGAAAACTACAGGCTCTACGTCCTTCCCCAACTCTGCGCGCCCACATTACTGGGATTAGATTTCCAGTGTAACCTGCAGAGCCTAACATTTCAATTCGGCGGTGCAATACCCCCACTCACTATCTGCGGACTAGCAACACTCAAGGTTGAACCGCTGTCCTTGTTTGCAAACCTCACCCCGGACTGCAAACTCGTTGCTACTAGGAGCAGACGGTACAGCGCCCAGGATCGGATATTTATTCGGTCTGAAGTCCAGCGGTTGCTGAAGGAAGGCATAATCCAGGTCAGTAATAGTCCCTGGAGAGCACAGGTGGTAGTAGTAAAGACCGGGGAGAAGCAAAGGATGGTCATAGACTATAGCCAGACCATCAACAGGTACACACAGCTAGATGCGTACCCTCTCCCCCGCATATCCGACATGGTAAATCGGATTGCCCAGTATAAGGTTTTCTCCACCGTGGACCTCATGTCCGCCTACCACCAGCTCCCCATCCGCCCAGGTGACCGCAAGTACACAGCCTTCGAGGCAGATGGGCATGTATACCACTTCCTAAGGGTCCCATTTGGTGTCACGAACGGGGTCTCGGTCTTCCAACGGGAGATGGACTGAATGGTTGACCAGCACGGGTTGCAGGCCACGTTCCCGTATCTCGACAACGTAACCATCTGCGGCCACGATCAGCAGGACCACGACGCCAACCTCCAAAAATTCCTCCAGACCGCTAACGCCTTGAATCTCACATACAACGAGGAAAAGTGCGTTTTTAGCACAAACCGGTTGGCCATCCTGGGATACGTAGTGCGCAATGGGATAATAGGCCCCGACCCCGAACGCATGCGCCCCGTTATGGAATTTCCCCTCCCCCACTGCTCCAAAGCCCTGAAACGTTGCCTGGGGTACTTTTCATATTACGCCCAGTGGGTCCCCCAGTATGCAGACAAGGCCCGCCCGCTAATACAGACCACTACCTTCCCCCTGTCGACAGAGGCTCGCCAGGCCTTCAGCCACATCAAAGCGGATATCGTAAAGGCCACGATGCGCGCCATCGATGAGTCCCTCCCCTTCCAGGTCGAGAGCGACGCCTCCGACGTAGCTCTGGCGGCCACCCTTAACCAAGCGGGCAGACCCGTGGCCTTTTTCTCCCGAACCCTCCACGCCTCCGAAATCCGCCACTCCTCAGTGGAAAAGGAAGCCCAAGCCATAGTGGAAGCTGTGCGACATTGGAGGCATTACTTGGCCGGCAGGAGATTCACTCTCCTCACCGACCAACGGTCGGTAGCCTTCATGTTCGATAATGCACAGCGGGGCAAAATTAAAAATGACAAGATCTTAAGGTGGAGGATCGAGCTCTCCACCTTCAACTACAAGATCTTGTACCGTCCCGGAAAGCTGAACGAGCCGTCCAATGCCCTATCCCGCGGCACATGTGCCAACGCACAAATAGACCGTCTCCAAGCCCTCCACGAGGACCTCTGCCACCAGGGGGTCACTCGGTTCTACCATTTTATAAAGTCCCGCAACCTCCCCTACTCTGTGGAGGAGGCCCGTACAGTCACCAGGAACTGCCACATCTGCGCGGAGTGCAAACCGCACTTTTTCAGGCCGGATAGAGCGCACCTGATCAAGGCTTCCCGCACGTTCCCTTTGAATGCCTCAGTCTGGATTTCAAAGGGCCCCTCCCCTCCACCGACCGCAACACATACTTCCTGAACGTGGTGGACGAGTACTCCCATTTCCCCTTCGCCATCGCCTGCCCCGACATGACAGCGGCCACAGTTATTAAAGCCCTTGGCACCATATTCACACTGTTCGGTTGCCCCGCATATATCCATAGCGACAGGGGGTCCTCCTTCATGAGTGACGAGCTGCGCCAGTTCCTGCTCAGCAAAGGCATAGCCTCGAGCATGACGACCAGCTACAACCCCCGGGCGAGCGGGCAAGTAGAGAGGGAGAACGGCACGGTCTGGAAGACCGTCCTACTGGCCCTACGGTCCAGGGATCTCCCAGTTTCCCGGTGGCAGGAGGTCCTCCCGGACGCTCTCCACTCCATCCGGTCGCTGCTGTGTACCACCACTCACCAAACGCATCACGAGCGCCTCCTTGTCTTCCCCAGGAAGTCCTCCTCCGGAACGTCGCTGCCGACCTGGCTGGCGGCCCCAGGACCCATCTTGCTGTGGAAACATGTGCGGGCGCACAAGTCGGACCCGTTGGTCGAGAGGGTTCACCTTCTCCACGCGAACCCGCAGTACGCCTACGTGGCGTACCCCGACGGCTGACAGGACACGGTCTCCCTGCGGGACCTGGCGCCCGCCGGCAACACACACACGTCCCCGACACCGATCGTCCCCTCCCTGCCACCAGCGCACCCCGCGACCGCCCCCTTCCCGGGAGGATCGGTCCTCCTCCCGTGCCCGCCCAGGAGTAAAACAGGAACAAACACCGATACGCTCCCGGAGACGACAACGCCGGGACAAGCACCTGCACCATCACCGGGGCTGAGGCGATCGACGAGGAAGACCAGACCGCCCGCTCGACTTGTGGCATCGGCGTGAAACCAAGAAGGTTGTTGGACTGTAACAAAAAAAAATTCTCTTACGAATATTGTAAATAGTTCCACAAACCTTGTACATAGCCCAGTGTAGGGCTACAACTGTAAAAACTTGCCCGAAATTTTCGTCACAGGACCAGCCTTGTAAACCCCTACCACCATACGAACCACCACCCCGCCGGGTTCATTTTTAGCAAGGGATGAATGTGGTGGTATGTATTAGGGGTCATGTGGGGCTGTGAAGCCGTGATGCAATTGGCTGACAGATCCCGGGTCCTGGTTGGCTGTTGACTCCTGGCTCCGCCCTGAAGGCGGAGGATAAGAACCCAAGCTTCTCCCCGCCGCTTCATTCTGTTGCTGAACTGCTGGGGACAAGTCTCGCTTAATAAAGCCTCATCGACTTCATCACCACTCGTCTCTCTCGTAAGTCATTGTGCGCTACACCTCATCTATCTCCTCCCCAAGCTCCTCCTCCCATTTACCCTTTAGCTCCTCCACCAAGGTCTCCTCCTCCTCCTGCATCTCCTGGTAGATCGCCGAGACCTTGGCTTCTCCAACCCACAACCTCGAGAGCACCCCATCCTGGATCGAGCGTGCTGGAAGCAGCGGGAACTCCCTCACCTGCCGTCTTACAAACGCCCTTACCTGCAAGTACCTGAAGGCATTTCCGGGGGCAAGCCCGAATGTTTCCTCCAGCGCCCCAAGGCTCGCAAACGTCCCATCTAAAAACAGGTCCCCGATCCTTCTAATTCCTGCTCTGTGCCAGTTCAGGAACCCTCCATCCATTCTCCCCGGGATAAACCGATGGTTCTCCCGGATCGGGAACCAAACCAAAGCCTCAACCTCAAGCCTGTGGCGCCTCCACTACCCCCAAATTTTCAAAGTCGCCGCCAACACCGGACTCATGGTGTACCTAGTCAGTGGGAGCGGCAGCGGTGCTGTCACCAGCGCTTCCAGACTCGTGCCCACACTGGATGCCATCTCCAGCCTCTTCCACGCCGTCCCCTCCCCCTCGATTACCCACTTGTGTATCATCGCCACATTGGCAGCCCAGTAATACCCACACAGATTAGGTAATGCTAACCCTCCTCGGTCCCTACTCCGCTCCAGAAACACCCTTCTCACCCTCGGGGTTGTTTTCGCCCACACGAATCCTATGATGCTCCTACTGACCCGCTTAAAAAAGGCCTGAGGGTTCAGGATGGGGAGGCACTGGAATATAAAAAGGAACCTCGGGAGCACCGTCACCTTCACCGACTGCACCCTACCCGCCAGGGAGAGTGGCAGCATATCCCACCTTTTAAATTCCTCCTCCATCTGCTCCACCGGCCTCGTCAAGTTGAGCTTGTGTAGGGCCCCCCAGCACCTGGCCACCTGGATTCCCAGGTACCGAAAACCACTTTCCGCCCTCTTCAGTGGAAGCTCATCTATCCCCCTTCCCTGGTCCCCTGGGTGTATCACGAAGAGCTCACTCTTCCCCACGTTGAGCTTATATCCGGAAAAGTCCCCAAACTCCCTGAGGAACCGCATCACCTCCGGTATCCCCCCCCCACTGGGTCCGCCACATACAGTAACAGGTCATCGGCATACAACGATACCCGGTCCCCCGCCCCCCCCCCCCCCCCCCCCCGGACCAGCCCCTCCAGTTCCTGCACTCCCTAAGAGCCATAGCCAAAGGCTCAATTGCCAATGCAAATAGCAAGGGGGATAGGGGGCACCCCTACCTCGGCCCCCGGCACAGCCGAAAGTATTCCGACCTCCTCCGATTCGTGGCCACACTCGCCACTGGGGCTTTGTAAAGTAGCCTAACCCAACTAATGAACCTCTCCCCAAAGCCAAACCTCCTCAACACTTGCAGAGGTACCCCCACTTCACCCTATCGAAGGCCTTCTCCGTGTCCATCGCCGACACAATCTCCGCCTCCCCCTCCACTGTAGGCATCATGATTACGTTAAGGAGCCTCCGCACATTGGGATTCAGCTGCCTTCCCTTAACAACACCCGTCTGGTCCTCGTGAATCACCCTCGGGACACAGTCCTCAATTCAGGTAGCCAACACTTTCGCTAGCAGCTTCGCGTCCATGTTGAGGAGAGAGATTGGCCAATACGACCCCCCTAGCTGCGTTGCTCCCCCCAAAGCACTCCCGTAAGTCAGTTGACTCTGCCTGCGTCTCTGACACAGACACACACACAGACTCTGCCTGTCTCTCTGACACAGACACACACACAGACTCTGCCTGTCTCTATGACACAGACACACACACAGACTCTGCTTGTCTCTCTGACACAGACACACACAGACTCTGCCTGTCTCTATGACACAGACACACACACAGACTCTGCTTGTCTCTCTGACACAGACACACACAGACTCTGCCTGTCTCTCTGACACAGACACACACACAGACTCTTTCTGGCCTGGTTCTCTCTCTGCCTTAATCTCTCTCTCTTTCTCTCTCTGACTCGCTCCTCTCTAACAGCCACGCACACACAAATATTATGACACACAAGACTAACTAGGATTCACCCACACTCTCTATCAGACACACACACACAGACACAGACTCTGTCTCACTCTGGTTCTATCAGACACACAGACTGACAGTCTCTTTCTGTCTCACATTCACTCTTTCTATCAGACACACACATCTGACAAAGATTTTCTCTGTATTATTCTCTTACACGCTCTGGATGAGACACACGCATGCAGAAACATACCATCTCTGTCTCATTTTCTAACCCTCTATCAGACACACATACAGACTCTTTCTGCCTCACTCACTCTTCCGACGCGCACATACAAACACAGACACTCTCACTTTCTCTCTCCCACTATTTCTCTCTGCCTCTCCCTCCTCTCTCTCGTTCTCTCTCTCTCTCTTTCCCGTTCTCTCTCTCTCTCAGACACAGCCACATACTCTTTCTGGACAGGTATGTCTTGCTCAGCCTCTCAGTTATAGACTGTTCCTGCTTCACTCTTGCACTGTTTCAGGCACACACATAGAGACACAGACTGCCTCTCTCTCGCTCTCTCTACCACCCTCCCCTTCTCTCTCACACACACACATATACACATCGACATAGCCACAGAAAGAGAGAGAAAGAATGAGGCAGAGAGAGACACAAAGAGAAAGAGGCAGAAAGCTCTCTGTCCCTCTCGCTCTCTCTCTTTTTCTCTTTCTCTCTCCCCCCCGCCCACCCCCCTCCCCTCACACTCTCGTCTTTGTCTCTGAATATTCTAAAACTTATGGAATTGTGATCGCTATTCCCAAAGTAATCACCGACTGAAACTTCAACCACCTGTCCGGGATCATTCCCCAATACCAGGCCCAGTATGGCCCCTTCCAGAGTTGGACAATTTACATTCTGCTCTAAAAAAAACACTCCTGGATGCTCCTTACAAATTCTGCTCCATCTACGCCTCCAACACTACATGAGTCCCATTCAATGTTGGGGAAGTTAAAATCTCCCATTACGATCATCCTATTTCTCCTACATTTTTCTATAATCTGTCTACATATTTGTACCTCTACTTCACGCTCGCTTTTGGGAGGCCTGTCGCAAAATCCCAACAATGTTACTGTCCCCTCCCTATTTCTTAGCTCTACCCATATTGCCTCAGTGCTCGAATCCGCGATAGCGCCCTCCTTAATCACAGCGGTAAGATCATCTCTGACCAGTCGTGCAACTCCTCAACCCCTTTTACCTCCCTCTCTCTCCCGCCTGTGTGATGGGACCGGCGTTTTCAGAACCTCAAAATGTATCATGGAGCTCAACCAACGTCTTCTTTTAATGTTTTGTTATTTTTGAAGCACACAGCTTCGTCTCCAGGTGTGGTATAACAATTATGCATTACCTCCCTCTCTATCCCTCCTGAAGCATCTGTACCCTGGGATATTTAGTTGCCAGTCTTGCCCTTCCCTCAACCAATAGAACATAGAACATAAACATAGAACATTACAGCGCAGTACAGCCCCTTCGGCCCTCAATGTTGCACCGACCTGTGAAACCACTCTATAGCCCATTTACACTATTCCCTTATCGTCCATATGTCTATCGCATGACCATTTGAACGCCCTTAGTGTTGGCGAGTCCACTACTGTTGCAGGCAGGGCATTACACGCTCTTACTACTCTCTGAGTAAAGAAGCTACCTCTGACATCTGTCTTATATCTATCTCCCCTCAACTTAAAGCTATGTCCCCTCATGCTAGACATCACCATCCAAGGAAAAAGGCTCTCACTGTCCACCCTATCCAATCCTCTGATCATCTTGTGTGCCTCAATTAAGTCACCTCTTAACCTTCTTCTCTCTAACGAAAACAGCCTCAAGTCCCTCAGCCTTTCCTCATTAGATCTTCCCTCCATACCAGGCAACATTCTGGTAAATCTCCTCTGCACCCTTTCCAATGCTTCCACATCCTTCCTATAATGCGGTGACCAGAATTGCATGCAATACTCCAAATGCGGCCGCACCAGAGTTTTGTACAGCTGCAACATGACCTCATGGCTCCGAAACTCAATCCCTCGACCAATAAAAGCTAACACACCGTACGCCTTCCTAACAACCCTCTCAACCTGGGTGGCAGCTTTCAGGGATCTATGTACATGGAAACCGAGATCTCTCTGCTCATCCACACTGCCAAAAATCTTACCATTAGGCCAGTACTCTGTCTTCCAGTTATTCCTTCCAAAATGAATCACCTCACACTTTTCTGCATTAAACTCCATTTGCCACCTCTCAGCCCAGCGCTGCAGCTTATCTATGTCCCTCTGTAACTTGTAACATACTTCCGCACTTTCCACAACTCCACTGACTTTAGTGTCATCTGCAAATTTACTCACCCATCATTCTACACCCACCTCCAGGTCATTTATAAAAATGACAAACAGCAGTGGCCCCAAAACAGATCCTTGTGATACACCACTAGTAACTGGACTCCAGTCTGAACATTTCCCATCAACCACCACCCTTTGTCTCCTTCCAGCGAGCCAATTTCTGGTCCAAACTGCTAAATCACACTGAATCCCATGCCTCTGTATTTTCTGCAATAGCCTACCATGGGGAACCTTATCACACGCTTTACTGAAATCCATATACACCACATAAACTGCTTTACCCTCATCCACCTGTTATGTCACCTTCTGAAAGAACTCAATAAGGTTCGTGAGGCACGACCTACCCTTCACAAAACCGTGTTGACTACCTCTAATCAAATTATTCCTTTACAGATGATTATACATCCTATCTCTTATAAACCTTTCCAAGATTTTGACCACACCAGACGTAAGGCTCACTGGTCCATAGTTACTGGGATTGTCTCTACTCCCAATCTTGAACAAGGGGACAATATTTGCTATCCTCCAGTCTTCTGGCACTATTCCTGTCGACAAAGATGACTTAAAGGTCAAAGCCAAAGGCTCAGCAATCTCCTCCGTAGCTTCACAAAGAATCCTCGGATAAATCCCATCCGGCCCAGGGGACATCTGTTTTCACACTTTCCAGAATTGCTAACACCTCCTCCTTATGAACCTCAAGCACTTCTTGTCTAGTAGCCTGAATCTCAGTATTGTCCTCGACAACATTGTCTTTTTCCTGTGTGAATACTGACGAAAAATATTCATTCAACACCTCTCCTATCTCCTCGGAATCCAAACACAACTCCCCACTACTGTCCTTGACTGGCCCTACTCTTACCCTAGTCATTCGTTTATTCCTGACATATATATAGAAAGCTTTATGGTTATCCTTGATCCTACCTGCCAAAGACTTCTCATGTCCCCTCCTGGCTCTTCTTAACCCTCTCTTTAGGTCCTTCCTAGCTAACTTCTAACTCTCGAGCGCCCTAACTGAACCTTCATGTCTCATCTTTACATAAGCCTCCTAATTCCTCTTGACAAGTGTTTCGACTGCCGTCGTAAACCACGGTTCCCTTGCTCGACCATTTCCTCCCTGCCTAACAGGTACATACTTATCAAGGACACGCAGTAGCTGTTCCTTGAACAAGCTGCACATTTCCATTGTGCCCATCCCCTGCAGTTTTCCTCTCTATCTGATGCATCCTACGTCTTGCCTCATCGCATCATAATTGCCTTTCCCCCAGATACAACTCTTGCCCTGCGGTATATACCTATCCCTTCACTATCACCAAAGTGCTCACCTACCTCCAAATCTAACACCTGACCTGGTTCATTCCCCAGTACCAAATCCAATATGGTCTCACCTCTCGTTGGCCTATCTACAGGAAACCCTCTTGCACATATTTCACAAAAACGGACCCATCTAAAGTACTCGAACTACAGCGTTTCCACTCAATGTTTGGGAAGTTAAAACCCAACTACCCTGTTGATTGCGCTCCTATTCACAATCATCTTTGCAATCCTTTCCTCTACATCTCTGGAACTTTTCGGAGGCCTATAGAAGACCCCGAACAGGGTGACCTCTCCTTTCTTGTTTCTAACCTCAGCCCATAGTATCTCAGTAGACGTGTCCTCATCAAACGTGCTTCCTGCCACCGTACAACTGCCCTTGACTAACAATACCACCCCTTCCCCTCTTTTACCACCTTCCCTGCGCTTACTGAAATATCTAAACACCGCCACCTGCAACAACCATTCCTATCCCTGCTCTATCCATGTCTCCGAAATGGCCACAACATCGAAGTCCCAGATACCAACCCATGCCGCACATTCACCCACCTTATTCCGGATGCTCCTGGCATTGAAGAAGACACACTTTAAACCACCTTCCTGCCTGCCGGTATACTCCTGCAACTTTGAAACCTTACTCATGACCTCACTACTCTCAACCTCCTGTATACTGGAGCTACAATTCAGGTTCCCAAGCCCCTGCTGAACTAGTTTAAACCCTCCCGAAGAGAATCAGCACATATCCCCCCCCCCCCAAGTCTCAGTAATACCAATAACATCATATTCACAGTACCCGGTTGAGCCTCTGGCCTCCGGGTAAGCGGTTTCCAAGGCGGCCTTCAGGACGCGCGACAACGCAGTATCTCCGAGCAGAAACTTATAGCCAAGTTCCGGGACCTGGGATTCATGTCGCATTACATTCATCCCCCACCATCTGGCCTGCGAAATCCTACCAACTGTCCTGGCTTGATACAATTCACACCTCTTTAACCTGAGGTTACCCCATTTTTGGATCTGTAAAAATTTAACCACCTGCTAACGCTCGCATTCCAAGCATTGTCTGGCATCTTTGAATTTGTCTATATATTTGTTTCTGGAACATACCTCTTCATTCACCTGAGGAAGGAGCAGCGCTCCGAAAGCTAGTGACATCGAAACAAACCTGTTGGACTTTAACCTGGTGTTGTAAGGCATCGTACTGTAAATAATGACATACTACACAGGGACCACTGTAAATAAGGATATACTACCCAGGGACCACTGTAAATATGTATGTACTACTCAGGGAGCACTGTAAATGATGAGATACTATCCAGGGACCACTGTAATTGATGAAATTCCACTCCGGGACCGTTGTACATGATGATGTACTACACAGGGAAATAATGTAAATAATGACATACTGCCCAGGGACGACTGTGAATAATGATGAACTACCCATGGACCATTGTCAATAATGATATTATACCCAGGGAACACTGTAAATCATGATACACTATCCAGGGATCACTGTAAGTAATGACATTCCTCCATGGGACCGTTGTAAACAATGATTTACTACACAGTGACCACTGCAAATAATCACATACTGTCCAGGGACCACTGCAAATAAGATGTTATATCCAGGGACAACTGTAAATAATGATAAACAATCCAGGGACCACTGTCAATAACAACATTCCAACATGCGGCTGTTGTAAATAATGATGTATTACACAGGGACCACTGTAAAAAAGAAATTCCAGCCTGGGACCGTTGTAAGTTATGATGTACTATCCAGAGACCACTGTAAATAATGATATACTATCAAGGAGCCACCGTAAGTGATGATATAATATCTAGGGACCACTGTAAATAATGATCTACTATCCAGGGACCACTGTAAATAATGAAATCCCACACTGGGTCCATTGTAAACAATGATGTACTATGCAAGTAACACTATACATAATGACATATTCCCCAGGGACAACTGTAAATAATGATATGCTACCCAGAGACCACTGTGATTAATGATATATTTCCCAGGGACCACTGTAAATAATGAAATACTATACAGGAACCACTGTAAATAATGATCTACTACCCAGGGCCCACGGTAAATAATGAAATACGACACAGGGACCACTGCAAATAATGATACTCTACTGTAAATAATGATATACTACCCAAGGGCCACTGTACATTATGATATACTATCCAGGGATCATTGTAAATAATGAAATTCCACCCTGGGACCGTTGTAAATCGTGACGCACTAATAATGAGGGACTATCCAGGGCCCACTGTAAATGATTATACACTACCTAGGGGACTCTGGAAATAATGATATACTACCCAGCAACCACTGTAAATAATGCGATATTATCCAGGGACCACTGTAAATAATGAAATACTACACAGGAACCACTGTAAATAATGAAATCCTGCCCAGGGACTATTATAAATAATGATATACTACCCAGGGACTATTGTAAATAATGAAATGCAACACAGGAACCAGGGTAAATAACGGAATACTACACAGGGACCACTGTAAGGAATGATATACTACACAGGGACCACTGTAAGTAATGATATACTGCACAGGGACCAGTGTAAGTAATGATATACTGCACAGGGACCACTTTACATGGTGATATACTGCCCAGGGACCACTGTAAATGATGTTACCTAGCCAAGGTCACTATAAATAATGATATACTTCCCATGGACTACTGTAAATAATGATATACTACCCGAAGCCACTGTAATAATGATCTTCTACCCAGGGACCACTGTAAATTATGAAATTCTTCCCTGGGACTACTGTAATAAATAGGGAGAGTGTCTAGAAAACGCAAATCCATTCTACAACGAAGGTGTCACAGTGGAGGCCTGTCCCTGGTATACAGTGGTTCTTTTACAGTATTTCATTTTTTTCAGTGGTCCCTTGGTATTATATCATTTTTTACAGTTGTCCCAGGGTAGCATATCTTGGCAATGTGGAGGAGCAGAGAGATCTTGGGGTCTATGTTCATACATCTTTGAAAGTTGCCACTCAAGTGTATAGAGCTGTGAAGAAGGCCTATGGTGTGCTAGCGTTCATTAACAGAGGGATTGAATTTAAGAGCCGTGAGGTGATGATGCAGCTGTACAAAACTTTGGTAAGGCCACATTTGGAGTACTGTGTACAGTTCAGGTCGCCTCATTTTAGGAAGGATATGGAAGCTTTGGAAAAGATGCAAAGGAGATTTACCAGGATGTTGCCTGTGATGGAGAGTCGGTCTTTCGAGGAAAGGTTGAGGGTGCTAGGCCTTTTATCATTAGAACGGAGAAGGATGAGGGGCGACTTGATAGAGATTTATATGAAGATCAGGGGAATAGATCGAGTAGACAGTCAGAGACTTTTTCCCCAGGGTAACAAAGCATTACAAGGTGACATAAATTTAAAGTGAATGGTGGAAGATATAAGGGGGATGTCAGAAGTAGGTTATTTACCCAGAGAGTAGTGGGGGCATGGAGTGCTCTGCCTGTGGAAGTAGTTGACTCGGAAACATTAGGGACCTTCAAGCAGCTATTGGATAGATACATGGATTACGGTAGAATGATATAGTGTAGATTACTTTGTTCTTAAGGTCAGCACGGTAGCATTGTGGATAGCACAATTGCTTCACAGCTCCAGGGTCCCAGGTTCGACTCCGGCTTGGGCCACTGTCTGTGCGGAGTCTGCACATCCTCCCCATGTGTGCGTGGGTTTCCTCTGGGTGCTCCGGTTTCCTCCCACAGTCCAGTGATGTGTAGGTTAGGTGGATTGGCCATGATAAATTGCCCTTAGTGTCTAAAATTACCCTTAGTGTTGGGTGGAGGTGTTGACCTTGGGTAGGGTGCTCTTTCCAAGAGCTGATGCAGACTCAATGGGCCGAATGGCCTCCTTCTGCTCTGTGAATTCAATGATAATCTATGATTAATCTGGGACAAACGTTTGGCACAACATTGTGGGTCGAAGGGCCTCTTCTCTGCTGTATTTTTCTATGGTGTATATAGTGGTCCCTGGGTAGTATATCATTTTCTACAGTGGTTCCAGTAGTATTCTGTTGTATCACTGGGCAGCGAGCGCAGAGAGGGTGAAGGGATGTTTAAGGGAGCTGGAGGTGGACTGGGTCTGAATGGAGGAGGCCACCTGCACGGGTAACTCACTCTGAGCGCTGGATGCAAGTCCACTCCCGGCAAGCCACTCACTCCAGGCCAGGCCACTCCCGACCAACCCGCACACACTGCAGGCCACTCCCGGCCAGCCCACACACACACTCCAGGCCAGGCCACTCCCGGCCAGCCCACACACACACTCCAGGCCACTCCCGGCCAGCAGACACACAATCTCCAGGCCACTCCCGGCCAGCCCAAACACATACTCCAGGCCACTCCCCGCCAGCCCACACACACACTCCAGGCCACTCCCGGCCAGCCCACACACACACTCCAGGCCAATCCCGGGCAGCCCACACATACACTCCAGGCCACTCCCGGCCAGCCCACACACACACTCCAGGCCACTCCCGGCAATCCCGCACACACACTCCAGGCCACTCCCGGCCAACCCACACACACACTCCAGGCCTCTCCCGGCCAGCCCCCACACACACTCCAGGCCACTCCCGGCCAGCCCACACACACACTGCAGGCCACTCCCCGCCAGCCCGCACACACACTCCAGGCCACTCACGGCCAGCCCCCACACACACTCCAGGCCACGCCCCGCCAGCCCGCCCACACACTCCAGGCCACTCCCGGCCAGCCCACACACACACTCCCGGCCACACCCGGCCAGCCCACACACAATCTCCAGGCCACTCCCGGCCAGCCCAAACACACACTACAGGCCACTCCCCGCCAGCCCACACACACACTCCAGGCCACTCCCGGCCAGCCCACACACACACTCCAGGCCAATCCCGGGCAGCCCACACATACACTCCAGGCCACTCCCGGCCAGCCCACACACACACTCCAGGCCACTCCCGGCAATCCCGCACACACACTCCAGGCCACTCCCGGCCAACCCACACACACACTCCAGGCCTCTCCCGGCCAGCCCCCACACACACTCCAGGCCACTCCCGGCCAGCCCACACACACACTGCAGGCCACTCCCCGCCAGCCCGCACACACACTCCAGGCCACTCACGGCCAGCCCCCACACACACTCCAGGCCACGCCCCGCCAGCCCGCCCACACACTCCAGGCCACTCCCGGCCAGCCCACACACATACTCCCGGCCACACCCGGCCAGCCCACACACAATCTCCAGGCCACTCCCGGCCAGCCCAAACACACACTACAGGCCACTCCCCGCCAGCCCACACACCCGCGCCAGGCCACTCCCGGCCAGCTCACACACACACTCCAAGCCACTCCCGGCCAGCCCACACACACACTCCAGGCCAATCCCGGACAGCCCACACACACACACCAGGCCAGTCCCGGCCAGCCCACACACACACTCCAGGCCACTCCCGGCCAGCCCACACACACATCCAGGCCACTCCCGGCCAGCCCACACACACACGCTCCAGGCCACTCCCGGCCAGCCCACACACACATTCCAGGCCACTCCCGGCCAGCCTAGACACACATTCCAGGCCACTCCCGGCCAGCCCACACACACACTCCAGGCCAGGCCACTCCCGGCCAGCCCACACACAGACTCCAGGCCACTTCCGGCCAGCTCCCACACACACTCCAGTCCACGCCCGGCAAGCCCCCACACACACTCCAGGTCACTCCCCGCCAGCCCGCACACACACTCCAGACCACTCCCGGCCAGCCCACACACACACTCCCGGCCACTCCCGGCCAGCCAACACACACACTCCAGGCCACTCCCGGCCAGCCCACACACACACTCCAGGCCAATCCCGGACAGCCCACACACACACACCAGGCCAGTCCCGGCCAGCCCACACACACACTCCAGGCCACTCCCGGCCAGCCCACACACACACTCCAGGCCACTCCCGGCCAGCCCACACACAATCTCCAGGCCAATCCCGGCCAGCCCAAACACATACTCCAGGCCACTCCCCGCCAGCCCACACACACACTCCAGGCCACTCCCGGCCAGCCCACACACACACTCCAAGCCACTCCCGGCCAGCCCACACACACACTCCAAGCCAATCCCGGACAGCCCACACACACACACCAGGCCAGTCCCGGCCAGCCCACACACACACACCAGGCCAGTCCCGGCCAGCCCACACACACACTCCAGGCCACTCCCGGCCAGCCCACACACACACTCCAGGCCACTCCCGGCCAGCCCACACACACACTCCAGGCCACTCCCGGCCAGCCCACACACACACTCAGGAGCGCAGTGGTAGGACCCACCTTATGACGTGAAACAATTCCTGTGCGGGGCGCCAGAATGTGGCGACTTGGGGCTTTTCACAGTAACTTCATTGAAGCCGACTTGTGACAATAAGTGATTATTATTATTGAACTGGGCGAGAGGCCCGCGGGCCCTTCTCTCTGCACAGTACAGGTTCGGGCCGGCAGGGATGGACGGTACATTTTGAATGTGGGGGGGGGGGGGGTGTGACAGAGGAATGCTGACGGTTGAGTACATGTCCGCACACGACAGGCTGTCGATTCTGGGAATCTCACAGAGAAGCTCCAACTCTCGAGGAAACAACCTCAGATTGCTGCAGCTGTGTAACCTCCCCCACAAGGAGAAGGAAACCCTTCCCCCAGAAACACACACATTCCTGGACACGGTGGGACGACTGGATTGGTTATGGGACGGCAAATGCGGCCACATATACAGGAGACAGGCAGAAAACGTCAGGACTCCACTGGAGGGGACAGGACAAAATTGGGGGGGGGGGGAACTGGACAGAGAAAGGGAGAGGACTCTGGATCGAGGCGCAGCACAGAGTCAACTCCACCTCCTCCTCCGCCGGGCTCAGCCTGATGCAGCTCAAGGTGGTGCACAGAGCGACCTCACAAAGCCGCGTCTGAGCGGGTTCTTCCCGGAGCTGCTGGACAATGCGAGAGGTTCCCGGGGGAGGAGGGCGGCCAACCACACCCGCATGTTCTGGTCCTGCCCCAGACTCAGGGAATTCTGCACGGCCACCTTCGAGGCTGTGTCCAAGGTGGTGGGAGTCGGGATGGAGTTATACCCGACACTGGTGGACTTGGGGGGTGTCAGAGCATCCGGAGCTCTGGTAAGGGAAAGAGGTGGACGCCCTGGCCTTCGGGGTGTCAGAGCAGGCGGAGCTCTGGTCAGGGAGAGAGGGAGGTGCCCTGGCCTTCGGGGTGTCAGAGCAGAGAGAGCTGTGGTCAGGGAGAGAGGGAGACGCCCTGGTCTTCGGGCTTTCAGAGCAGCCGGAGCTCTGGTCAGGGAGAGAGGGGAGCGCCCTTGCCTTCGGTGTGTCAGAGCAGAGAGAGCTCTGGTCAGGGAGAGAGGGAGACGCCCTGGCCTTCGGGGTGTCAGAGCAGCCGGTGCTCTGGTCAGGGAGAGAGGGAGACGCCCTGGCCTTCGGGGTGTCAGAGCAGAGAGAGCTCTGGTCAGGGAGAGAGGCAGACGCCCTGGTCTTCGGGTTGTCAGAGCAGCCGGAGCTCTGGTCAGGGAGAGAAGGGAGCGCCCTGGCCTTCGGTGTGTCAGAGCAGAGAGAGCTCTGGTCAGGGAGAGAGGGAGACGTCCTGGCCTTCGGGGTGTCAGAGCAGCCGGTGCTCTGGTCAGGGAGAGAGGGAGACGCCCTGGCCTTCGGGGTGTCATAGCAGAGAGAGCTCTGGTCAGGGAGAGAGGGGGACGCCCTGTCCTTCGGGGTGTCAGAGCAGCCGGAGCTCAGGTCAGGGAGAGAGGGGGACTCCCTGGCCTTCGGGGTGTCAGAGCAGCCGGAGCTCTGCTCAGGGAGAGAGGGGGACGCCCTGGCTTTCGGGGTGTCAGAGCAGCCGGAGCTCTGGTCAGGGAGAGAGAGGGACGCGCTGGCATTCGGGGTGTCAGAGCAGCCGGAGCTCTGGTCAGGGAGAGAGGAGGACTCCCTGGCCTTCGGGGTGTCATAGCAGCCGGAGCTCTGGTCAGGGAGAGAGGGAGACGCCCTGGCATTCGGGGTGTCAGAGCAGAGAGAGCTCTGGTCAGGGAGAGAGGGAGACGCCCTGGCTTTCGGGGTGTCAGAGCAGCCGGAGCTCTGGTCAGGGAGAGAGGGAGACGCCCTGGCCTTCGCCTCACTGTTCGTCAGGCGGAGACTCCTGCCGGAGGAGTGGGGGGGGGGGGGGGGGGGGAGACGGCAGCGCCCCCCCCCGGAGGCTCAGAATGACTCTCAGATCTCGCCGAATTCCTGAGGCTGGAGAAAATAACATTAGAAATAAGAGGGTCTGAGCCGGGATTCCACAGCACAGGCGGCAAATTCACAAGCCTATCTCCAGCCCTGTTTGCAGCAAGCAGCCAACCGGGGTCGGGGCTGGGGGAAGGCCATTTATTGGAGGGAGGGCAGGCCTCCCCTACACGGGGAGAAACCGGGGTAACAAGCAGACCCACCCTCCCTGGGCCCTACACGGGGAGAAACCGGGGGAACAAGCAGACCCACCCTCCCTGGACCCTACACGGGGAGAAACCCGGGTAACAAGCAGACCCACCCTCCCTGGAAGACCTGTGAACCAAGAGAGGAATGGAACCTCATCACCCCCTCCCCCACTATCAGAAAGAAATGGACAAAGGCAGCAGGGTGGCGCAGTGGTTAGCACTGCTGCCTCAGGGCGCCGAGGTTCCAGGTTCAATCCCCGCTCTGGGTCACTGCCCGTGTGAAGTTTGCACACTCTGACCGTGTTAGCGTGGGTTTCGCTCCCACAACCCGAGGATGTGCAGGTTAGGTGGGTTGGAGAAATTAATTCGGTTCTCTCCATTTATTTTATTTTTAAAGAAAGAAGTCTGCAGACAAACAAGGGGAGGAACGCTGAGCGCCAAGACACAGGAGGGGGAAACTGGGGACAACCACTATCGCCAAGCGGCAGGGGCCCCAGTGGAACCCAATAAACCAGGGTCAACAAATACACAGCAATGTGAAACTGTCAGTAATATCCGGCATCAGAGACCAGTCACGGCCATGGTGACAGCGGGGGCTCAGGGCAGGAGGTTGTGAGATATGTAGCTTTCTTTTTGATCGTTGTTTAATATTCAATGTGAGAAACTCTTTTTCTTTTCTATTCTGTAACTGTTCCTTGAAACAGCAAAATAAACATTTTGTCTTTCAATTGCACCGACCGGAATCTCTTGTGTAAAGGCTCCATCTGATGTTGGAAGGTGAGAATTGTACTGACCTGTGTGAATCCATTCCCCAGAGCCATTCAGAGAAAACCAGCGCCTAAAAATGCCATAACCGGAACAGCGCAGATTCATCTCGAACCCTCCCCTTTAATTCCAATTATTCTGATTCCTCCCCAACCTCTTCACCGTGTGGCTGTCTGATGCGTGTCTGGGTGGAGGGTGGGACGGGGTTTTCCCCAAATAGGGAGATTATTTCCTTCAGACGCTGATAAATAGTGTATTAATATTTTGCCTATAAATCTGGTGTCAGTAACTCAGTGGAGCAGTCAATGGTTAAAACCCTTTGGAAAACACGCTAATGATTGGTTGATTCACTCCTGTTGGGACTCCGGGGTCTGTGGGACCGGAACTGGCCGCACGCTCGCCCAGGAGGTCGCAACAATATTCGCTCCAGTTCAGAATAATGAGAGGGGCTGGACCATAGAAACCTATGAAACAGGTGAATGTAGGAATGATGTTCCGGATGGTACAGGGGACCGGAACTAGGGGCACAGTCTGAGGATACGGACAGGCCATTTAAACTGATAGAAGGAGACATTTCCTCACACAGAGAGCTGCGAGCCTGTGGAATTCTCCGCCACAGAAAGTAGTTGAAGCTGAAACATTGCATATTTTCAAGGAACAGTTGTTTATGGGACTTGGGGCTAACGGGATCCAAGGATAGGGAGGGAAGCAGGAACATGTTAGTGAGTCGGATGATCAGCGATGTACACAATGCATGTGGAGCAGACTGAAAGGGCCGAATGGCCTGCTCCTGCTCCCATGCTCCATGTTTCTATCTAACAATCCCCTGTCAATAATGTCCCAACACCCACTGGACTTAGCGGTGGGAATGATTGTCTTTCCCAAGACCCTTGCAGAGTGCGAGCTCCCTAGTTAATGTGACAGGGGGAACTCAATCTCTGTTGTCTGCAAGGTCAGCAGTTCCGCAGCGGCCTGTTGGTTTGTGCCATTGTCACGGGTACCGAGAAGCAGTGAAAAGGATTGTTCGACGTGTAACTCAGGCAGATCATTCCGCACATAAAAATAAAATACACAATAGGGCAAACACAAGGTACACAATGCAAATACAGAGACACAGGCCTCGGCTGAAGCATACAGAGCGCAGTACAGCTCAGGAGAGAAGATGTCTGAAGAAATAAGATCAGTCTATAACCCCATCAGTCCATAAGAGGGCCGTTTAGGAGACAGGTAACAACGGGGAAGGAGCTGGTGTTGGACCTGTTCGTGCGTGTTCTCAGACTTTTGTATCTCCTGCCCAATGGGAAAATCTGTAAGAATGAGTAAGCAGGGTGGGAGGGATCTTTGATTATGCTTCCCGCTTTCCCCAGCCAACGGGAGGTGCAGATGGAGTCAATGGATGGGAGGCAGGTTCGTGTGATGGACTGGGCGGTGTTCAGGACTCTCCCAAGTGTTTTTGCGGTCCTGGGCCGAGCAGTTGCCATACCAGGTTGTGATGCAGCCCAATAGGATGCGTTCTATGGTGCATCTGTAAAAGTTGGTCAGGGTTAATGTGGACATTCCGAATTTCCTTAGTTCCCTGAGTAAGTATAGGCGCTGTTGTTCTTTCTTGGACATTGCGTCGACGTGGGTGAACCAGGACAGATTGTTGCTGATTTCACAGCTAGAAATTTGAAACTGTCAACCATCTCCACCTCGGCCCCGTTGATGCTGACAGGGGTGTGTACAGTACTTTGCTTCCTGAAGTCAATGATCAGCTCTTTAGTTTTGCTGGTGTTGAGGGATAGGTTGTTGTCGCTACACCACTCCACTAGATTCTCTATAGCTCTCCTGTTTTCTGACTCATCGTTGTTCGAGATCCGGCCCACTATGGTCGTGTCGTCAGCAAACTCTCAGATGTAGTTGGAGCCAAATTTTGCCTCGCAGTCGTGTATGAGCAGGGAGTATAGTAGTGGGCTAAGTACACAGCCTTGTGGGCCCCGGTATTGAGAAACATTGTGGAGGAGGTGTTGTTCTTTATTCTTCCTGAGTGCGGTCTGTGGGTCAGAAAGTCGAGGATCCAGTTGCAGAGAGAGGAGCCAAGTCCTAGGTTTTGGAGCTTTGATAGGAGCTTGGCTGTGATTATGGTGTTGAATGCGGAGCTGTAGTCAATGAACAGGAGTCTGATGTAGGAGTCCCTGTTGTCAAGATGCTCCAGGGATGAGTGTCGGGCCATGGAGATGGTGTCTGCTGTGGACCGGCTGCTGTGATGGGCGAAATGCAGTGGATGTAGGCATTTTGGGAGTATGGTGTTCATGTGTTTCATGACAAACCTCTCGAAGCGCTTTATTACTTTCGAAGTCAGGGCCAGTGGACAATTGTCCTTGAGGCACGTTACCTGGCTCTTCTTTGGCACCGGAATGATGGTGGTCTTCTTGAAGCAGGTGGGGATATCAGAGCAGAGTATGCAGAGGTTGAAGATGTCCTTGAACTAATCTGCCAGCTGCTCCGCGCAGGATCTGAGTGCACGACCACGGACCCCGTCCGGGCCCGTCGCCTTCCGAGGGTTCATTTCGAAGTTCACCGATCTGATTTAGGAAGGTGTGACGTTGTGTTTGGTGTGACCGGGGCTGCTGGGACAGTCGGCAGCGCTTTGATGGTGTCCTGCACGAACCGAGCATAGAATGCATTGAGCTCATCAGGGACAAGGCCGCTGCTGCTGGACATTCTGTTAAGCTTCGCTTTGTAGCCCGGTATGATGATTATCAAGTTCCATTGTGAAATTTACTGTTGTAACAGTACTGCGCTGTAATGTTCTATGTTCTATGAAACTGCTCCCAGCCTGTCTTCAGACAGTGTATTCCAGATTATAACCATCCCCTGTCAGTATTTATCCAGTTCCATTGTGAAATTTACTGTTGAAACTGCTCCCAGCCTGTCTTCAGACAGTGTATTCCCGATTATAACAATCCCCTAGCAGTATTTATCCAGTTCGATTGTGAAATTTACTGTTGAATGGGCTCCCATCGTTTCTTCAGACAGTGTATTCCAGATTATAAGCATCCCCTGTCAGTATGTCTCTAGTTCCATTGTGAAACTTTCAGTAGAAGCTGCTCCCATCGTGTCTTCAGACAGTATATTCCAGATTCTAACAGCTCTGTATTAAATGTCCTATCAATATGCTCACACCATCTTTGATGAATTATTGTAAATCTTGTTACTGGTGCTGGGTCCAGTGGAACACTTTCTGCTCACTCTCTCTACACTCCTTCCTCATTTGGAGTCCTCTGTGAAATTGCTCTTTACTTTAAACTGATCTACAGATTACAATTCCAGTTCACTAATCCCCATATTGAACTGAAATCCTCCATCCCCGACAACACTCCATTAAGTATCCAGCACGGTAGCATGGTGGTTAGCACTGTTGCTTCACAGCCCCAGGATTCCAGGGTTCGAGGTTCGATTCCCGGCTCGGGTCACTGACTGTACGGAGTCTGCACGTTCTCCCCGTGTGTGCGTGGGTTTCCTCCGGGTACTCCGGTGTCCTCCCACAGCCCAAAGATGTGCAGGTTAGGTGGATTGGACATGCTAAATTGCCCTCAGGTTGGATGGGGTTACTAGATAATGGAGATAGGGTGGAGGTGTTGACCTTGGGTGGGGTGCTCGTTCCAAGAGTCTGTGTAGACCCGATGGGACGGATGGCCTGTAAATTCTATGAAATCCTTTGTTTTCTCGCCAAGATCCTCACCTCCTTTTGTATATTTAGCGGCAGAACAAGAAGCAATTCCTCAGCTATGGCCCTATCTATAAACCTAGTTCTAACTCTATAGGCTATTGGCAAAGTATTAGAAAGTGGGGTTCAAATACTCAGGTGGATGTTTTTGACCAGCCCAGTCCAGATTGGCCGAATGGACTTTCTGTGCTCTGGACGTCGATGACTCTATGATCCTAACCCTTCTTTTAGGAGTCTCCGCCTCTATTGATCAAGTTAAATATCTTCTGAGGTTTTTCCAATCTTATCACCATGATCTTCCAGTGCAAAGTGTGGACATGTCCCCGCTCCCTTCCTGTACACTTTTTAAATTGTCCCGTTTAGTTTATATTTCCTGTCCTCAGCCCTCCTCCCTCATGCATCACATACACGACAGTGATTTAAATTTACTTTCCCCGTGACTCTCCCTTTCACAGATCAGGGAACATCCTGCTGAAGATTGCTGCTTACCCTGCTCACTGTGTCATTGCTGAGTGTCTGTCATTTGTGAATGTTGAAATTCTTTCCATTGAAGCCTATATCAATGAATTGTATCTTGAAGAGCAATTTTCCTCATGTGGACCCCGAGTGAACATCAATGTCTCCCCCCTCCTGCCTGAATAACTATCATTCACCGCTTCTCTGTGCTTCCTGTTTCTTAGCCAATATCACATTCTCACTGTCATAGACCCTTTAATCCACGGCTTTGGGACTCGACAACAACTCTAATCAATGACATTTGATCACAATTTCTTCCAGTACATAAATTCATATCAGTTCCCCCATTAATCCCCCAGTTATTTTGAAATATAACTGCAATAACAACATGCGATGTGATTTCCCACGAATGTCGCCGTGTTTCTGGTCAGATAACACCATTTCCTCGCGAAGGAGCAATATTCCTGTTGTCCATTCTGACCTCTAGAAATGTCCTGGTGACTAACATTATAGTGACTGCTCTGTCACTCCAGGGTTTATCCCTCTCTCTCCTTTTATAAACAGAATGGACATTGAAAATGCCCCAATCCCCTGGAACCACTCAGATATCAATGAGGATTGAATATCAGGGTCAGTGTTTGCACTATTTCCACACTCCATCCCTCAGTCACTGTCACACAGCCAATCCAGACCCGGCTAATCTTCTATTTCATTGTGATAGAAAGAGTATTGGATTGAAAGGGGTTAACTAAGCCTGTTTGTTTAGTAACTGTGATTAATGTCTGTCTCTATGGATCCTAACCGTATCACTGGAGGGTTTGTCTCTGCTATTAATAAGCGATTCCTTTCATTGTGTTATCCCAAACTGTCAGCGGGACCGTCAACTCCAACAGTGCCAGAGATCAGCGGCTCCAGAGAGACCGAGAGGAGTGAGCAGAATCTGGGAACTACCCACACGAACGTTAAAGCAATGGATCAGAATCTGGGAACAAACCACAGGAACATTGCAGCAAACGATCAGAATCTGGGAACTACCCACAGGAACGTTACAGCAATGGAGCAGAATCTGGGAACTATCCACAGGAACGTTACAGCAATGGATCAGAATCTGGGAACTAGCCACAGGAACGTTACAGCAATGGATCAGAATCTGGGAACAAACCACAGGAACATTGCAGCAAACGATCAGAATCTGGGAACTACCCACAGGAACGTTACAGCAATGGAGCAGAATCTGGGAACTACCCACAGGAACGTTACAGCAATGGAGCAGAATCTGGGAACTATCCACAGGAACGTTACAGCAATGGACAGGAGTTTATCCTGGGGTATTTACTATATGTCTCTCCAGTCTTTATCAGAGCGGATCCGCGGCGCACTGATGATAACGCAAGTGGGTTACTATCCCCTCCTGGCTGTTGTAGGCGTCCCTGGTAAGTCTCCCTGTCCAGTTATTTATTGTATAAACCACTTTAAGTGTAATATTGCTCTGGTCATTTACATGTTGGAAAGACTGACTCCACGTTCTTCAGTTCAGAAGTTTGTAAGTTCATAAGGTCCAGGAGCAGAATGAGGCCATGTGGTCCATCGCGTCTGCTCCGTCATTCGGTCTTAGCTGATCTCATCCTCGGATTAACGCCGTCGTCCTGCCTATTATCCAATATTCTCAACCCATTGCCAATTCAACATCTACCTAACTGCTCCTTAAATTTACTCACTGTCCCAGCATGCACCGCACTCTGGGGTAGCGAATTCCACAGGTTCACATCCCATTAGGAGAAGTAGATTCTCCTCAGCTCTGATTCACATTTGCTTCCTGTTATCCTGAGATGATGACCTCTCGTTCTAGAATGCCCCACAAGAGAAAGCATTCGCTCCATTTCCACTTTACCCACACCTTTAAACATTTTATAAACCACAATTTGATCTCTAATCCTTCTTTACAACTCTCTTGATAAGACAAAGCCCTCATCTCTGCGATCAATCTACTCAACCTCCTGTGAACTGCCTCTAAAGCCACTCCATCTTTCCTCAAATAAGGGGCCAGAACTGTGCAATGCTCCAGGTGCGGTCTGACCAACATCTGGAATAGTTGTAATAACACTTCCTTACCTTGAAGCTCTGTGCCTTTAGCTATAAATATCAACATCGATTCCAGTCACTGAGGTCATTCCTTATCCAGTGGCTCCACTCGCTCTCTGGTTAATATCGGAAGCTGTTCACAATCCCTGCTCTCCCTTTGACAGTAAAATTTTTATTGCCAGACGCTCTCTCCATTCCCAATCCCGTTCACTTGCCATCACCAACTCTGCTTCATCTCAGCTGCAGAATAAATCATCATCTGTGTCTTTGTTAAATCCACACTCGACTAATCCAATGGTATTCTGTCACACAATTTCTGATACAAATCTTAATGAAGTGCAGCTGATCTCCAACTCTGCTGCCATATTCTAACCCTCACCCAATCCCAGTCACCTATTATCTCTGTGCTCACTGCTGTAGATTGGTTCCCAGTCTGGATCCTAACCCTCACCCAATCCCAGTCACCTGTCATCCCTGTGCTCACTGATGTAGATTGGTTCCCAGTCTGGCAGCATCTCACTATCTGAATTCTCATTCAGTGATTGGAATTCTCCACAGTCTCACTCAATGAAATTAGACCAAGCCCATGTCTATTTTCAATGAACGTGGAAATGAGTTATATCTATTACTTTTACAATTCTGTTGTTGGAATGTGAGTGGAGATGCTCAGGATGGGTTTCTGCAGGTTGTGTTATTGGGAGGTGAGTGGAGATGCTGAGGATGGGTTTCTGCAGGTTGTGTTATGGGAAGGAGAGTGGAGATGCTGAGGATGGGTTTCTGCAGGTTGTGTTATTGGGAGGTGAGTGAAGATGCTGAGGATGGGTTTCTGCAGGTTGTGTTATTGGGAGGTTAGTGGAGATGCTGAGGATTGGTTTCTGCAGGTTGTGTTATTGGGAGGAGAGTGAAGATGCTGAGGATGGGTTTCTGCAGGTTGTGTTTTTGGGAGGTGAGTGAAGATGCGGAGGATGGGTTTCTGCAGGTTGTGTTATTGGAAGGTGAGTGAAGATGCCGAGGATGGTTTTCTGCAGGTTGTGTTGTGAGCTGTTGCAGACATTAAGGGAGAACAGATAATTTGGTCACCCAGCTCTGAACGAGGTCTGGGGACTGTAGTTACCGTGAATCTGGGTCTGGAACATGACCAACAAATGGAACAAAGGCTGCAGAGAGGGAAGAGCCGAACAGATAGAGGAGAATGGTCTTTGTACCAGCATCTTGGGGAATTACAAGAACACTTTACCAACCTACTCCGAACCCAGGAGCAAAGTGTGAGGCAATCTGATATAACAAGGAGCTGGTTACAGAACGGTGTCGCCTCCTTCAGCACGGCCTGGAGCCTGATACCAGGCTGTGGATGGTCCTGTCAAATCTGATATAACAAGGTGCTGGTTACAGAACGGTGTCGCCTCCTTCAGCACGGCCTGGAGCCTGACACCAGACTGTGGATGGTCCTGTCAAATCTGAGATAACAAGGAGCTGGTTACAGAACGGTGTCGCCTCCTTCAGCACGGCCTGGAGCCTGACACCAGGCTGTGGATGGTCCTGTCAAATCTGATAAACAAGGAGCTGGTTACAGAACGGTGTCGCCTCCTTCAGCACGGCTTGGAGCCTGACACCAGGCTGTGGATGGTCCTGTCAAATCTGAGATAACAAGGAGCTGGTTACAGAACGGTGTCGCCTCCTTCAGCACGGCCTGGAGCCTGACACCAGGCTGTGGATGGTCCTGTCAAATCTGATATAACAAGGTGCTGGTTACAGAATGGTGTCGCCTCCTTCAGCACGGCCTGGAGCCTCACACCAGGATGTGGATGGTCCTGTCAAATCTGATATAACAAGGTGCTGGTTACAGAACGGTGTCGCCTCCTTCAGCACGGCCTGGAGCCTGACACCAGGATGTGGATGGTCCTGTCAAATCTGATATAAGAAGGAGCTGGTTACAGAACGGTGTCGCCACCTTCAGCACGGCCTGGAGCCTGACACCAGGGTGTGGATGGTCCTGTCAAATCTGATATAACAAGGAGCTGGTTACAGAACTGTGGTCGTTTGTGGCAACACTGCAGGGGCTTATTGTATAACAAGAATGGGGTTAATTGAGAAGAAGTAAATGGTTAACAAGATACAGTTACAGAGGTCTCTGAAACAGCACTTTAACTGGGGGCTCCCGGACCACACAGCCTGTCCCCTGCTCCCAGGGATTATTGAGAAGATAATGGTTAACTATGTCCAGCACATAAATCTCTGAAACAGCTTTTTAATTGGAGGCTCCCGAGGCCACACTGCCTGTCCTCTGCTCCCATGGATTATTGAGAACATAAGAACATAAGAACTAGGAGCAGGAGTAGGCCATCTGGCCCCTCAAGCCTGCTCCGCCATTCAATGAGGTCATGGCTGATCTTTTGTGGAAACGGCTCCACGGTCCCGCCCGAACACCATCACCCTTAATCCCTTTATTCTTCAAAAAACTATCTATCTTGATCTTAAAAACATTTAATGAAGGAGCCTCATCTGCTTCACTGGGCAAGGAATTCCATAGATTCACAACCCTTTGGGTGAAGAAGTTCCTCCTCAACTCAGTCCTAAATCACCTTCCCCTTATTTTGAGGCTATGCCCCCTAGTTCTGCTGTCACCCGCCAGTGGAAACAATCTGCCCGCATCTATCCTATCTATTCCTTTCATAATTTTATATGTTTCTATAAGATCCCACCTCATCCTTCTAAATTCCAACGAGGATAGTCCCAGTCTACTCAACTTCTCCTCTTAATCCAACCCCTTCAACTCTGGGATTAACCTCGTGAATCTCCTCTGCACACCCTCCAGTGCCAGTACGTCCTTTCTCAACTAAGGAGACCAAAACTGAACGCAATACTCCAGGCGTTGCCTCACTAACACCTTATACAATTGCAGCATAACCTCTTTAGTCTTAAACTCCATCCCTCTAGCAATGAAGGACAACATTCCATTTGCCTTCTTAATCACCTGTTGCACCTGTAAACCAACATTTTGCGACTCATAGATTATCATAGAATTTACAGTGCAGAAGGAGGCCATTCGGCCCATCGAGTCTGCACCGGCTCTTGGAAATAGCACCCTACCCAATGTCAACACCGCTACCCTATCTCCATAACCCAGTCACCCCACCCAACACTAAGGGCAATTTTGGAAACTAAGGGCAATTTATCATGGCCAATCCACCTAACCTGCACATCTTTGGACTGTGGGAGGAAACCGGAACACCCGGACGAAACCCACGCACACACGGGGAGGATGTGCAGACTCCGCACAGACAGTGACCCAAGCAGGAATCGAACCTGGGACCCTAGTGCTGTGAAGCAATTGTGCTATACACAATGCTACTGTGCTGCCCTACACATTGCGTATGTGAGGGGTGTGTGGTGTACTAGGTGACTGACTGTGCTGAGGTACATTGCGTATGTGAGGGGTTTGTGGTTTTCTGGGTGACTGACTGGGCTATGGTAGACGGTGTATGTGAGGGGTGCGTGGTTTACTGGGTGACTGACTGGGCTTTGGTACATTGTCTATGTGAGGAGTGTGCGGTTTACTGGGTGGCTGACTGGGCTATGGCACTTTGCGTATGTGAGGGATGTGTGGATTGCTGGGTGACTGACTGGGCTATCGTCCATTGCGTATGTGAGGGGTGTGTGGTGTACTGGGTGACTGACTGGGGTATGGCGCATTGCGTCTGTGAAGAGTGTGTAGTTTAATGCCTGACGGATTGGGATATGGTACATTGCGCATGTGACGGGTGTGTGGGATTGTGTGGCTAACTGAGCGATGGTACATTGCATATGTGAGGGGTGTGTGATTTACTGGGTGACTGACCTTATCTATGGTACATAGCATGTCTGGATGGTGTGTGGTGTATTGTGTGGCTAACTAAGCGATGGTACATTGCATTTGTGAGGGGTGTGTGATTTACTGGGTGACTGACTGTGCTGCAGTACATTGCGTATGTGAGGGGTGCGTGGTTTACAGGGTGACTGACTCCGCACAGACAGTGACCCAAGCCGGAATCGAACCTGGGACCCTGGAGCTGAGAAGCAATTGTGCTCTCCACAAGGCTACCGTGCTGCCCCTATGCATTAGCACACCCAGGTCTCTCTGCACAGCAGCATGTTTTAATATTTCATCATTTAAATAATAATCCCTTTTGCTGTTATTCCTCCCAAAATGGATAACCTCACATTTGTCAACATCGGATTCCATCTTCCAGACTGCAGCCCATTCACTGAACCTATCCAAATCCCTCTGCAGATTTGCAGTATCCTCTGCACGTTTTGTTTTACCACTCATCTTAGTGTCGTCTGCACACTTGGGCACATTGCTCTTGGTCCCCAACTCCAAATCATCTGTGTAAATTGTGAACAACTGTGGGCCCAACACTGATCCCTGAGGGAGACCACTAGCTACTGATTGCCAACCAGAGAAACACCCATTAATCCCCACTCTTTGCTTTCAATTAATTAACCAATCCTCTATTCATGCTCCTACTTTCCCCTTAATGCCATGCATCTTTATCTTATGCAGCAACCTTTTGTGTGGCACCTTGAGAAAGGCTTTCTGGAAATCGAAATATACCACATCCATTGGCTCCCCTTTATCTAACGCACTGGTAATGTCCTCAAAAAATTCCACTAAATTAGTTAGGCACGACCTGCCCTTTATGCCGCGTCTGCGCAGTGGGACAATTTCCATCCAGATGCCTCGCTATTTCTTCCTTGATAATAGATTCCAGCATCTTCCCGACTACCGAAGTTAAGCTCACTGGCCTATAATTACCCGCTTTCTGCTTACCTCCTTTTTTAAACGGTGGTGTCACGTTTGCTAATTTCCAATTCGCCGGGACCACCCCAGAGTCTAGTGATTTTTGGTAAATTATCACTAGTGCATTGTCAATTTCCCTAGCCATCTCTTTTAGCACTCTGGGATGCATTCCATCAGGGCCAGGAGACTTGTCTACCTTTAGCCCCATTAGCTTGCCCATCACGACCTCCTTAGTGATGGTAATCCTCTCAATGTCCTCACCTGTCATAGCCTCATTTCCATCAGTCACTGGCATGTTATTGGTGTCTTCCACTGTGAAGACCAACCCAAAGAACCTGTTCAGTTCCTCAGCCATTTCCTCATCTCCCATTATTAAATCTCCCTTCTCATCCTCGAAAGGACCAGTATTTACCTTAGTCACTCTTTTTTATTTTATTTATTTGTAGAATCTTTTACTATCTGTTTTCATATTCTGAGCAAGTTTACTCTCATAATCTATCTTTCTCAGCAGTGTGAAAAATCGCTTGGAATTTTATCCACTGTTCCTCAACTGTTTCACCAGAACGTATTTGCTCCCAGTCTACCTTAGCTAGTTCTTCTCTCATCCCATTGTAATCTCCTGTGTTTACGCACAAAACACGTAATCAAAAAGATTTGATTTTACCTTCTCATCCTCCATCTGTATTTTAAATTCCACCATATTGTCATCGCTTCTTCCGAGAGGATCCCTAACTATGAGATCATCAATCAATCCTGTCTCATTACACAGGACCAGATCTAGGACCGCTTGTTCCCTCGTAGGTTCCATTACATACTGTTTTGGAAACAATCGCGGATATCTTCGATAAACTCCTCCTCAAGGCTGCCTTGATCGACCTGGTTAAACCAATCGTCATGTAGATTAAAATCCCCCATGATAACTGCTGTACCATTTCTACATGCATCCGTTATTTCTTTGTTTATAGCCTGCCCCGCCAAAATGTTACTACTTGGTGGCCTACAGACTACTCCTATATGTGACTTTTTCGCCTTACTATTCCTGATTTCCACCCAAATGGATTCAACCTTATCTTGCATTGCACCGATGTCAGCCCTTACTGTTGCCCGGATGTCATCCTTAAAGAACAGAGCTACACCGCCCCCCATACCATCCACTCTGTCCTTACGAATAGTTTGATTCCCTTGGATATTTAACTCCTAGTCTTGACCACCCTTTAACCATGTTTCAGTAATGGCCACTAAATCATAGTTATTCACGATGATTTGCGCCATCAACACATTTACCTGATTCCGAATACTACGAGCATTCAGGTAAAGTACACTTATGTTGGCTTGTTTACCTCTCTTCTGAATCTTCACACCTCGATCAGTAACCTCTCCTAAGTTATATTTCCTCTTAACTTTTCTCCTAATTTTCCTTGTTGTTGAACCCATAACTTCATGTAACAACCTGCCGCGTCGCTTACCATTAATGTTTTTACTTACCGTTTTATTCCTTTTAGTATTACTGGTCCTATTCACTGAGCTCCCCTCAGTCACTGTACCTTGTACTGTCGCCCTTTTTGATTTTTGACTATGGCTTGTCTGCCTCACATTTTCCCCCTTACTGCCTTTTGTTTCTGTCCCTGTCTTACTACTTTCCAACTTCCGGCATTGGTTCCCATCCCCCTGCCACATTAGTTTAAACTCTCCCCACCAGCTCTAGCAACCCCCCCCCCCCAC
The DNA here is from genome assembly GCF_047496885.1 of Scyliorhinus torazame. Lineage (NCBI taxonomy): Eukaryota > Metazoa > Chordata > Chondrichthyes > Carcharhiniformes > Scyliorhinidae > Scyliorhinus > Scyliorhinus torazame. Next base: position 115,840,807 of record NC_092726.1, on the reverse strand, counting down.
CCCCCACCCCGCCCCCTAGGACATCGCTTCCAGTCCTGCCCAGGTGCAGACTTCCGGTTTGTACTGGTCCCACCTCCCCCAGAACCGGTTCCAATGCCCCAGGAATTTGAATCCCTCCATCTTGCACCAACTGTCGAACCACGCATTCATCCTATCTATCTTGACAGTCCTACTCTGACTAGCTCGTGGTAGCTATTCCTGAAATTACTAACTTTGAGGTCCTACGTTTTAGTTTAACTCCTAACTCCCTGAATTCAGCTTGTAGGACCTCGTCCCGCATTTTACCTCTATCTTTTATGCCTATGTGCACCACGACAGGTGGCTGTTCACCGCCCCCCCCCCCCCCCCAGAGTGTCCTGCAGCCGCTCCGAGACATCTTTGAACCTTGCACCAGGGAGGCAACATACCATCCTGGAGTCTCGATTGCGTCCGCAGAACTGCCTGTATATTCTCCTTACGATTGAGTCCCCTATCACTATAGCCCTGCCATTCTTCTTCCTGCCCAGCTGCGCAGCAGAGCCAGCCACGGTGCCATGAACCTAGCAGCTGCTGCCTTCCCCTGGTGAGCCATCTCCCTCAACAGTATCCAAAGCGGTATATCTGTTTTGCAGGGAGATGACCGCAGGGGACACCTGCACTGCCTTCCTACTCTTGCGCTGTCTCTTGGTCAACCATTCTCTGTCTCCCTCAGTACCTTTCACCTGCGGTGTGTTCAACTCACTAAACGTGTAATCCACGACGTCCTCAGCATCGCGGGTGCTCCAACGTGAGTCCATCCGCAGCTCCAGAGCCGTCAAGCGGTCTAACAGGAGCTGCAACTGGACACACGTCTTGCACGTGAAGGAGCCAGGGACAGTGGACGTGTCCCTGAGCTCCCACAGCGCACACGAGGAGCATGCCACGGGTCTGAGATCTCGTGCCATGTCTTAAACCTTAGGTAAATGTACACAACTACAATTCCAAAAAACCAAAGAACAAATCAATTAATTGGACAATGAAAAAGAAAACTACGTACCAGTCACTTACCAGGGGAAAAATGCACCTCCTCCCCACCCAGCTTCGAATTCCCATCTAGATTCAAATTCCCAAACTCACTCTTTGGTGTCTCACTCTGGCTGTATCCTCTCTGGTTAAAAAAAAGAGAAGTAAATGGTTAACTATATAAAAGCACAGAGGTCACTGAAACAGCTTTTTAATTGGGGGCTCCCGAGGCCACACTGCCTGTCCCCTGCTCCCAGGGATTATTGAGCAGTAAATGGTTAACGATATACAGCACAGAGGTCTCTGGCACAGCTTTTTAACTGGGGCTCCCGGAGCCACACTGCCTGTCCCCTGCTCCCAGGGATTATTGAGCAGTAAATGGTTAACTATATACAGCACAGAGGTCTCTGAAACAGCTATTAACTGGGGGCTCCCGGAGCCACACTGCCTGTCCCCTCCTCCCAGGGATTATTGAGCAGTACATGGTTAACGATATACAGCACAGAGGTCTCTGAAACAGCTTTTTAATTGGGGGCTTACGGAGCCTCACTGCCTGTCCCCTGCTTCCAGGGATTATTGAGCAGTAAATGGTTAACTATATGCAGCACAGAGGTCTCTGAAACAGCTTTTTAATTGGGGGCTTACGGAGCCTCACTGCCTGTCCCCTGCTTCCAGGGATTATTGAGCAGTAAATGGTTAACTATATGCAGCACAGAGGTCTCTGAAACAGCTTTTTAAATGGGAGCTCCCGAGGTCACACTGCCTGTTTCCTGCTCCCAGGCATTATTCCCCATTAGTCGGGGTTGACACACTCACACACGATGGGCCCCGAGCGCGTAACGTGGACCACATGGAATCACCCCTGAAATATGCAGCGGCATCAGATTCCTCCCCTTACGTCCCTCAGTAACATATAAACAACTTGAGTCATTTACAGTGAACTGTGTACAAGAAAGATGGAGACATTGAAAAGGGACAGATTAGAACAGTCCTTCACAGGGGTACTCTGAGGCATGGTGGCTCACCCTGGATCCTATCCGGCCCCTTCACCAATGGGATGGTGTTGTTGTCAGCAGCAAGATGTTGCCGCGAGGATTCTACACCACTTCGGGGACTCTCCGTCTCCAGATCCATTGGAGTCAACGCTGAGTTCCACCGGATTGAGCTGAGGAAGGAACTGCGCTCCGAAAGCTAGTGACTAGAAAAAAAACTTGGTGGAATTTACCCTGGTGTTGTAAGACGTCTTGGTGTTCTCTGCGGAACTCTCTGGGTCCCTCGGTTCCGGTTCTGCCGTGTCGCAGTGTTGATGCTAGCTGGCTACAACTGTTCAGACATTGGCTGTGTGACCTCCCTGCTTCTTAAATGGTCAACGTACTTCCTCACTCGTCTGCCGTGAAATTCCACCCTGTCTGACACTGGATCGTCTGTCTGGCAATTCCACCATGTCTGGCACTGGACCATCTGCCTTGTAATTCCACCATGTCTGACACTGGACTGTCTGCATGGCAATTCCACCATGTCTGACACTGGACCGGCTGTTTGGCAACCACCATGCCTGAAACTGGACCGTCTGCCTCGTAATTACACCATGTCTGAAACTGGACTGTCTGCCTGACAATTGTACCAGGTCTGACACTGGACTGTCTGCCTGACAATTGTACCATGTCTGACTGGACGTCTTCCTGGCAATTCCACCATGTCAGACACTGGACCGTCTGCCTTGTAATTCCACCATGTCTGACACTGGACCGTCTGCCTGTCAATTCCACCATGTCTGACACTGGAGCGTCTGCCTGTCAATTCCACCATGTCTGACACTGGACCGTCTGCCTGGCAATTCCACCATGTCTGACACTGGACCGTCTGCCTGTCAATTCCACCATTTCTGACACTGGACCGTCTGCGTGGACAATCCACCATGTCTGACACTGGCCCGTCTGCCTGGCAATTCCACGATGCCTGACACTGGACCGTCTGCCTTGTAATTCCACCATTTCTGACAACAGGACCGTCTGCGTGGGAATTCCACCATGTCTGAGACTGGACCGTCTGCCTGGAAATTCCACCATGGCTGAAACTGGACCGTCTGCCTGGCAATGCCACCATGTCTGACACTGGACCGTCTGCCTTGTAATTCCACCATGTCTGACATTGGACCGTCTGCCTGGCAATTCCACCGTGTCTGACACTGGACCATGTGCCTGGCAATTCCACCATGTCTGACACTGGACAGTCCGCCTGGCAATTCCACAATGTCAAACACTGGACTCTCTGCCTGGCAATTCCACCATGTCTGAAACTGGACCGTCTGCATTGTAATTGCACCATGTCTGACACTGGACACTGGCAATTCCACCATGTCTGAGACTGGACCGGCTGCCTTGTAATTCCGCCATGTCTGACACTGGACCGTCTGCCTGGCAATTCCACCATGTCTGACACTGCACCGTCCGCCTGTTAATTTCACCATGTCTGACACTGGATCCTCTGCCTGGCAATTCCACCATGTCTGACACTGGACTGTCGGCCTGACAATTGTACCATGTCTGACTGGACGTCTGCCTGGCAATTCCACCATGTCAGACACTGGACCGTCTGCCTTGTAATTCCACCATGTCTGACACTGGACCGTCTGCCTGTCAATTCCACCATGTCTGACACTGGAGCGTCTGCCTGTCAATTCCACCATGTCTGACACTGGACCGTCTGCCTGGCAATTCCACCATGTCTGACACTGGTCCATCTGCCTCTCAATTCCACCATGTCTGACACTGGACCGTCTGCCTGGCAATTTCACCATGCCTGACACTGGACCGTCTGCCTTGTAATTCCACCATTTCTGACACAGGACCGTCTGCGTGGGAATTCCACCATGTCTGAAACTGGACCGTCTGCCTGGCAATGCCACCATGTCTGACACTGGACCGTCTGCCTTGTAATTCCACCATGTCTGACATTGGACCGTCTGCCTGGCAATCCAACCATGTCTGACACTGGACCATGTGCCTGGCAATTCCACCATGTCTGACACTGGACAGTCCGCCTGGCAATTCCACCATGTCAAACACTGTACTCTCTGCCTGGCAATTCCACCATGTCTGAAACTGGACCGTCTGCATTGTAATTGCACCATGTCTGACACTGGACACTGGCAATTCCACCATGTCTGACACTGGACCGCCTGCCTTGTAATTCCGCCATGTCTGACACTGGACCGCCTGCTTGGCAATTCCACCATGTCTGACACTGGACCGTCTGCCTGTCAATTCCACCATTTCTGACACTGGACCGTCTGCGTGGATAATCCATCATGTCTGACACTGGACCGTCTGCCTGGAAATTCCACCATGCCTGACACTGGACCGTCTGCCTGGCAATTCCACCATTTCTGACACAGGACCGTCTGCGTGGGAATTCCACCATGTCTGACACTGGACCGTCTGCCTTGTAATTCCACCATGTCTGACACTGGACCGTCTGCCTGTCAATTCCACCATGTCTGACACTGGAGCGTCTGCCTGTCAATTCCACCATGTCTGACACTGGACCGTCTGCCTGGCAATTCCACCATGTCTGACACTGGTCCATCTGCCTCTCAATTCCACCATGTCTGACACTGGACCGTCTGCCTGGCAATTTCACCATGCCTGACACTGGACCGTCTGCCTTGTAATTCCACCATTTCTGACACAGGACCGTCTGCGTGGGAATTCCACCATGTCTGAAACTGGACCGTCTGCCTGGCAATGCCACCATGTCTGACACTGGACCGTCTGCCTTGTAATTCCACCATGTCTGACATTGGACCGTCTGCCTGGCAATCCAACCATGTCTGACACTGGACCATGTGCCTGGCAATTCCACCATGTCTGACACTGGACAGTCCGCCTGGCAATTCCACCATGTCAAACACTGTACTCTCTGCCTGGCAATTCCACCATGTCTGAAACTGGACCGTCTGCATTGTAATTGCACCATGTCTGACACTGGACACTGGCAATTCCACCATGTCTGACACTGGACCGCCTGCCTTGTAATTCCGCCATGTCTGACACTGGACCGCCTGCTTGGCAATTCCACCATGTCTGACACTGGACCGTCTGCCTGTCAATTCCACCATTTCTGACACTGGACCGTCTGCGTGGATAATCCATCATGTCTGACACTGGACCGTCTGCCTGGAAATTCCACCATGCCTGACACTGGACCGTCTGCCTGGCAATTCCACCATTTCTGACACAGGACCGTCTGCGTGGGAATTCCACCATGTCTGACACTGGACCGTCTGCCTGGAAATTCCACCATGTCTGAAACTGGACTGTCTGCCTGGCAATGGCACCATGTCTGACACTGGACCGTCTGCCTGGCAAACCCACCATGTCTGACACTGGACCGTCTGCCTGTCAATTCCACCATGTCTGACACTGGAGCGTCTGCCTGTCAATTCCACCATGTCTGACACTGGACCGTCTGCCTGGCAATTCCACCATGTCTGACACTGGACCGTCTGCCTGTCAATTCCACCATTTCTGACACTGGACCGTCTGCGTGGACAATCCACCATGTCTGACACTGGCCCGTCTGCCTGGCAATTCCACGATGCCTGACACTGGACCGTCTGCCTTGTAATTCCACCATTTCTGACAACAGGACCGTCTGCGTGGGAATTCCACCATGTCTGACACTGGACCGTCTGCCTGGAAATTCCACCATGGCTGAAACTGGACCGTCTGCCTGGCAATGCCACCATGTCTGACACTGGACCGTCTGCCTTGTAATTCCACCATGTCTGACATTGGACCGTCTGCCTGGCAATTCCACCATGTCTGACACTGGACCATGTGCCTGGCAATTCCACCATGTCTGACACTGGACAGTCCGCCTGGCAATTCCACCATGTCAAACACTGGACTCTCTGCCTGGCAATTCCACCATGTCTGAAACTGGACCGTCTGCATTGTAATTGCACCATGTCTGACACTGGACACTGGCAATTCCACCATGTCTGAGACTGGACCGGCTGCCTTGTAATTCCGCCATGTCTGACACTGGACCGTCTGCCTGGCAATTCCACCATGTCTGACACTGCACCGTCCGCCTGTTAATTTCACCATGTCTGACACTGGATCCTCTGCCTGGCAATTCCACCATGTCTGACACTGGACTGTCTGCCTGACAATTGTACCATGTCTGACTGGACGTCTGCCTGGCAATTCCACCATGTCAGACACTGGACCGTCTGCCTTGTAATTCCACCATGTCTGACACTGGACCGTCTGCCTGTCAATTCCACCATGTCTGACACTGGAGCGTCTGCCTGTCAATTCCACCATGTCTGACACTGGACCGTCTGCCTGGCAATTCCACCATGTCTGACACTGGTCCATCTGCCTCTCAATTCCACCATGTCTGACACTGGACCGTCTGCCTGGCAATTTCACCATGCCTGACACTGGACCGTCTGCCTTGTAATTCCACCATTTCTGACACAGGACCGTCTGCGTGGGAATTCCACCATGTCTGAAACTGGACCGTCTGCCTGGCAATGCCACCATGTCTGACACTGGACCGTCTGCCTTGTAATTCCACCATGTCTGACATTGGACCGTCTGCCTGGCAATCCAACCATGTCTGACACTGGACCATGTGCCTGGCAATTCCACCATGTCTGACACTGGACAGTCCGCCTGGCAATTCCACCATGTCAAACACTGTACTCTCTGCCTGGCAATTCCACCATGTCTGAAACTGGACCGTCTGCATTGTAATTGCACCATGTCTGACACTGGACACTGGCAATTCCACCATGTCTGACACTGGACCGCCTGCCTTGTAATTCCGCCATGTCTGACACTGGACCGCCTGCTTGGCAATTCCACCATGTCTGACACTGGACCGTCTGCCTGTCAATTCCACCATTTCTGACACTGGACCGTCTGCGTGGATAATCCATCATGTCTGACACTGGACCGTCTGCCTGGAAATTCCACCATGCCTGACACTGGACCGTCTGCCTGGCAATTCCACCATTTCTGACACAGGACCGTCTGCGTGGGAATTCCACCATGTCTGACACTGGACCGTCTGCCTTGTAATTCCACCATGTCTGACACTGGACCGTCTGCCTGTCAATTCCACCATGTCTGACACTGGAGCGTCTGCCTGTCAATTCCACCATGTCTGACACTGGACCGTCTGCCTGGCAATTCCACCATGTCTGACACTGGTCCATCTGCCTCTCAATTCCACCATGTCTGACACTGGACCGTCTGCCTGGCAATTTCACCATGCCTGACACTGGACCGTCTGCCTTGTAATTCCACCATTTCTGACACAGGACCGTCTGCGTGGGAATTCCACCATGTCTGAAACTGGACCGTCTGCCTGGCAATGCCACCATGTCTGACACTGGACCGTCTGCCTTGTAATTCCACCATGTCTGACATTGGACCGTCTGCCTGGCAATCCAACCATGTCTGACACTGGACCATGTGCCTGGCAATTCCACCATGTCTGACACTGGACAGTCCGCCTGGCAATTCCACCATGTCAAACACTGTACTCTCTGCCTGGCAATTCCACCATGTCTGAAACTGGACCGTCTGCATTGTAATTGCACCATGTCTGACACTGGACACTGGCAATTCCACCATGTCTGACACTGGACCGCCTGCCTTGTAATTCCGCCATGTCTGACACTGGACCGCCTGCTTGGCAATTCCACCATGTCTGACACTGGACCGTCTGCCTGTCAATTCCACCATTTCTGACACTGGACCGTCTGCGTGGATAATCCATCATGTCTGACACTGGACCGTCTGCCTGGAAATTCCACCATGCCTGACACTGGACCGTCTGCCTGGCAATTCCACCATTTCTGACACAGGACCGTCTGCGTGGGAATTCCACCATGTCTGACACTGGACCGTCTGCCTGGAAATTCCACCATGTCTGAAACTGGACTGTCTGCCTGGCAATGGCACCATGTCTGACACTGGACCGTCTGCCTGGCAAACCCACCATGTCTGACACTGGACCGTCTGCCTGTCAATTCCACCATGTCTGACACTGGAGCGTCTGCCTGTCAATTCCACCATGTCTGACACTGGACCGTCTGCCTGGCAATTCCACCATGTCTGACACTGGACCGTCTGCCTGTCAATTCCACCATTTCTGACACTGGACCGTCTGCGTGGACAATCCACCATGTCTGACACTGGCCCGTCTGCCTGGCAATTCCACGATGCCTGACACTGGACCGTCTGCCTTGTAATTCCACCATTTCTGACAACAGGACCGTCTGCGTGGGAATTCCACCATGTCTGACACTGGACCGTCTGCCTGGAAATTCCACCATGGCTGAAACTGGACCGTCTGCCTGGCAATGCCACCATGTCTGACACTGGACCGTCTGCCTTGTAATTCCACCATGTCTGACATTGGACCGTCTGCCTGGCAATTCCACCATGTCTGACACTGGACCATGTGCCTGGCAATTCCACCATGTCTGACACTGGACAGTCCGCCTGGCAATTCCACCATGTCAAACACTGGACTCTCTGCCTGGCAATTCCACCATGTCTGAAACTGGACCGTCTGCATTGTAATTGCACCATGTCTGACACTGGACACTGGCAATTCCACCATGTCTGAGACTGGACCGGCTGCCTTGTAATTCCGCCATGTCTGACACTGGACCGTCTGCCTGGCAATTCCACCATGTCTGACACTGCACCGTCCGCCTGTTAATTTCACCATGTCTGACACTGGATCCTCTGCCTGGCAATTCCACCATGTCTGACACTGGACTGTCTGCCTGACAATTGTACCATGTCTGACTGGACGTCTGCCTGGCAATTCCACCATGTCAGACACTGGACCGTCTGCCTTGTAATTCCACCATGTCTGACACTGGACCGTCTGCCTGTCAATTCCACCATGTCTGACACTGGAGCGTCTGCCTGTCAATTCCACCATGTCTGACACTGGACCGTCTGCCTGGCAATTCCACCATGTCTGACACTGGTCCATCTGCCTCTCAATTCCACCATGTCTGACACTGGACCGTCTGCCTGGCAATTTCACCATGCCTGACACTGGACCGTCTGCCTTGTAATTCCACCATTTCTGACACAGGACCGTCTGCGTGGGAATTCCACCATGTCTGAAACTGGACCGTCTGCCTGGCAATGCCACCATGTCTGACACTGGACCGTCTGCCTTGTAATTCCACCATGTCTGACATTGGACCGTCTGCCTGGCAATCCAACCATGTCTGACACTGGACCATGTGCCTGGCAATTCCACCATGTCTGACACTGGACAGTCCGCCTGGCAATTCCACCATGTCAAACACTGTACTCTCTGCCTGGCAATTCCACCATGTCTGAAACTGGACCGTCTGCATTGTAATTGCACCATGTCTGACACTGGACACTGGCAATTCCACCATGTCTGACACTGGACCGCCTGCCTTGTAATTCCGCCATGTCTGACACTGGACCGCCTGCTTGGCAATTCCACCATGTCTGACACTGGACCGTCTGCCTGTCAATTCCACCATTTCTGACACTGGACCGTCTGCGTGGATAATCCATCATGTCTGACACTGGACCGTCTGCCTGGAAATTCCACCATGCCTGACACTGGACCGTCTGCCTGGCAATTCCACCATTTCTGACACAGGACCGTCTGCGTGGGAATTCCACCATGTCTGACACTGGACCGTCTGCCTGGAAATTCCACCATGTCTGAAACTGGACTGTCTGCCTGGCAATGGCACCATGTCTGACACTGGACCGTCTGCCTGGCAAACCCACCATGTCTGACACTGGACCGTGTGCCTGGCAATTCCACCATGTCTGACACTGGACCGTCTGCCTGGCAATTCCACCAGGTCTGACACTGGACCGTCAGCCTTGTAATTCCAGCATGTCTGACACTGGACCGTCCGCCTGGCAATTCCACGATGTCTAACACGAGACCGACTGCCTGGCAATTCCACCATGTCTGACACTGGACAGACCGCCTGGCAATTCCACGATGCCTGACACGGGACTGTCTGTCTGGCAATTCCAGCATGTCTAACACTGGACAGCCTGCCTGGCAATTCCACCATGTCTGACACTGGACCGCCTGCCTTGTAATTCCACCATGTCTGACACTGGACCGCCTGCCTTGTAATTGCACCATGTCAGACACTGGACCGTCTGCCTGGAAATTCCACCATGTCTGACACTGGACCGTCTGCTTGGCAATTCCACCATGCCTGAAACTAGACCGTCTGCCTCGTAATTACACCATGTCTGAAACTGGACTGTCTGCCTGACAATTGTACCATGTCAGACACTGGACCGTCTGCCTGACAATTCCACCATGTCTGTGACTGGACCGTCTGCCTGGCAAGTCCACAATGACTGACACTGGACCGTCTGCCTTGTAATTCCATCATGACTGACTGTGGACCATCTGCCTGGCAATTCCACCATGTCTGACACTGGACCGTCTGTCTGGTAATTCCACCATGTCTGACACTGGGCCGTCTGCCTGGCAATTCCACCATGTCTGACACTGGACCGTCTGTCCTGAAATTCCACGATGTCTGACACTGGACTGTCTGCCTGGCAGTTCCACCATGCCTGAAACTAGACCGTCTGCCTCGTAATTACACCATGTCTGAAACTGGACTGTCTGCCTGACAATTGTACCATGTCTGACACTGGAATGTCTGCCTGACAATTGTACCATGTCTGACACTGGACGTCTGCCTGGCAATTCCACCATGTCAGACACTGGACCGTCTGCCTTGTAATTCCATCATTACTGACACTGGACCGTCTGCCTGTCAGTTCCACCATGTCTGACACTGGAGCGTCTGCCTGTCAATTCCACAATGTCTGACACTGGACCGTCTGCCTGGCAATTCCACCATGTCTGACACTGGCACGTCTGCCTGTCAATTCCACCATATCTGAGACTGGACCGTCTGCCTGGTAATTCCGCCATGTCTGACATTGGACCGTCTGCCTGGCAATTCCACCATGTCTGACACTGGACCGTCTGCCTGTCAATTCCACCATGTCTGAGACTGGACCGTCTGCCTAGTAATTCCGCCATGTCTGACATTGGACCGTCTGCCTGGCAATTCCACCATGTCTGAAACTGGACCGTCTGCCTGGAAATTCCACTATGTCTGACACTGGACCATCTGCCTGGCAATTCCACCATGTCTGAAACTGGACCGTCTGCCTGGATATACCACTATGTCTGGCACTGGACCGTCTGCTTGGCAATTCCACCATGCCTGAAACTGGACCGTCTGCCTCGTAATTACGCCATGTCTGAAACTGGACTGTCTGCCTGACAATTGTACCATGTCTGACACTGGACTGTCTGCCTGACAATTGTACCATGTCTGACACTGGACGTCTGCCTGGCAATTCCACCATGTCAGACACTGGACCGTCTGCCTTGTAATTCCACCATGTCTGACACTGGACCGTCAGCCTTGCAATTCAACCATGTCTGACACTGGACCGTCTGCTTGGCAATTCCACCATGCCTGAAACTAGACCGTCTGCCTCGTAATTACACCATGTCTGAAACTGGACCGTCTGCCTGACAATTGTACCATGTCAGACACTGGACCGTCTGCCTGACAATTCCACCATGTCTGTGACTGGACCGTCTGCCTGGCAAGTCCACAATGTCTGACACTGGACCGTCTGCCTTGTAATTCCATCATGACTGACTGTGGACCATCTGCCTGGCAATTCCACCATGTCTGACACTGGACCGTCTGTCTGGTAATTCCACCATGTCTGACACTGGGCCGTCTGCCTGGCAATTCTACCATGTCTGACACTGGACCGTCTGTCTTGAAATTCCACGATGTCTGACACTGGACTGTCTGCCTGGCAATTCCACCATGCCTGAAACTAGACCGTCTGCCTCGTAATTACACCATGTCTGAAACTGGACTGTCTGCCTGACAATTGTACCATGTCTGACACTGGACTGGCTGCCTGACAATTGTACCATGTCTGACACTGGACGTCTGCCTGGCAATTCCACCATGTCAGACACTGGACCGTCTGCCTTGTAATTCCATCATGTCTGACACTGGACCGTCTGCCTGTCAGTTCCACCATGTCTGACACTGGAGCGTCTGCCTGTCAATTCCACAATGTCTGACACTGGACCGTCTGCCTGTCAATTCCACAATGTCTGACACTGGCACGTCTGCCTGTCAATTCCACCATATCTGAGACTGGACAGTCTGCCTGGTAATTCCGCCATGTCTGACATTGGACCGTCTGCCTGGCAATTCCACCATGTCTGACACTGGCACGTCTGCCTGTCAATTCCACCATATCTGAGACTGGACAGTCTGCCTGGTAATTCCGCCATGTCTGACATTGGACCGTCTGCCTGGCAATTCCACCATGTCTGAAACTGGACCGTCTGCCTGGATATTCCACTATGTCTGGCACTGGACCGTCTGTTTGGCAATTCCACCATGTCTGACACTGGACCGTCTGCCTGGCAATTCCACCATGTCTGAAACTGGACCGTCTGCCTGGATATTCCACTATGTCTGGCACTGGACCGTCTGCTTGGCAATTCCACCATGCCTGAAACTGGACCGCCTGCCTCGTAATGACACCATGTCTGACACTGGACTGTCTGCCTGACAATTGTACCATGTCTGACACTGGACTGTCTGCCTGACAATTGTACCATGTCTGACACTGGACGTCTGCCTGGCAATTCCACCATGTCTGACACTGGACCGTCAGCCTTGCAATTCAACCATGTTTCACACTGGACCGTCTGCCTGTCAATTACACTATGCCTGACAATTCCACCATGTCTGACACTGGACCGTCTGCCTGTCAATACCACCATGTCTGAGACTGGACCGTCTGCCTAGTAATTCCGCCGTGTCTGACACTGGGCCGTCTGCCTGGCAATTCCACCATGTCTGACACTGGACCGTCTGCCTTGTAATTCCACCATGTCTGACACTGGACCGTCCGCCTGGCAATTCCACGATGTCTGAAACTGGACCGTCTGCATTGTAATTGCACCATGTCTGACACAGGACACTGGCAATTCCACCATGTCCGACACTGGACCGCCTGCCTTGTAATTCCGCCATGTCTGACACTGGACCGTCTGCCTGGCAATTCCACCATGTCTGACACTGGACCGTCTGCCTAGAAATTTCACCGTGTCTGACACTGGACCGTCTGCCTTGTAATTCCATCATGTCTGACTATGGACCATCTGCCTCGCAATTCCAGCATGTCAATTTCACAATGTCTGACACTGGACCGTCTGCCTGGCAATTCCACCCTGCCTGACACTGGACCGTCTGCCTGGCAATTCCACAATGTCTGACACTGGACCGTCTGCCTGGCAATTCCACCATGTCTGAAACTGGACCATCTGCCTGGCAATTCCACCATGCTGACACTGGACCGTCTGCATTGTAATTCCACCATGTCTGACACTGGACCGTCTGCCTGGCAATTACACCATGTCAGATACTGGACAGTCTGCCTGGCAATTTCACCATGTCTGACACTGGACCGTCTGCCTTGTAATTCCACCATGTCTGACACTGGACCGTCTGCCTGGCAATTCCACCATGTCTGAAACGGGACCATCTGCCTGGCAATTCCACCATGTCTGAAACTGGACCATCTGCCTGGCAATTCCACCCTGTCTGACACTGGACCGTCTGCCTGGCAGTTCCACAATGTCTGACACTGGACCGTCTGCATTGTAATTCCACCATGTCTGACACTGGACCGTCTGCCTGGAAATTCCACCATGTCAGATACTGGACAGTCTGCCTGGCAATTCCACCATGTCTGACACTGGACCGCCTGCCTTGTAATTCCACCATGTCTGACACTGGACCGTCTGCCTGGCAATTCCACCATGTCTGACACTGGACCGTCTGCCTTGTAATTCCACCATTTCTGACACTGGACCGTCTGCCTGGCAATCCCACCATGTCTGTGACTGGACTGTTTGCCTGTCAATTCCACCATGTCTTTCACTGGGCACATGCCTGGCAATTCCACCATGTCTGACACTGGAACGTCTGCCTTGTAATTCCAACATGTCTGACACTGGACCGTCTGCCTGTCAATTCCACCATGTCTGAGACTGGACCGTCTGCCTAGTAATTCCGCCATGTCTGACATTGGACCGTCTGCCTGGCAATTCCACCATGTCTGAAACTGGACCGTCTGCCTGGCAATTCCACCATGTCTGAAACTGGACCGTCTGCCTGGATATTCCACTATGTCTGGCACTGGACCGTCTGTTTGGCAATTCCACCATGTCTGACACTGGACCGTCTGCCTGGCAATTCCACCATGTCTGAAACTGGACCGTCTGCCTGGATATTCCACTATGTCTGGCACTGGACCGTCTGCTTGGCAATTCCACCATGCCTGAAACTGGACCGCCTGCCTCGTAATGACACCATGTCTGACACTGGACTGTCTGCCTGACAATTGTACCATGTCTGACACTGGACTGTCTGCCTGACAATTGTACCATGTCTGACACTGGACGTCTGCCTGGCAATTCCACCATGTCTGACACTGGACCGTCAGCCTTGCAATTCAACCATGTTTCACACTGGACCGTCTGCCTGTCAATTACACTATGCCTGACAATTCCAACATGTCTGACACTGGACCGTCTGCCTGTCAATACCACCATGTCTGAGACTGGACCGTCTGCCTAGTAATTCCGCCGTGTCTGACACTGGGCCGTCTGCCTGGCAATTCCACCATGTCTGACACTGGACCGTCTGCCTTGTAATTCCACCATGTCTGACACTGGACCGTCCGCCTGGCAATTCCACGATGTCTGAAACTGGACCGTCTGCATTGTAATTGCACCATGTCTGACACAGGACACTGGCAATTCCACCATGTCCGACACTGGACCGCCTGCCTTGTAATTCCGCCATGTCTGACACTGGACCGTCTGCCTGGCAATTCCACCATGTCTGACACTGGACCGTCTGCCTAGAAATTTCACCGTGTCTGACACTGGACCGTCTGCCTTGTAATTCCATCATGTCTGACTATGGACCATCTGCCTCGCAATTCCAGCATGTCAATTTCACAATGTCTGACACTGGACCGTCTGCCTGGCAATTCCACCCTGCCTGACACTGGACCGTCTGCCTGGCAATTCCACCATGTCTGAAACTGGACCGTCTGCCTGGATATTCCACTATGTCTGGCACTGGACCGTCTGCTTGGCAATTCCACCATGCCTGAAACTGGACCGCCTGCCTCGTAATGACACCATGTCTGACACTGGACTGTCTGCCTGACAATTGTACCATGTCTGACACTGGACTGTCTGCCTGACAATTGTACCATGTCTGACACTGGACGTCTGCCTGGCAATTCCACCATGTCTGACACTGGACCGTCAGCCTTGCAATTCAACCATGTTTCACACTGGACCGTCTGCCTGTCAATTACACTATGCCTGACAATTCCACCATGTCTGACACTGGACCGTCTGCCTGTCAATACCACCATGTCTGAGACTGGACCGTCTGCCTAGTAATTCCGCCGTGTCTGACACTGGGCCGTCTGCCTGGCAATTCCACCATGTCTGACACTGGACCGTCTGCCTTGTAATTCCACCATGTCTGACACTGGACCGTCCGCCTGGCAATTCCACGATGTCTGAAACTGGACCGTCTGCATTGTAATTGCACCATGTCTGACACAGGACACTGGCAATTCCACCATGTCCGACACTGGACCGCCTGCCTTGTAATTCCGCCATGTCTGACACTGGACCGTCTGCCTGGCAATTCCACCATGTCTGACACTGGACCGTCTGCCTAGAAATTTCACCGTGTCTGACACTGGACCGTCTGCCTTGTAATTCCATCATGTCTGACTATGGACCATCTGCCTCGCAATTCCAGCATGTCAATTTCACAATGTCTGACACTGGACCGTCTGCCTGGCAATTCCACCCTGCCTGACACTGGACCGTCTGCCTGGCAATTCCACAATGTCTGACACTGGACCGTCTGCCTGGCAATTCCACCATGTCTGAAACTGGACCATCTGCCTGGCAATTCCACCATGCTGACACTGGACCGTCTGCATTGTAATTCCACCATGTCTGACACTGGACCGTCTGCCTGGCAATTACACCATGTCAGATACTGGACAGTCTGCCTGGCAATTTCACCATGTCTGACACTGGACCGTCTGCCTTGTAATTCCACCATGTCTGACACTGGACCGTCTGCCTGGCAATTCCACCATGTCTGAAACGGGACCATCTGCCTGGCAATTCCACCATGTCTGAAACTGGACCATCTGCCTGGCAATTCCACCCTGTCTGACACTGGACCGTCTGCCTGGCAGTTCCACAATGTCTGACACTGGACCGTCTGCATTGTAATTCCACCATGTCTGACACTGGACCGTCTGCCTGGAAATTCCACCATGTCAGATACTGGACAGTCTGCCTGGCAATTCCACCATGTCTGACACTGGACCGCCTGCCTTGTAATTCCACCATGTCTGACACTGGACCGTCTGCCTGGCAATTCCACCATGTCTGACACTGGACCGTCTGCCTTGTAATTCCACCATTTCTGACACTGGACCGTCTGCCTGGCAATCCCACCATGTCTGTGACTGGACTGTTTGCCTGTCAATTCCACCATGTCTTTCACTGGGCACATGCCTGGCAATTCCACCATGTCTGACACTGGAACGTCTGCCTTGTAATTCCAACATGTCTGACACTGGACCGTCTGCCTGTCAATTCCACCATGTCTGAGACTGGACCGTCTGCCTAGTAATTCCGCCATGTCTGACATTGGACCGTCTGCCTGGCAATTCCACCATGTCTGAAACTGGACCGTCTGCCTGGCAATTCCACCATGTCTGAAACTGGACCGTCTGCCTGGATATTCCACTATGTCTGGCACTGGACCGTCTGTTTGGCAATTCCACCATGTCTGACACTGGACCGTCTGCCTGGCAATTCCACCATGTCTGAAACTGGACCGTCTGCCTGGATATTCCACTATGTCTGGCACTGGACCGTCTGCTTGGCAATTCCACCATGCCTGAAACTGGACCGCCTGCCTCGTAATGACACCATGTCTGACACTGGACTGTCTGCCTGACAATTGTACCATGTCTGACACTGGACTGTCTGCCTGACAATTGTACCATGTCTGACACTGGACGTCTGCCTGGCAATTCCACCATGTCTGACACTGGACCGTCAGCCTTGCAATTCAACCATGTTTCACACTGGACCGTCTGCCTGTCAATTACACTATGCCTGACAATTCCACCATGTCTGACACTGGACCGTCTGCCTGTCAATACCACCATGTCTGAGACTGGACCGTCTGCCTAGTAATTCCGCCGTGTCTGACACTGGGCCGTCTGCCTGGCAATTCCACCATGTCTGACACTGGACCGTCTGCCTTGTAATTCCACCATGTCTGACACTGGACCGTCCGCCTGGCAATTCCACGATGTCTGAAACTGGACCGTCTGCATTGTAATTGCACCATGTCTGACACAGGACACTGGCAATTCCACCATGTCCGACACTGGACCGCCTGCCTTGTAATTCCGCCATGTCTGACACTGGACCGTCTGCCTGGCAATTCCACCATGTCTGACACTGGACCGTCTGCCTAGAAATTTCACCGTGTCTGACACTGGACCGTCTGCCTTGTAATTCCATCATGTCTGACTATGGACCATCTGCCTCGCAATTCCAGCATGTCAATTTCACAATGTCTGACACTGGACCGTCTGCCTGGCAATTCCACCCTGCCTGACACTGGACCGTCTGCCTGGCAATTCCACAATGTCTGACACTGGACCGTCTGCCTGGCAATTCCACCATGTCTGAAACTGGACCATCTGCCTGGCAATTCCACCATGCTGACACTGGACCGTCTGCATTGTAATTCCACCATGTCTGACACTGGACCGTCTGCCTGGCAATTACACCATGTCAGATACTGGACAGTCTGCCTGGCCATTCCACCATGTCTGACACTGGACCGTCTGCCTTGTAATTCCACCATGTCTGACACTGGACCGTCTGCCTGGCAATTCCACCATGTCTGAAACGGGACCATCTGCCTGGCAATTCCACCATGTCTGAAACTGGACCATCTGCCTGGCAATTCCACCCTGTCTGACACTGGACCGTCTGCCTGGCAGTTCCACAATGTCTGACACTGGACCGTCTGCATTGTAATTCCACCATGTCTGACACTGGACCGTCTGCCTGGAAATTCCACCATGTCAGATACTGGACAGTCTGCCTGGCAATTACACCATGTCTGACACTGGACCGCCTGCCTTGTAATTCCACCATGTCTGACACTGGACCGTCTGCCTGGCAATTCCACCATGTCTGACACTGGACCGTCTGCCTTGTAATTCCACCATTTCTGACACTGGACCGTCTGCCTGGCAATCCCACCATGTCTGTGACTGGACTGTTTGCCTGTCAATTCCACCATGTCTTTCACTGGGCACATGCCTGGCAATTCCACCATGTCTGACACTGGAACGTCTGCCTTGTAATTCCAACATGTCTGACACTGGACCGTCTGCCTGTCAATTCCACCATGTCTGAGACTGGACCGTCTGCCTAGTAATTCCGCCATGTCTGACATTGGACCGTCTGCCTGGCAATTCCACCATGTCTGAAACTGGACCGTCTGCCTGGCAATTCCACCATGTCTGAAACTGGACCGTCTGCCCGGATATTCCACTATGTCTAGCACTGGACCGTCTGTTTGGCAATTCCACCATGTCTGACACTGGACCGTCTGCCTGGCAATTCCACCATGTCTTAAACTGGACCGTCTGCCTGGATATTCCACTATGTCTGGCACTGGACCGTCTGCTTGGCAATTCCACCATGCCTGAAACTGGACCGCCTGCCTCGTAATGACACCATGTCTGACACTGGACTGTCTGCCTGACAATTGTACCATGTCTGACACTGGACTGTCTGCCTGACAATTGTACCATGTCTGACACTGGACGTCTGCCTGGCAATTCCACCATGTCTGAGACTGGACCGTCAGCCTTGCAATTCAACCATGTTTCACACTGGACCGTCTGCCTGTCAATTACACTATGCCTGACAATTCCACCATGTCTGACACTGGACCGTCTGCCTGTCAATACCACCATGTCTGAGACTGGACCGTCTGCCTAGTAATTCCGCCTTGTCTGACACTGGGCCGTCTGCCTGGCAATTCCACCATGTCTGACACTGGACCGTCTGCCTTGTAATTCCACCATGTCTGACACTGGACCGTCCGCCTGGCAATTCCACCATGTCTGAAACTGGACCGTCTGCATTGTAATTGCACCATGTCTGACACAGGACACTGGCAATTCCACCATGTCCGACACTGGACCGCCTGCCTTGTAATTCCGCCATGTCTGACACTGGACCGTCTGCCTGGCAATTCCACCATGTCTGACACTGGACCGTCTGCCTAGAAATTTCACCGTGTCTGACACTGGACCGTCTGCCTTGTAATTCCATCATGTCTGACTATGGACCATCTGCCTCGCAATTCCAGCATGTCAATTTCACAATGTCTGACACTGGACCGTCTGCCTGGCAATTCCACCCTGCCTGACACTGGACCGTCTGCCTGGCAATTCCACAATGTCTGACACTGGACCGTCTGCCTGGCAATTCCACCATGTCTGAAACTGGACCATCTGCCTGGCAATTCCACCATGCTGACACTGGACCGTCTGCATTGTAATTCCACCATGTCTGACACTGGACCGTCTGCCTGGCAATTCCACCATGTCAGATACTGGACAGTCTGCCTGGCAATTCCACCATGTCTGACACTGGACCGTCTGCCTTGTAATTCCACCATGTCTGACACTGGACCGTCTGCCTGGCAATTCCACCATGTCTGAAACTGGACCATCTGCCTGGCAATTCCACCATGTCTGAAACTGGACCATCTGCCTGGCAATTCCACCCTGTCTGACACTGGACCGTCTGCCTGGCAGTTCCACAATGTCTGACACTGGACCGTCTGCATTGTAATTCCACCATGTCTGACACTGGACCGTCTGCCTGGAAATTCCACCATGTCAGATACTGGACAGTCTGCCTGGCAATTCCACCATGTCTGACACTGGACCGCCTGCCTTGTAATTCCACCATGTCTGACACTGGACCGTCTGCCTGGCAATTCCACCATGTCTGACACTGGACCGTCTGCCTTGTAATTCCACCATTTCTGACACTGGACCATCTGCCTGGCAATCCCACCATGTCTGTGACTGGACTGTTTGCCTGTCAATTCCACCATGTCTTTCACTGGGCACATGAATGGCAATTCCACCATGTCTGACACTGGAACGTCTGCCTTGTAATTCCAACATGTCTGACACTGGACCGCCTGCCTTGTAATTCCACCATGTCTGACACTGGACAGTCTGCCTGACAATTCCACCATGTTTGACACTGGACAGTCTGCCTTTTAATTGCACCATGTCTAACACTGGGCCGTCTGTCTTTCAATTCCACCATGTCTGACACTCGACGGATCCTGGCAACTCAACCATTTCTTACGATCGACTGTCTGCTGGCAATTCCACCATGCCTGACACTGGACCGTCTGCCTGTCAATTCCACCATGTCTGACACTGGACCGTCTGCCTGACAATTCCACCATGTCTGACACTGGACCGCCTGCCTGTCAATTCCACCATGTCTGACACTGGGCTCTTGCCTGGCAATTCCACCATGGCTGACACTGGAACGTCTGCCTTGTCATTCCAACATATCTGGCACTGGACAGTCTGCCTTCTAATTCCACCGTGTCAGACACTGGACAGTCTAACTGGCAATTCCACCATGTCTGACACTGGACCGTCTGCCTGTCAATTCCACCATGTCTGACACTGGACCGTCTGCCTTGTAATTCCAACATGTCTGACACTGGACCGTCTGCCCGGCAATTCCAACATGTCTGACACTGGACCGTCTGCCTTGTAATTCCACCATGTCTGACACTGGACCGTCTGCCAGGCATTTTCCAACATGTCTTACACTGGACCATCTGCCTAGCAATTCAACCATGTCTGACACTGGACCGTCTGTCTGGCTAGTCCACAATGTCTGACACTGGACCGCCTGCCTTGTAATTCCATCATGTCTGACTATGGACCATCTGCCTGGCAATTCCACCATGTCTGACAGTGGACTGTCTGCCTGACAATTCCACCATGTCTGACACTGAACCGTCTGCCTGACAATTCCACCATGTCTGACACTGGGCCGTCTGTCTTGCAATTTAACCATGTCAGACACTGGACCGCCTGCCTTGTAATTCCATCATGTCTGACTATGGACCATTTGCCTCGCATTTCCAGCATGTCTGACAGTGGACCGTCTGGCTTGTAATTCCACCATGTTGGACAGTGGACCGTCTGCCTGACAATTCCACCATGTCTGACACTGGACAGTTACCTTATCATTACACCATGCCTGACACTGGACCGTCTGCCTGGCAATTCCACCATGTCTGACACTGAACCGTCTGACTGGCAATTCCACCATGTCTGACACTGGACCGTCTGCCTGGCAATTCCACCATGTCTGACACTGGACCGTCTGCCGTTTAATTCCTCCATGTCTGACAATGGACCGTCTGCCTGGCGATTCCACCAAGTCTGTCACTGGGCCAACTGACTTGTATTTCAAAAATGTCTGAAACTGGACCGTCTGCCTTCTAATTCCACCGTGTCAAATACTGGACAGTCTGCCTGGCAATTCCACCAAGTCTGGCACTGGGCCAACTGTTTTGTGATTCCACCATGCCTGACACAGGACCATCTGCCCGGCAATTCCACCATGTCTGACACTGGACCGCCTGCCCGGCAATTCCACCGTGTCTGACACTGGACCGTCTGCCTGACAATTCCACCATGTCTGACACTGGACAGTCTGCCTTTTAATTGCAAAATGTCTGACACTGGGCCGTCTGTCTTTCAATTCCACCATGTCTGACACTGGACCGTCTGCCTTGTAATTCCACCATGTCTGACACTGGACCGTCAGCCTGGCAATTCCACCATGTCTGACACTGGACCGTCTGCATTGTAATTCCAACATGTCTGACACTGGACCGCCTGCCTTGTAATTCCACCATGTCTGACACTGGACCGTCTGCCTGACAATTCCACCATGTCTGACACTGGACAGTCTGCCTTTTAATTGCACCATGTCTAACACTGGGCCGTCTGTCTTTCAATTCCACCATGTCTGACACTCGACGGATCCTGGCAACTCAACCATTTCTTACGATGGACTGTCTGCTGGCAATTCCACCATGCCTGACCCTGTACCGTCTGCCTGTCAATTCCATCATGTCTGAAACTGGACCGTCTGCCTGGCAATTCCACCATGTCTGACACTGGACCGTCTGCTTTGTAATTCCACCATGTCTGATACTGGACACTAGCAATTCCACCATGTCTGACACTGGACCGCCTGACTTGCAATTCCATCATGTCTGACTGTGGACCATCTGCCTCGCAATTCCAGCATGTCTGACAGAGGACCGTCTGCCTTGTAATTCCACCATGTTGGACAGTGGACCGTCTGCCTGACAATTCCACCACGTCTGACACTGGACAGTTACCTTATCAATACACCATGTCTTACACTGGACCGTCTGCCTGTCAATTCCACCATGTCTGACACTGGACCGTCTGCCTGTCAATTCCACCATGTCTGTCACTGGGCTCTTGCCTGGCAATTCCACCATGTCTGACACTGGAACGTCTGCCTTGTCATTCCATCATATCTGACACTGGACAGTCTGCCTTCTAATTCCACCGTGTCAGACACTGGACATTCTGCCTGGTAATTCCTCCAAGTCTGAAACTGGACCAACTGCCTTGTATTTCAAAAATGTCTGACACTGGACCGTATACCCGGCAATTCCAACATGTCTGACACTGGACCGTCTGCCTGGCAATTCCACCATGTCTGTGACTGGACTGTCTGCCTGGCAAGTCCACCATGTCTGACACTGGACCGTCTGACTGAAAATTCCACCATGTCTGACACTGGACAGTCTGCCTTTTAATTGCACCACGTCTAACACTGGGCCGTCTGGCTTTCAATTCCACCATGTCTGAAACTGGACCGTCTGCCTTGTAATTCCACCATATCTGACACTGGACCGTCTGCCTTGTAATTCCAACATGTCTGACACTGGACCGTCTGACTGAAAATTCTACCATGCCTGACACTGGACAGTCTGCCTTTTAATTGCACCACGTCTAACACTGGGCCGTCTGTCTTTCAATTCCACCATGTCTGAAACTGGATCGTCTGCCTTGTAATTCCACCATATCTGACACTGGACCGTCTGCCTTGTAATTCCAACATGTCTGACACTGGACCGTCTGACTGAAAATTCCACCATGTCTGAAACTGGACCGTCTGCCTGGCAATTCCACCGTGTCTGACACTGGACCGTCTGCCTGTCAATTCCACCGTGTCAGACACTGGACCGTCTGCCTGGCAATTCCACCATGTCTGACACTGGACCGTCTGCATTGTAATTCCACCATGTCTGATACTGACACTGGCAATTCCACCATGTCTTACACTGGACCCTCTGCCTTGTAATTCCACCATGTCTGACATTGGACCGCCTGCATTGTAATTCCACCATGTCTGACACTGGACCGTCTGGCTGGCAATTCCACAATGTCTGACACTGGACCGCCTGACATGTAATTCCATCATGTCTGACTATGGACCATCTGCCTCGCAATTCCAGCATGTCTGACAGTGGACCGTCTGCCTTGTAATTCCACCATGTTGCACAGTGGACCGTCTGCCTGACAATTCCACCATGTCTGACACTGGACCGCCTGCCTGTCAATTCCACCATGTCAGTCGCTGGGCTCTTGCCTGGCAATTCCACCATGTCTGACACTGGAACGTCTGCATTATAATTCCACCATGTCGGATACTGACACTGGCAATTCCACCATGTCTGACACTGGGCTCTTGCCTGCCAATTCCACCATGTCTGACACTAGATCGTCTGCCTGGTAATTCCACCATGTCTGACACTGGACCGTCTGCCTGGCAATTCCAACAAGTCTGACAATGGGCCAACTGACTTGTATTTCAAAAATGTCTGAAACTGGACCGTCTGCCTTCTAATTCCACCGTGTCAAATACTGGACAGTCTGCCTGGCAATTTCACCATGTCTGACACAGGACCGTCTGCCCGGCAATTCCACCATGTCTGACACTGGGCCGTCTGCTTGGCAATTCCACCATGTCTGACACTGGGCTCTTGCCTGGCAATTCCACCATGGCTGACACTGGAACGTCTGCCTTGTCATTCCAACATATCTGGCACTGGACAGTCTGCCTTCTAATTCCACCGTGTCAGACACTGGACAGTCTAACTGGCAATTCCACCATGTCTGACACTGGACCGTCTGCCTGTCAATTCCACCATGTCTGACACTGGACCGTCTGCCTTGTAATTCCAACATGTCTGACACTGGACCGTCTGCCCGGCAATTCCAACATGTCTGACACTGGACCGTCTGCCTTGTAATTCCACCATGTCTGACACTGGACCGTCTGCCAGGCATTTTCCAACATGTCTTACACTGGACCATCTGCCTAGCAATTCAACCATGTCTGACACTGGACCGTCTGTCTGGCTAGTCCACAATGTCTGACACTGGACCGCCTGCCTTGTAATTCCATCATGTCTGACTATGGACCATCTGCCTGGCAATTCCACCATGTCTGACAGTGGACTGTCTGCCTGACAATTCCACCATGTCTGACACTGAACCGTCTGCCTGACAATTCCACCATGTCTGACACTGGGCCGTCTGTCTTGCAATTTAACCATGTCAGACACTGGACCGCCTGCCTTGTAATTCCATCATGTCTGACTATGGACCATCTGCCTCGCAATTCCAGCATGTCTGACAGTGGACCGTCTGGCTTGTAATTCCACCATGTTGGACAGTGGACCGTCTGCCTGACAATTCCACCATGTCTGACACTGGACAGTTACCTTATCATTACACCATGCCTGACACTGGACCGTCTGCCTGGCAATTCCACCATGTCTGACACTGAACCGTCTGACTGGCAATTCCACCATGTCTGACACTGGACCGTCTGCCTGGCAATTCCACCATGTCTGACACTGGACCGTCTGCCGTTTAATTCCTCCATGTCTGACAATGGACCGTCTGCCTGGCGATTCCACCAAGTCTGTCACTGGGCCAACTGACTTGTATTTCAAAAATGTCTGAAACTGGACCGTCTGCCTTCTAATTCCACCGTGTCAAATACTGGACAGTCTGCCTGGCAATTCCACCAAGTCTGGCACTGGGCCAACTGTTTTGTGATTCCACCATGCCTGACACAGGACCATCTGCCCGGCAATTCCACCATGTCTGACACTGGACCGCCTGCCCGGCAATTCCACCGTGTCTGACACTGGACCGTCTGCCTGACAATTCCACCATGTCTGACACTGGACAGTCTGCCTTTTAATTGCAAAATGTCTGACACTGGGCCGTCTGTCTTTCAATTCCACCATGTCTGACACTGGACCGTCTGCCTTGTAATTCCACCATGTCTGACACTGGACCGTCAGCCTGGCAATTCCACCATGTCTGACACTGGACCGTCTGCATTGTAATTCCAACATGTCTGACACTGGACCGCCTGCCTTGTAATTCCACCATGTCTGACACTGGACCGTCTGCCTGACAATTCCACCATGTCTGACACTGGACAGTCTGCCTTTTAATTGCACCATGTCTAACACTGGGCCGTCTGTCTTTCAATTCCACCATGTCTGACACTCGACGGATCCTGGCAACTCAACCATTTCTTACGATGGACTGTCTGCTGGCAATTCCACCATGCCTGACCCTGTACCGTCTGCCTGTCAATTCCATCATGTCTGAAACTGGACCGTCTGCCTGGCAATTCCACCATGTCTGACACTGGACCGTCTGCTTTGTAATTCCACCATGTCTGATACTGGACACTAGCAATTCCACCATGTCTGACACTGGACCGCCTGACTTGCAATTCCATCATGTCTGACTGTGGACCATCTGCCTCGCAATTCCAGCATGTCTGACAGAGGACCGTCTGCCTTGTAATTCCACCATGTTGGACAGTGGACCGTCTGCCTGACAATTCCACCACGTCTGACACTGGACAGTTACCTTATCAATACACCATGTCTTACACTGGACCGTCTGCCTGTCAATTCCACCATGTCTGACACTGGACCGTCTGCCTGTCAATTCCACCATGTCTGTCACTGGGCTCTTGCCTGGCAATTCCACCATGTCTGACACTGGAACGTCTGCCTTGTCATTCCATCATATCTGACACTGGACAGTCTACCTTCTAATTCCACCGTGTCAGACACTGGACATTCTGCCTGGTAATTCCTCCAAGTCTGAAACTGGACCAACTGCCTTGTATTTCAAAAATGTCTGACACTGGACCGTATACCCGGCAATTCCAACATGTCTGACACTGGACCGTCTGCCTGGCAATTCCACCATGTCTGTGACTGGACTGTCTGCCTGGCAAGTCCACCATGTCTGACACTGGACCGTCTGACTGAAAATTCCACCATGTCTGACACTGGACAGTCTGCCTTTTAATTGCACCACGTCTAACACTGGGCCGTCTGGCTTTCAATTCCACCATGTCTGAAACTGGACCGTCTGCCTTGTAATTCCACCATATCTGACACTGGACCGTCTGCCTTGTAATTCCAACATGTCTGACACTGGACCGTCTGACTGAAAATTCTACCATGCCTGACACTGGACAGTCTGCCTTTTAATTGCACCACGTCTAACACTGGGCCGTCTGTCTTTCAATTCCACCATGTCTGAAACTGGATCGTCTGCCTTGTAATTCCACCATATCTGACACTGGACCGTCTGCCTTGTAATTCCAACATGTCTGACACTGGACCGTCTGACTGAAAATTCCACCATGTCTGAAACTGGACCGTCTGCCTGGCAATTCCACCGTGTCTGACACTGGACCGTCTGCCTGTCAATTCCACCGTGTCAGACACTGGACCGTCTGCCTGGCAATTCCACCATGTCTGACACTGGACCGTCTGCATTGTAATTCCACCATGTCTGATACTGACACTGGCAATTCCACCATGTCTTACACTGGACCCTCTGCCTTGTAATTCCACCATGTCTGACATTGGACCGCCTGCATTGTAATTCCACCATGTCTGACACTGGACCGTCTGCCTGGCAATTCCACAATGTCTGACACTGGACCGCCTGACATGTAATTCCATCATGTCTGACTATGGACCATCTGCCTCGCAATTCCAGCATGTCTGACAGTGGACCGTCTGCCTTGTAATTCCACCATGTTGCACAGTGGACCGTCTGCCTGACAATTCCACCATGTCTGACACTGGACCGCCTGCCTGTCAATTCCACCATGTCAGTCGCTGGGCTCTTGCCTGGCAATTCCACCATGTCTGACACTGGAACGTCTGCATTATAATTCCACCATGTCGGATACTGACACTGGCAATTCCACCATGTCTGACACTGGGCTCTTGCCTGCCAATTCCACCATGTCTGACACTAGATCGTCTGCCTGGTAATTCCACCATGTCTGACACTGGGCCGTCTGCCTGGCAATTCCAACAAGTCTGACAATGGGCCAACTGACTTGTATTTCAAAAATGTCTGAAACTGGACCGTCTGCCTTCTAATTCCACCGTGTCAAATACTGGACAGTCTGCCTGGCAATTTCACCATGTCTGACACAGGACCGTCTGCCCGGCAATTCCACCATGTCTGACACTGGGCCGTCTGCTTGGCAATTACACCATGTCTGACACTGGACAGTCTGCCTTTTAATTGCAAAGTGTCTGACACTGGGCCGTCTGTCTTTCAATTCCACCATGTCTGACACTGGACCGACTGCATTGTAATTCCACCATGTCTGACACTGGGCCGTCTGCCTGGCAATTCCACCATGTCTGACACTGGACCGTCTGCCTTGTAATTCCACCATATCTGACACTGGGCCGTCTGCCTGGCAATTACACCATGTCTGACACTGGGCCGTCTGCCTGACAATTCCAGCATGTCTGACACTGGGCCGTCTGCCTGGCAATTCCACCGTGTCTGACATTGGACCGTCTGCCTTGTAATTCCACCACGTCTGACACTGGGCCGTCTGCCTGGCAATTACACCATGTCTGACACTGGACAGTCTGCCTTTTAATTGCAAAATGTCTGACACTGGGCCGTCTGTCTGACAATTCCACCATGTCTGACACTGGACCGTCTGCCTTGTAATTCCACCATATCTGACACTGGACCGTCTGCCTGGCAATTCCACCATGTCTGACACTGGGCCGTCTGCCTGGCAATTCCACCATGTCTGACACTGGACCGTCTGCCTTGTAATTCCACCATGTCTGACACTGAGCCGTCTGCCTGGCAATTCCACCATGTCTGAGACTGGACCGTCTGGCTTGTAATTGCACCATGTCTGACACTGGACCGTCTGCCTTTCAATTCCACCATGTCTGACACTGGGCCATCTACCTGGCAATTCCACCATGTCTGACACTGGACCGTCTGCCTTGTAATTCCACCATATCTGACACTGGACCGTCTGCCTGGCAATTCCACCATGTCTGACACTGGGCCGTCTGCCTGGCAATTCCACCATGTCTGACACTGGACCGTCTGCCTTGTAATTCCACCATGTCTGACACTGGGCCGTGTGCCTGGCAATTCCACCATGTCTGACACTGGACCGTCTGCCTTGTAATTCCACCATATCTGACACTGGACCGTCTGCCTGGCAATTCCACCATGTCTGACACTGGACCGTCTGCATTGTAATTGCACCATGTCTGACACTGAACACTGGCAATTCCACCATGTCTGAAACTGGACCGCCTGCCTTGTAATTCCACCATGTCTGACACTGGACCGTCTGCCTGGCAATTCCGCCATGTCTGACACTGGACCGTCTGCCTGGCAATTCCTCCATGTCTGACACTGGACAGTCTGCCTTTTAATTGCACTATGTCTAACAGTGGGCCGTCTGTCTTTCAATTCCACCATGTCTGACACTCGACGGATCCTGGCAACTCAACCATTTCTTACGATGGACTGTCTGCTGGCAATTCCACCATGTCTGACACTGGACCGTCTGCCTGTCAATTCCACCATGTCTGACACTGGACCGTCTGCTTTGTAATTCCACCATGTCTGATACTGGGCACTGGCAATTCCACCATGTCTGGCACTGGACCCTCTGCCTTGTAATTCCACAATGTCTGACACTGGACCGCCTGCCTTGTAATTCCACCATGTCTGACATTGGACCGCCTGCCTTGTAATTCCAGCATGTCTGAAACTGGACCGTCTGCCTGGCAATTCCACAATGTCTGACACTGGACCGCCTGACTTGTAATTCCATCATGTCTGACTATGGACCATCTGCCTCGCAATTCCAGCATGTCTGACAGTGGACCGTCTGCCTTGTAATTCCACCATGTTGCACAGTGGACCGTCTGCCTGACAATTCCACCATGTCTGACACTGGACAGTTACCTTATCATAGCACCATGTCTGACATTGGACCGTCTGACTGGCAATTCCAACATTTCTGACACTGGACCGTCTGCAAAGACAACTCCACCATGTCTGACACTGGACCGTCTGCCTGTCAATTCCACCATGTCTGACTGTGGACCATCTGCCTCGCAATTCCAGCATGTCTGACAGAGGACCGTCTGCCTTGTAATTCCACCATGTTGGACAGTGGACCGTCTGCCTGACAATTCCACCACGTCTGACACTGGACAGTTACCTTATCAATACACCATGTCTGACACTGGACCGTCTGCCTGTCAATTCCACCATGTCTGACACTGGACCGTCTGCCTGTCAATTCCACCATGTCTGTCACTGGGCTCTTGCCTGGCAATTCCACCCTGTCTGACACTGGAACGTCTGCCTTGTCATTCCACCATATCTAACACTGGACAGTCTGCCTTCTAATTCCACCGTGTCAGACACTGGACATTCTGCCTGGTAATTCCTCCAAGTCTGAAACTGGACCAACTGCCTTGTAGTTCAAAAAATGTCTGACACTGGACCGTATACCCGGCAATTCCAACATGTCTGACACTGGACCGTCTGTCTTCTAATTCCACCTTGTCTGACACAGAACTGTCTGCCTGGCAATTCCACCATTTCTGACACTGGACCGTCTGCGTGGCAATTCCAACATGTCTGACACTGGACCGTCTGCCTTGTAATTCCACCATGTCTGACACTGGACCGTCTGCCTTCTAATTCCACCATGTCTGACACTGGACCGCCTGCCTTGTAATTCCACCATGTCTGACACTGGACCGTCTGCCAGGCATTTTCCACCATGTCTGACACTGGACCTTCTGCCTGACAATTCCACCATGTCTGACTCTGGACCGCCTGCCTGTCAATTCCACCATGCCTGTCGCTGGGCTCTTTCCTGGCAATTCCACCATGTCTGACACTGGAACATCTGCCTTGTCATTCCAACATATCTGGCACTGGACAGTCTGCCTTCTAATTCCACCGTGTCAGGCACTGGACAGACTGCCTGGGAATTCCTCCAAGTCTGACACTAGACCAACAGCCTTGCATTTCAAAAATGTCTGACACTGGACCGTCTGCCCGGCAATTCCAACATGTCTGACACTGGACCGTCTGCCTTGCAATTACACCATGTCTCACACTGGACCGTCTGCCAGGCATTTTCCACCATGTATGACACTGGACCATCTGCCTGGCAAGATCACAATGTCTGACACTGGACCGCCTGCCTTGCAATTCCATCATGTCTGACACTGAACCGTCTGTGTTGCAATTCCACCATGTCGGACACTGGACCGTCTGCCTGGCAATTCCACCATGTCAGTGATTGTAATGTATGACTGGCAAGTCCACAATGTCTGACTATGGACCATCTGCCTCGCAATTCCAGCATGTCTGACAGTGGACCGTCTGCCTTGTAATTCCACCATGTTGGACAGTGGACCGTCTGCCTGACAATTCCACCATGTCTGACACTGGACAGTTACCTTATCATTACACCATGTCTGACACTGGACCTTCTGCCTGGCAATTCCACCATGTCTGACACTGGACCGTCTGACTGGCAATTCCACCATGTCTGACACTGGACCGTCTGCCTGGCAATTCCACCATGTCTGACACTGGGCCGTCTGCCTGTCAATTCCTCCATGTCTGACAATGGACCGCCTGCCTGTCAATTCCACCATGCCTGTCGCTGTGCTCTTTCCTGGCAATTCCACCATGTCTGACACTGGAACGTCTTCCTTGTCATTCCAACATATCTGGCACTGGACAGTCTGCCTTCTAATTCCACCGTGTCAGGCACTGGACAGTCTGCCTGGGAATTCCTCCAAGTCTGACACTAGACCAACAGCCTTGTATTTCAAAAATGTCTGACACTGGAGCGTCTGCCCGGCAATTCCAACATGTCTGACACTGGACCGTCTGCCTTGCAATTACACCATGTCTCATACTGGACCGTTTGCCAGGCATTTTCCACCATGTCTGACACTGGACCATCTGCTTGGCAAGTCCACAATGTCTGACACTGGACCGCCTGCCTTGTAATTCCATCATGTCTGACACTGAACCGTCTGTCTTGCAATTCCACCATGTCGGACACTGGACCGTCTACCTGGCAATTCCACCATGTCAGTGATTGTAATGTATGCCTGGCAAGTCCACAATGTCTGACACTGGACCGCCTGCCTTGTAATTCCATCATGTCTGACTATGGACCATCTGCCTCGCAGTTCCAGCATGTCTGACAGTGGACCGTCTGCCTTGTAATTCCAGCATGTTGGACAGTGGACCGTCTGCCTGACAATTCCACCATGTCTGACACTGGACAGTTACCTTATCATTACACCATTTCTGACACTGGACCTTCTGCCTGGCAATTCCACCATGTCTGACACTGGACCGTCTGACTGGCAATTCCACCATGTCTGACACTGGACCGTCTGCCTGACAATTCCACCATGTCTGACACTGGACCGTCTGCCTGTCAATTCCTCCATGTCTGACAATGGACCGCCTGCCTGTCAATTCCACCATGTCTGTCACTGGGCTCTTGCCTGGCAATTCCACCCTGTCTGACACTGGACCGTCTGACTGGCAATTCCAACATGTCTGACACTGGACCGTCTGCCTCGTAATTCCACCATGTCTGACACTGGACTCTCTGCCTGACAATTGTACAATGTCTGACACTGGACTGTCTACCTGACAATTGTACCATGTCTGACACTGGACGTCTGCCTGGCAATTCCACCATGTCAGACACTGGACCGTCTGCCTTGTAATTCCACCATGTCTGGCACAGGACCGTCTGGCTGTCAATTCCACCATGTCTGAAACTGGACTGTCTGCTTGGAATTTCCATCATGTCTGACACTGGAACGTCTGCCTGGTATTCCACCATGTCTGACACTGGACCGTCAGCCTGGCACTTCAACCATGTCTGACACTGGACCGTCTGCCTGGCAATTCCACCATGTCTGACACTGGACCGTCTGTCTGGCAATTCCACCATGTCAGATACTGGACAGTCTGCCTGGCAATTCCACCAATACTGACACTGGACCGTCTGCCTTGTAATTCCACGATGTCTGACACGGGAAAGTCAGCCCGGCAATTCCAACATGTCTGACGCTGCACTGTCTGCCTGGATATACCGCTATTCTAACACTGGACTTTCTCCCTGTCAATTCCACCATGTCTTACACTGGACCGTCTGCCTGGCAATTCCACTAGGTCCGACACTGGACCATTTGCCGGGCAATTCCACCATGGCTGACACTGGACGGTAACTGCAATTCAACCATTTCTGAGGATGGACCGTCTGCCTGGCAATTGCAGCATGTCTGATACTGGACCGTCTTCCTTGTAATTCCACCATGTTTGACACTGGTCAGTCCGCCTGGCAACTCTACCATGTCTCACTCTGCACCGTCTGCCTGGCAATTCCACAATATCTGAGACTGGACCGTTAGCCTCGTAATTCCAACATGGCTGACACTGGACCGTCTGCCTGACAATTCCACCATGTCTGACACTGGACCGTCTGCCTGGCAATTCCACCATGTCTGACACTGCACCGTCCGCCTGTCAATTTCACCATGTCTGACACTGGATCCTCTGCCTGGCAATTCCACCATGTCTGACACTGGACCGTCTGCCTGGCAATTCCACCATGTCTGACACAGGACGGTCTGCCTGGCAATTCCACCATGTCTGATACTGGACCGTCTGCCTGGCAATTACACCATGTCCGGCACAGGACCATCTCCGTGGCAATTCCACCATGTCTGACATTGGACCGACTGCCTGACAATTCCACCATGTCTGACACTGGACCGCCTGCCTTGTGATTCCACCATGTCTGACACTGGACCGTCTGCCTTGTAATTCCATCATGTCTGACATTGGACCGTCTGCCTGGCAATTCCACCATGTCTGACACTGGGCCATCTGCCGAGCAATTCCACCCTGTCTGACACTGTACCGTCTGCCTTGTAATTCCACCATGTCTGAGACTGGACCATCTGCCTAGCAATTCGATCATGTCTGACACTGGACCGTCTGCCTGGCAATTCCACAATGTCTGATACGGGACGGACTGTCTGGCAATTCCACCATGTCTAAAACTGGACAGTCTGCCTGGCAATTCATTGCAGATCCTGGTCAAAATTCCCATCTCTGTGTGGCAAGGGTGTGCTCTGTATAACCCCTGCTCCTGGTCAACATTCTTATCTCTGTGTGGCCAGAGTGTGCTCTGTATAACCCCTGCAGCTCCTGGTGAACATTCCCATCCCTGTGTGGCCAGATTGTGCACTGTATACCCCCTGCAGCAGTGGCTGCCTCGCTGGGGTTTGAATCCCCTCCCGGCAGGCCAGAGGAAGACTCTGTCCTCACAGGACTCTGTCCTGACACTGGACCGTCTGCCTGTCAATTCCTCCATGTCTGACAATGGACCGCCTGCCTGTCAATTCCACCATGTCTGTCATGGTTTCTGATGAGGTGGGGCCTTAGCTGGTCTGAATTGTCTGGATGCCATCCGGTGAGGATCATTCGCTTGTCCCTGGAAAGGACCGGATCGCGGTGAGTCCAGTTCTTTATCTGGACGAACGAGCCCAGGGGGTGGCTGTATAGGCTTCCAGCCGGACAATCTCCTGCTGGGCGGGTTTGGATGTCAAACATTTGGGAGCTGGAGCCCACTCTGGACATCGGTGTTTGTGATTTGCATTCCCGTCTGCTGCTGGGCAATGGAGCTGGAGGCCGCCAACACCAATCCACAGCCGGACCCTGACTGAGGCAATTGTGGGAATTGGCTTGTCTTCACCCAGGAGCCCCAGCAGTGACTGAGAGTCTGCTAGATGGTTAAAGCCCGGCCCTGCATGTACTGGTGGAATTTATTCACAGCATTATTTACAGCGAGGCCGTCTTCTCTCAATCTGTGCACACTTCCATTCGGAGTCGCTGACAGTTCGGGGGACAAAGGCACTCGGTCTCTCTGAGTCATCCTCCATCCCATGAGACAGGACCACACCTATTCAATAAGGCGAAGTGCCGCAGGACAGGCTGATCAGTTTACTGGGATCAAAGTGCACATCCAGGCTGGGTGACTGTCGGGCCTGCTGGACGTGGTGTAAATCATGTTCTTGTGGTTCTTTCCAATGCCTGAACTGGTGTTTATTCAACAGGAGCTGTCGGGCAGCCAATGTGCGGGTCAGATTGCGGATGAACTGACCACAGCAGTTTCCAATCCCTAAAACCATTTTATTTATGCCACAGTATTTGGTAAGAAGTCTTACAACATCAGGTTAAAGTCCATCTGGTTTGTTTCGATGTCACTAGCTTTCGGAGCGCTGCTCCTTCCTCAGGTGAATTCATCAAAACAAACCTGTTGGACTTTAACCCGGTGTTGTAAGTCTTCTTACAGTGCTCACCCCAGTCCAACGCCGGCATCTCCACATCGTGGCTACCATCGACACATTATTGGGTGGCAGCTCTTCCTTTCGGTCCCTCTCCTTGTCCTCAGACTGTGCAGGCCTTTTGAGGCTACTTTGAATCCTAAGTGTGTGACCTCACTGGCCTGGAAACTACACTTTGCGCACTTCAATCCGATGCCAGCATCTTTGAATCATCTCACTGCCTCTTCTGAATTGACCAAGTGTTTTTCTGTGTTGTTCCTCTCACTGAAACATCATCGA
This sequence comes from Scyliorhinus torazame, assembly GCF_047496885.1. Taxonomy (NCBI): domain Eukaryota; kingdom Metazoa; phylum Chordata; class Chondrichthyes; order Carcharhiniformes; family Scyliorhinidae; genus Scyliorhinus; species Scyliorhinus torazame. The sequence goes on along the minus strand of NC_092726.1, from coordinate 115,805,349 downwards.
GGTAGACTACAGCCTTTGGGACGCGTTGGAACAGTGTTTCCATTGTGCCTTGAAACATTGCGCAGGTCGAACAGATTCCCAAAGTTAATCCGAAGGATTAAAAAGGCTGTTGTGTTTATTAATTGCATCATTATTCCCGGAATCCTCGTCCTGTTCCAATAGTAAAGAAGCGTGACTTAAGACAAACTATGTAAACCTGAGGGCCAACCACCAACGCCGCACAAAGATCTTTTGTCTGGGGAATTGGACACTTAGTAATTTGGGCAGCTGGTTAATCGGAAGCTTATTGTGCCCACAGATTCTGACAAAGTGATCAGGCTTCAACACAGGGACGTTGGGGACTGGCCACTCAGAAAACTGAAGACGTTTTCATTCTGCAACACCCAGGTCCCCACTGCCCGCCTCCTGCTCCCAGCGAACCGCGCTTTTCCCCCATTGGTTGTCGGGAATATATAGGATAGATGCGGGCAGCTTGTGTCCACTGGCGGGTGAAAGCAGAACTAGGGGGCATAGCCTCAAAATAAGGGGAAGTAGATTAAGGACTGAGTTTTGGAGGAACTTCTTCACCCAAAGGGTTGTGAATCTATGGAATTCCCTGCCCAGTGAAGCAGTTGAGGCTCCTTCATTAAATGTTTTTAAGATATAGATAGTTTTTTGAAGAATAAAGGGATTAAGGGTCATGGTGGTGTTCGAGCCGGAGAGTGGAGCTGAGTCCACAAAAGATCAGCCATGATCTCATTGAATGGTGGAGCAGGCTCGTGGGGCCAGATGGACTACTCCTGCTCCTCGTTCTTATGTTCTTATGTTGTGATTCGCGTGCTCACATACAATAGGTCCCGAATTGGTCACGTGGACCGTGAGGGGCCGAAAGAGAAAATGCTAGAAAATCTCAGCAAGTCTGGCAGCATCTGTCGGGAGAGAAAAGATGGAGCGTTTCGAGTCCGATTACTCTTTGTCAGAGCTAACAGACAGAGAAAGTGGGAAGTATTTATACTATGGAGTGACAATGAAAGATGCGTCATAGCCACAGAAACCCAGGGAAACCGGGTGATAATGGCCACAGAAACCAAGGGGAAAGAGCGCTAATGGCAGTCCCCAGAGAGAACAAAAGGTGTGAAAGGTCAAACTGCGGGGAAACTAACATCAGAGGGTGAACTGTAGATGTGGGGGAGGGGGACGGGGAAGCAAAGAGGACACGGTGAAGGAAAGGTGGATAAGATTTGGTGGGTGGGGGGGGGATTAAATGAATATTAGGAAAGAAAGAAGTGGTAAAAGACAGTTAAAATGAAATGAAAACAAATGGGTCGAGGTGGGGTAGAGCTGATCATCTGATGTTGTTGAATTCAATGTTGAGACCGGAAAGCTGTAGCGTGCCGAACCGGAAGATAAGATGTTGTTCCTCCAGTTTGCGTTGAGCTTCACTGGAACATTGCAGGAGGCCAAGAACAGACATGTGGGCATGGGAGCAGGGTCTTGTAAAATGGCAAGCAACAGAGACGTCAGGGTCCTGAATGCGCACAGATCGAAGGTGCTCAGCAAAGCGACCACCCAGTCTGCGTTTCGTCTCTCTGAGAGAGAAGACCACATTGGGAGCAGCGCACGCAGTAGAACAAATTGGAAGAGATGCAAGTGAAACGGTGCTTAACCTGGAATGAGTGTTTTGGGCCTGGGATGTTAAGCATGGAAGAGCTACAGGGGCAGGTGTTACACCTTCTGCGATTGAATGGGAAGGCGCCATGGTTGATGGGAGAGGTGAGCGGGCTCTGATTCCAGGAGCCCCATTGCCTCAGAAACTATCATTGACTGTTGTAATCATCAATATAGTTTACTGATGTCCTTTAGGGAAGGAAGTCTGCCATCCTTACCCAGTCTGACCTCTGTGTGACTCCATACCCACAGTAATGCCCCTTCATACCACCACCATCATGAGGGTACAATCATTATTTTTGTGCTTCACAGTGTGTATGTATAACTTGGTTAGCTGTTCTTCATCCAATATTGTCAACACCACCGACTGTGTGCAATGGCATGGAGGGTCAAACAGGATAAATGTTTAGAATCATAGATTATCATAGAATTTACAGTGCAGAAGGAGGGCATTCGGCACATGGAGTCTGCAGCTGCTCTTGGAAAGAGCACCCTACCCAAGGTCAACACATCCACCCTATCCCCATAACCCAGTGGCCCCACCCAACACTAAGGGCAATTCTGGACACTGGGGGCAATTTATCATGGCCAATCCACCAAACCGGCACATCTTTGGACTGTGGGAGGAAACCGGAGCACCCGGAGGAAACACACGCACACACGGGGAGGATGTGCAGACTCCGCACAGACAGTGACCCAAGCCGGAATCGAACTTGGGACCCTGGAGCTGTGAAGCAATTGTGCTAACCACTGTGCTACCGTGCAGCCCTATATGGTTCAGATGTTACACTTTAGATGTCAGTTTAAGTAGGAGGACACAGTAAGTCTTTGTACTGACCGTACAAAGGGAAGTGGTTCCGATTCTGCGGGATATTAATGTCCAGCGCACGGCTTCGCCAACATGGCGGCAGTGTGGCAAGGAGGTAAATAACTTCACTTGGGTGGTCAATGTGAGCGAAATCATCGACACATCTCATCTCACACTCAGTAAACAACACACCCCTCACATACGCAAAGTACCATAGCCCAGTCAGTCACCCAGAAAACCACACATCCCTCACATACACAATGTACCAAATCCCAGTCAGTCACCCAGCAAACCACACACCCCTCACATACGCAATGTACCATAGCCCAGCCATTCACCCAGTAAACCACACACCCTTCACATACGCAATGTTCCATTGCCCAGGCAGCCACCCAGTAAACCACACACACCTCACACACGCAATATGCCATAGCCGAGTCAGTCACCCAGTACATCACACACCCCTCACAGACGCAATGTACCATAGCCCAATCAGTCACCCAGTAAACTACACCCCCCTTACACACGCAATGTGCCACAGCCCAGTCAGTCACCCAGTACACCACACACCCCTCACATATACAAAGTACCATCGCTCAGTTAGCCACTCAATTCACCACACACCCATTACACACGCAACGAACCATAGCCCAGTCAGCCACACAATTGACCACACACCCCTCACACACGCAATGCACCTTACCGAGTCAGTCACCCTGTAAACCACGCAACCCTCACATACGGAATGTACTGCAGAACAGTCAGTCACCCAGCAAATCACACACCCCTCACAAACGCAATGTACCATCGCTCAGTTAGCCACACAATACACCACCCACACATGCTATGTAACATAGCCATGTCAGTCACCCAGTAAACCACACACCCTTTACATACGCAATGTACCATTGCCCAGGCAGCCACCCAGAAAACCACACCAGCCCTCACAGGCTCAATGTACCATAGCCCAGGAAGCCAACCAGCAAACCATACACCCTTCACATACGCAATGTGCCAGTCAGTCACTCAGTAATTCACACACCCATCACATAAGCACTGTACCATAGCCCAGTAAGCCACACAATACAGCACACACCCCTCACATACGCAAAGTCCCATTGCCCAGTCAGTCACCCTGTAAACCACGCACCCCTCACATACGCAATGTACTGCAGCACAGTCAGTCACCCAGTACACCACACACCCATCACATATGCAATGTACCATCGTTTAGTTAGCGACACAATTCACCACACACCCATTACAAACGCAATGAACCATAGCCCAGTCAGCCACACAATAGACCACATACCCCTCACACACACAATGTACCTTACCGAGTCAGCCACCCTGTAAACCACGCACCCCTCACATACGAAATGTACTGCAGCACAGTCAGTTACCCAGTAAATCACACACCCCTCACAAACGCAATGTGCCACAGCCCAGTCAGTCACCCAGTAAACCACACACCCCTCACACACGCAATGTGCCACAGCCCAGTCAGTCACCCAGTACACCACACACCCATCTCATATGCAATGTACCATCGTTCAGTTAGCGACACAATTCACCACACACCCATTACAGACGCAATGAACCATAGCCTGGTCAGCCACACAATAGACCACACACCCCTCACACGCACAATGTACCTTACCGAGTCAGTCACCCTGTAAACCACGCACCCCTCACATACGCAATGTACTGCAGCACAGTCAGTCACCCAGTAAATCACACACCCCTCACAAACGCAATGTACCATCGCTCAGTTAGCCACAGAATACACCACACACCACTCACACATGCTATATACCATAGCCAAGTCAGTCACCCAATAAAACTCACACCCCTCGCATATGCAATGTACCATCGCTCAGTTAGCCACACAATACCACACACCCCTCACATGCGCAAGGTACCATATCCCAATCCGTCACTCATTAAACCACACACTCTTAACGGACGCAATGTGCCATACCCCAGTCAGTCACCCAGTACACCACATACCCCTCACATACGCAATGGACGAAAGCCCAATCAGTCACCCAGTACAGCACACACCCCTCACATATGCAATGACCATCGCTCAGTTAGCCACACAATACACCACTCACCACCCACACATGCTATGTACCATAGCCCAGTCAGTCACCCAGTAAACCACACACCCTTCACATACGCAATGTACCATTGCCCAGGCAGCCACCCAGAAAACCACACCAGCCCTCACAGGCTCAATGTACCATAGCCCAGGAAGCCAATCAGCAAACCATACACCCTTCACATACGCAATGTGCCCGTCAATCACTCAGTAAATCACACACCCCTCACATTAGCAATAAAGCACAGCCCAGTCAGCCACAAAATACACCACACACCCCTCACATACGCAATGTACCATAGCCCAGTAGCCACAAAATACAGCACACACCCCTCATATACGCAAAGTCCCATTGCCCAGTCAGTCACTCAGTAAACCACACTCCCCTCACATAAGCAATGTACCGGAGTCCAGACAGCCACACAGAAAACAGCACACCACTCACATACGCAATGTACCATAGCGCAGTCAGTCACCCAGTAAACCACACACACCCTTCACGCACGCAATTTACCACAGCCCAGTCAGTAACCTAGGAAACCGCACAGCCCTCACATACACAATGTGCCATTGCCCAGTCAGCCAGACAATACACCACACACCCCTCACATAAGCAATGTACCATAGCCCAGACAGCCACACAGAAAACCACGCACCCCTCACTTACGCAATGTACCATAGCCCAGTCATTCACCCAGTAAACCGCACACTCCTCACATAGACAATGTACCAAAGCCCAGTCAGTCACCCAGCAAACCACGCACCCCTCATACACACAGTGTACCATAGCCCAGTCAGTCACTCTGGAAACCACAAACCCCTCACATACGCAATGTACCTCAGCACAGTCAGTCACCTAGTACACCACACACCCCTCACGTACGCAATGTGTAGGGCAGCACGGTAGCATTGTGAATAGCACAATTGCTTCACAGCACCAGGGTCCCAGGTTCGATTCCTGCTTGGGTCACTGTCTGTGCACGGTCCGCACATCCTCCCCGTGTGTGCGTGGGTTTCCTCCGGGTGCTCCGGTTTCCTCCCACAGTCCAAAGATGTGCAGGTTAGGTGGATTGGCCATGATAAATTGCCCTTAGTGTCCAAAATTGCCCTTAGTGTTGGGTGGGGTTACTGGGTTATGATAATAGGGTGGAGGTGCTGACCTTGGGTTGGGTGCTCTTTCCATGAGCCAGTGCAGACTCGATGGCCCGAATGGCCTCCTTCTGCGTTGTAAATTTTATGATAATGTACCATTGCCCAGTCAGTCACCCAGAAAACCACACACCCCTTACATACGCAATGTACCATTGCCCAGTTCGCCACACAATACACACACACCCCTGACATAAGCAATGGGACATCGACCAGTCAGTCACCCGGTACACCACACACCCCTCGCATGCGCAATGTACTGTAGCCCAGTCTGTCAGCCAGAAAAAAACACAAATCCCGCACACACGCCATGAACCATAGCTCAGACAGTCACCCAGTACACCACATACCCCACACATACGCAATGTACCATTGCCCAGTCAGTCATCCAGTAAACCACATACCGCTCACCTACGCAATGTACGATTGCACAGTTAGAGACAATAAACCACACACCACTCACATACGCAATGTACCATCGCCCATTCAGTCATCCTGTACACCCCCCCCTCAAATGCGCAATGTAAGATCGTCCAATTAGTCACCCATTACGCCACACACCCCTCACATACACAATGGACCATAGACCAGTCAGTCACCCAATACACCACACACCCCTCACATACGCATTGCACGATCCCACAATTAGTCAGCCGATACACCACATACCCCTCACATACGCAATGTACCATAGCGCAGACAGTCACCCAGTAAACCACACACCCTTCATATTCGCAATGTACCATATCCCAATTAGTCACCCAGTAAACCACACACCCCTCACATACGCAATGTGCCATTGTCCTGTCAGTCAGCCAGTACACCGCACACCCCTCAAATACGCAATGTACCATAGTCCAGTCAGTCACCCAGTAAACCACACACCCCTCACATACGCAATGTACCATTGAACATTGGCTGGTTAACCACACAATACACCACACACCTATCACATACGCATTGTACGATCCCACATTTAGTCAGCCGATACACCACATACCCCTTACATACGCAATGTACCATAGCGCAGACAGTCACCCAGTACACCACACACCCCACACATACAAAATGTACCAAAACCCAGTCAGTCACCCAGTAACCCGCACACTCCTCACATACACAATGTGCCAAAGCCCCGTCAGTCACCCAGCAAACCACACACCCCTCACATACGCAATGTACCATAGCCCAGTTAGTCACCCAGCAAACTACACACCCCTTACATACGCAATGTACCATTGCCCAGTTAGCCACACAATACACCACACACCCCTCACGTACGCAATGTACCACAGACCAGTCAGTCACCCAGGACACCGCACACCCCACAGATACGCAATGTACCATAGCCCAGTTAGCCACACAATTCACCACACAGCCCTCACATTTGCAATGTACCATATCCCAGTTAGTCACCCAGTAAACCACACACCACTCACATAAGGAATGGACCAGAGCCCAGTCAGTCACTCAGCAAACCACACACCCTCACATACGCAATGTACCATTGCCTAGTTTGCCACACAATACACCACACACCCCTCACATACGCAATGGACCATAGCCCAGTCAGTCACCCAGCAAACAACACACCCCTCACATACGCAATGTACCATTACCCTGTCAAAGTCAGCCAGTACACCGCACACCCCTCACATACGCAATGCACCATGGTCCAGTCAGTCACCCAGTAAACCACACTCCCCTATAATACCCAATGTACATTGACCATAGGCTGGTTAACCACACAATACACCACACACCCCACACATACGCATTTTACGATCCCACAATTATTCAGGCGATACACCACATACCCCTCACATACGCAATGTACCATAGCGCAGTAAGGCTATAGTTCGAGTACATTAGATGGTTCTGTTTTTGTCCAATGTGTGCAGGAGGGTTTCCTCACACAGTATGTAGATAGGCCAACGAGAGGCGAGGACATGTTGGATTTGGTACTGGGTAATGAACCAGTACAGGTGTTAGATTTGGAGGTAGGTGAGCACTTTGGTGATAATGACCACAATTCGATTACGTTTACTTTAGTGATGGAAAGGGATAGGCATATACCGCCGGGGAAGAATTATATCTGGGGGAAAGGCAATTATGATGCGATGAGGCAAGACTTAGGATGCATCGGATGGAGAGGAAAATTGCGGGAGATGGGCACAATGGAAATGTGGAGCTTGTTCAAGGAACAGCTACTGAGTGTCCTTGATAAGTATGTACCTGTCAGGCAGGGAGGAAGTGGTCGAGTGAGGTAACCGTGGTTTACTAAAGCAGTCGAAACACTTGTCAAGAGGAAGAAGGAGACTTATGTAAAGATGAGACATGAAGGTGCAGTTAGGGCGCTCGAGAGTTGCAGGTTAGCTAGGAAGGACCTAAAGAGAGAGCTAAGAAGAGCCAGGAGGGGACATGAGAAGTCTTTGGCAGGTAGGATCAAGGATAACACTAAAGCTTTCTATAGATATGTGAGAAATAAAAGAATGACTAGGGTAAGAGTAGGGCCAGTCAAGGACAGGAGTGGGAAGTTGTGCTTGGAGTCCGAGGAGATAGTAGAGGTGCTAAATGAATATTTTTCGTCAGTATTCTCACAGGAAACAGACAGTGATGTCGAGGAGAATACCGAGATACAGGCTACTAGACTAGATGGACTTCAGGTTCATAAGGAGGAGGTGTTAGCAATTCTGGAAAGTGTGACAATAGATAAGTCAACTGGGCCAGTTGGGATTTATCCTAGGATTCTCTGGGAAGCTAGGTAGGAGATTGCTGAGCCTTCGGCCTTGATCTTTAAGTCGTCTTTGTCTACAGGAATAGTCCCAGAAGACTGGAGGATAGCAAATGTTGTCCCCTCGTTCAAGAAGGGGAGCAGAGATAACCCCGGTAACTATAGACCAGTGAGCCTTACTTCTGTTGTGGGAAAAATATTGGAAAGGTTTATACGAGATAGGATGTATAATAATCTGGAAAGGAATAATTTGATTAGAGATAGTCAACACGGTTTTGTGAAGAGTAGGTCGTGCCTCACAAACCTTATAGAGTTCTTTGAGAAGGTGACCAAACAGGTGGATGAGGGTAAATCAGTTGATGTGGTGTATATGGATTTCAGTAAAGCGTTTGATAACGTTCGCCATGGTAGGCTACTGCAGAAAATACAGAGGCATGGGATTCAGGGTGATTTAGCAGTTTGGATCAGAAATTGGCTAGCTGGAAGAAGACAAAGGGTGGTGGTTGATGGGAAATGTTCAGACTGGAGTCCAGTTACTAGTGGTGTACCACAAGGATCTGTTTTGGGGCCACTGCTGTTTGTCATTTTTATAAATGACCTGGAGGAGGGCGTGGAAGGATGGGTGAGTAAATTTGCAGATGACACTAACGTCGGTGGAGTTGTGGACAGTGCGGAAGGATGTTACAAGTTACAGAGGAACATAGATAAGCTGCAGAGCTGGGCGGAGAGGTGGCAAATGGAGTATAATGCAGAAAAGTGTGAGGTGATTCATTTTGGAAGGAATAACAGGAAACTGAGTACTGGTCTAATGGTAAGATTCTTGGCAGTGTGGATGAGCAGAGAGATCTCGGTGTCCATGTGCATAGATCCTGAAAGCTGCCACCCAGGTTGAGAGGGTCGTTAAGAAGGCGTACGGTGTGTTAGCTTGTATTGGTCGAGGGATTGAGTTTAGGAACCATGAGGTCATGTTGCAGTTATACAACACTCTGCTGCGACCGCATTTGGAGTATTGCGTGCAATTCTGGTCGCCGCATTATAGGAAGGCTGTGGAAGCATTGGAAAGGGTGCAGAGGAGATTTACAAGAATGTTGCCTTATATGGAGGGAAGATCTTATGAGGAAAGGCTGAGGGACCTGATGCTGTTTTCGTTAGAGAGAAGAAGGGCAAGAGGTGACTTAATTGAGGTATACAAGATGATCAGAGGATTGGATAGGGTGGACAGTGTGAGCCTTTTTCCTCGGATGGTGATGTCGAGGACGAGGGAACATATCTTTAAATTGAGGGGGGATAAATATAGGACAGATGTCAGAGATAGGTTCTTTACTCAGAGAATAGTAAGGGCGTTGAGTGCCCTGCCTGCAACAGTAGTGAACTCGCCAAACGAAAGGGCATTCAAACGGTCATTGGATAGACATATGGACAATAAGGGAATAGTGTAGATGGGCTTTAGCGTGGTTTCACAGGTCGGCGCAACATCGAGGGCCGAAGGGCCTGTACTGCGCTGTAATGTTCTATGTTCTATGTTTAAACCTCACACACCTAGCACACGCAATGTACCATAGCCCAGTCAGTCACACAGTAAACCACACACATCTCACATACGCAATGTACCACAGCCCACTCAGTCACCCAGTAAACCTCACACCCCTAACACACGCAATGAACCATAGCCCAGTCAGTCACCAGTACACCACATCACCTCTCACATATGCAATGTTCCATAGCCCACTCAGTCACTCAATAAACCACTCACCCCTGACATACGCAATGTACCACAGCCCAGTCAGTCACACTGCAAACCACTCATCCCTCACTTACGCATTGAGCCATAGCCCAGTCAGCCATCCAGGAAACCACAAACCCGTCAGATACGCAATGAACCATAGCCCAGTCAGACACACATTACACGACACACCGCTCACATGCGCAATGTACCATAGCACAGTTAGGCACACAATACACCTCACACGTCTCGCATACGCAATGTACGATAGCCCAGTCACTCACCCAGTAAACCACACACCCTTCACATACGGAATGTACCATAGCCCAACCAGTCATACAATGAACCACATACCCCTCACATACGCAACGGACCATTGCGCAGTCAGTCACCCAGTAAACAACGCACCCCTAACATCGCAATGTACCATATCCGAGCCAGTCACCCGGTAAACGACACACCCCTCACATAGGCAATGTACCATAGCCCAATCAGTCACCCAGTACACCAACACCCCTCACATACGCAATGTACCCTCGCCCTTAGGCACACAATACACCACACACCCCTCAAATATGCTATATACAATAGCCTAGTTGTCCACACATTACACCACATACCCCTCACATACTCAAAGTACCATGGCCCTGCAGACACCCAGCAAACCAGACACCTGCCACATACTCAATGTACCATTGCCCAGTCAGCTACACAATACACCACACACCCTTCACATACGCAATGGACCATAGCCCAGTCAGTCACCCAGTAAACCGCACACCTCTCACATACGCAAAGTACCATAGCCCAGTCAGTCACCCAGTCCGCCACACACCCCTAACATACGCAATGTACCATATCACATTCAGTCACACAGTAAACAACACACCCCTTACATACGCAATGAACCATAGCCCAGTCAGTCACCCAGTTAACCACACACCTCTCACATACGCAATGTGCCTTAGCCCAGTCAGCCACACAATTCACCAAACACCCCTGACATGCGCAATGTACAATACCCCAGATAGTCACCTGGTAAAACACACCTTCATATACGCATTGTACAATAGCCCAGTGAGTCATAGAACATAGAACATAGAAAATGCAGCACAGAACAGGCCCTTCGTCCCACGATGTTGTGCCGAACCTTTGTCCCAGATTAATCATAGATTATCATTGAATTTACAGTGCAGAAGGAGGCCATTCGGCCCTTTGAGTCTGCACCGGCTCTTGGAAAGAGCACCCTACCCAAACTCGACAACTCCACCCAACACCAAGGGCAATTTGGACATTAAGGGCAATTTATCCTTGGCCAATTCACCTAACCCGCACATCATTGGACTGTGGGAGGAAACCGGAGCACCCGGAGGAAACCCACGCAGACACGGGGAGGACGTGCAGACTCCGCACAGACAATGACCCAAGCCGGAATCGAACCTGGGACCATGGAGCTGTGAAGCAATTGTGCTATCCACAATGCTACCGTGCTGCCCTTAAGAACAAATAAATCTACACTATATCATTTTACCTTAATCCATGTACCTTCCAATAGCTGCTTGAAGGTCCCTAATGTTTCCGACTCAACTACTTCCACAGGCAGTGTATTCCATGCCCCCACTACTCTCTGGGTAAAGAACCTACCTCTGATATCCCTCCTATACCTTCCACCTTTCACCTTAAATTTATGTCCCCTTGTAATGGTTTGTTCCACCCGGGGAAAAAGTCTCTGACTGTCTACTCTATCTATTCCCCTGATTATCTTGTAAATCTCTATCAAGTCGCCCCTCATCCTTCTCCGCTCTAATGAGAAAAGGCCTAGCGCCCTCAACCTTTCCTCGTGAGACCTACTCTCCATTCCAGGCAACATCCTGGTAAATCTTCTTTGCACCTTTTCCAGAGCTTCCACATCCTTCCTAAAATGAGGCGACCAGAACTGTACACAGTACTCCAAATGTGGCCTTACCAAAGTTTTGTACAGCTGCATCATCACCTCACGGCTCTTAAATTCAATCCCTCTGTTAATGAACGCGAGCACACCATAGGCCTTCTTCACAGCTCTATCCACTTGAGTGGCAACTTTCAAAGATGTATGAACATAGACCCCAAGATCTCTCTGCTCCTCCACATTGCCAAGAACTCTACCGTTAACCCTGTATTCCGCATTCATATTTGTCCTTCCAAAATGGACAACCTCACACTTTTCAGGGTTAAACTCCATCTGCCACTTCTCAGCACAGCTCTGCATCCTATCTATGTCTCTTTGCAGCCGACACCAGCCCTCCTTACTATCCACAATTCCACCAATCTTCGTATCGTCTGCAAATTTACTGACCCACCCTTCAACTCCCTCATCCAAGTCATTAATGAAAATCACTAACAGCAGAGGACCCAGAACTGATCCCTGCGGTACGCCACTGGTAACTGGGATCCAGACTGAATATTTGCCATACACCACCACTCTCTGACTTCTATCGGTTCGCCAGTTCGTTCTTCAACTGGCCAAATTTCCCACTATCCCATGCCTCCTTACTTTCTGCATAAGCCTATCATGGGGAACTTAACAAATGCCTTACTAAAATCCATGTACACTACATCCACTGCTTTACCTTCATCCACATGCTTGGTCACCTCCTCAAATAATTCAATAAGACTTGTAAGGCAAGATCTACCCCTCACAAATCCGTGCTGACTATCCCTAATCAAGCAGAGTCTTTCCAGATGCTCAGAAATCCTATCCTTCAGTACCCTTTCCATTACTTTGCCTACCACCGAAGTAAGACTAACTGGCCTGTAATTCCCAGGGTTATCCCTAGTTCCTTTTTTGAACAGGGGCTCGACATTCGCCACTCTCCAATCCCCTGGTACCACCCCTGTTGACAGTGAGGACGAAAAGATCATTGCCAACGGCTCTGCAATTTCATTTCTTGCTTCCCATAGAATCCTTGGATATATCCCGTCAGGCCCGGGGGACTTGTCTATCCTCAAGTTTTTCAAAATGCCCAACACATCTTCCTTCCAAACAAGTATTTCCTCGAGCTTACCAATCTGTTTCACACTGTCCACTCCAACAATATTGCCCCTCTCATTTGTAAATACAGAAGAAAAGTGCTCGTTCAAGACCTCTCCTATCTCTTCTGACTCAATACACAATCTCCCACTACTGTCCTTGATCGGACCTACCCTCGCTCTAGTCATTCTCATATTTCTCACATATGTGTAAAAGGCCTTGGGGTTTTCCTTGATCCTACCCGCCAAAGATTGTTCATGCCCTCTCTTAGCTCTCCTAATCCCTTTCTTCAGTTCCCTCCTGGCTATCTTATATCCCTCCAATGCCCTGTCTGAACCTTGTTTCCTCAGCCTTACATCAGTCACCTTTCTCCTCTTAACAATACATTCAACTTCTCTTGTCAACCATGGTTCCCTCACTCGACCATCGCTTCCCTGCCTGACAGGGACATACATATCAAGGACACGTAGCACCTGTTCCTTGAACAAGTTCCACATTTCACTTATGTCCTTCCCTGCCAGCCTACGTTCCCAACTTATGCACTTCAATTCTTGTCTGACAACATTGTATTTACCCTTCCCCCAATTGTAAACCTTGTCCTGTTGCACGTACCTATCCCTCTCCATTACTAAAGTGAAAGTCACAGAATTGTGGTCACTATCTCCAAAATGCTCCCCCACTAACAAATCTATCACTTGCCCTGGTTCATTACCCAGTACTCAATCCAATATTGCCCCTCCTCTGGTCGGACAATCTACATACTGTGTTAGAAACGCTTCCTGGACACACTGCACAAACACCACCCCATCCAAACTATTTCATCTAAAGAGTTTCCACTCAATATTTGGGAAGTTAAAGTCGCCCATGTCTACTACCCTATGACTTCTGCACCTTTCCAAAATCTGTTTCCCAATCTGTTCCTCCACATCTCTGTTACTATTGGTGGGGCCTATAGAAAACTCTGCTCATTTCCAATTTCTTCACCAGGCAAACCATACACCCCTCACATACGCAATGTGCGATCGCCCAATCAGTCACCCATTAACACCACAAAACCCTTACATACGCAATACACCATAGCCCAGTCACTCACCCACTAAACCACACAGTCCTCACATACGCAATGTTCCATAGCCCAGCCAGTCACTCAGTCAACCACACACCGCTCACAAACGCAATGTGCCATAGCCCAGGCAGTCACCCAGCAAACCACCCCCCCCCCCACAAACCCAATGTACCATAGCCCGGTTAACCACACAATACACCACATACCCCTCACATATGGAATGAACCATAGCCCACTCAATCACACAACAAACCTCACACCCTTCACATGCGCAATGTCCGATCGCCCAATTAGTCACCCAGTGCACCTCTTACATATGCAATGTACCATAGTCATGTCAGCCATACAATACACCACACTGCCCTCAATGCGCAATGTACCATAGCATAGTCAGTCTCTCAGTAAACCAGTCATCTCTCACATACACAATGTACCATAGCCGAGTCAGTCATTCAGTAAACCACAAACCCCTCACACGCGCAATGTATCGGAGCCCAGTAAACCGCACAATAAACCCAGCACACATCACATATGAAATGAACCATAGCCCAGTTAGCCACACAGTACACCACACGCCGCTCGCATACGCAATGTACGATCGCCTAATAAGTCACTCAGAACACCACACACCTATCAGAACGCAATGTACCATAGCCCAGTCAGTCACCCAGTAAGCCACACACCCCTCAGACACGCAATGTACCATAGCAAGGTTAACCACAAAATACATCACATACCCCTCACATACGAATTGTACCATAGCCCAGTCAGTCACCAGTACACCAAAACAATTCTCACATACGCAATGTCCCATAGCCCAGTCAGTAACCAGTACACCACAACACCTGTCACAAATGCAATGTACCATAGCCGAGTCAGCCACCCAGCAAAACACACACCCCTCACATTCGCAACGTACGATAGCACAGTCAGTCACCATACAAATCACGCACCGCTCACACAAGCAATGTACCATAGGCCAGTTAGTCAAACACTAAACCACAAACACCTCGCATACGCAATGCACCATAGCCCAGTCAGTCACCCAGTAAACCACACACCCTTCACATACGCAGTGTACCAGAGCCAAGTCAGTCACACAATACACCACACACCCCTTACATACGCAATGTACCATAGACCACTCAGCAACTCAGCATAACTCAAACACCTCACATACGCAAATTTCCATAGCCCTGTTAGCCACACAATACAACAAACCCCTTACATTAGCAATAAAGCCTAGCCCAGGCAGTCACCCAGTAAACCGCACACCTCTCACATACGCAAAGTACCATAGCCCAGTCAGTCACCCAGTCCGCCACACACCCCTAACATACGCAATGTACCATATCACATTCAGTCACACAGTAAACAACACACCCCTTACATACGCAATGAACCATAGCCCAGTCAGTCACCCAGTTAACCACACACCTCTCACATACGCAATGTGCCTTCGCCCAGTCAGCCACACAATTCACCACACACCCCTGACATGCGCAATGTACAATACCCCAGATAGTCACCTGGTAAAGCACACCTTCATATACGCATTGTACAATAGCCCAGTGAGTCATAGAACATAGAACATAGAAAATGCAGCACAGAACAGGCCCTTCGTCCCACGATGTTGTGCCGAACCTTTGTCCCAGATTAATCATAGATTATCATTGAATTTACAGTGCAGAAGGAGGCCATTCGGCCCTTTGAGTCTGCACCGGCACTTGGAAAGAGCACCCTACCCAAACTCGACAACTCCACCCAACACCAAGGGCAATTTGGACATTAAGGGCAATTTATCCTTGGCTAATTCACCTAACCCGCACATCATTGGACTGTGGGAGGAAACCGGAGCACCCGGAGGAAACCCACGCAGACACGGGGAGGACGTGCAGACTCCGCACAGACAATGACCCAAGCCGGAATCGACCTGGGACCATGGAGCTGTGAAGCAATTGTGCTATCCACAATGCTACAACAATACAACAAACCCCTTACATTAGCAATAAACCCTCGCCCAGGCAGTCACTCAGTAAACCACACACCCCTAACATACGCAATGTACCATCGGCCATTCAGTCACCCAGTAAACCACATTTCTCACTGACGCAATGTACCATAGCCCAGTCAGTCACCCAGAAAGCCACACGCCACTGACATACGCAATGTACCATAGCCCAGTCAGTTGCCCAGTGAACACACACCATTCGCATACGCAATGTACCACAGCCCAGTCAGTCACCCGTTAAACCACACAGCGCTCACATGTGCAATGTACCATAGCTCAGTCAGCTACACAATACACCATACACCTCTCACATATACAATGCACCATAGCACAGTCAGTCACTCAGTAACCACACACCCTTCACATACGCAATGTAGCATAGCCCAGTCAGTCACCCAGAAAACCACACACCCCTCACATACGCAATGTATCATAGCCCAGTCAGTTGCCCAGTAAACCACACACCCTTCACATACGCCATGTACGATCCCACAACCAGTCACCAAGTACACCACGTACCACTCACATACGTCATGTTCCATACGCCAGTCAGTCATTCTGAAAACCACGCACCCCTCACATACGCAATGTACCATAGCCCAGTTAGCCACACAATACGCCGCACCCCTCACAACCGCAATGTACCCTAGCACAGTCAGTCACTCAGTAAACCACACACCCCTCACATTCGCAATGTACCATGGCACCGTCAGTCACCCAGTAAACCACACACCTCTCACAGACGGAATGCACCATTGACCAGTCAGTCACCGAGCAAACCACACACCCCTCACACATGCAATGTACCATAGCACGGTTAACCACACATTACACCACACACCCCTCACATATTATGCATTGTACCATAGCCCAGTCAGTCACTCAGTAAGCACACCGCTCACATACGCAATGTACCATCGCCCATGAAGCCATCCAGCAAACCACACACACCTCACACACGCAATGTACCATCGTCCATTAAGCCATCCAGCAAACCACACACCCCTCACATACGCAATGTACCATATCCCGGTTAACCACACAATACACCACACACAACTGACATACCCAATATACCATTGACCAGTCAGTCACCAAGTAAACCACTCACCCCTCACGAACGCACTGTACCGTAGCCCAGTCAGTCACCCAATGCAACACACACTACTCACATACACATGGTACCATAGCCCAGTCAGTCACCCCGAAAACCACACACCCCTTACATACGCAATGTACCATCACGCCACTATTTATTCAGCTGTCTCCTTTAGAACTCTAGGATGTAGCCCATCTGGGCCCGGAGATTTATCAATTTTTAGACCTCTTAGTTTATCTAGCACTTTCTCCTTTGTGATGGTTACCATATTCAACTGTGCCCCCTGACTTTCCGTAATTGTTGGGATATTACTCATGTCTTCTACTGTGAAGACTGACGCAAAGTACTTATTATGTTCCTCAGCTATTTCCTTGCCTCCCTTCACAAAATTACCAGCGTCATTTTGGAGCGACCCAATTTCAACTTTTCCTCCCGTTTGTTTTTAAAGTATTTAAAGAAACTTTTACTATCATTCCTAATGTTACTGGCCAGCCTACCTTCATATTTGATCCTCTCTTTCCTTATTTCTCTCTTTGTTATCCTCTGTTTGTTTTTGTAGCCTTCCCAATCTTCTGACTTCCCACTACTCTTTGCCACATTATAGGCTTCCTCTTTTGCTTTGATGCATTCCCTAAATTCCTTTGTCAGCCATCGCTGCCTAATCCCCCTATCTGATAACCTTTCTTTTCTTTGGGATGAACCTCTGTATGTGTCCTCAATTATTCCCAGAAACTCCTGCCATTGCTGTTCTACTGTCTTTCCCACTAGGCTCTGCTCCCAGTAGATTTTCGTCAGTTCCTCCCTCATGCCCCTGTAGTTACCTATTTTTAACTGTAACACCTTTATATCTGATTCTACCTTCTTTCCTTCAAATTGGAGATTGAATTCTACCATATTATGATTACTGCCTCCTAAGTGCTCCCTTACTTTAAGATCTTTAATCAAGTCTGGCTCATTACATAACACTAAGTGCAGAATGGCCTGTTCCCTAGTGGGCTCCATCACAAGCTGTTCCAAAAAGCCCTCCTGTAAACATTCAATGAATTCCCTTTCCTTGGGTCCACTGGCAGCATTATTTACCCAGTCCACCTGCATATTGAAGTCCCCCATGATCACTGTGACCTTGCCTTTCTGACATGCACTTTCTATTTCGTGGTGCATTTTGTGCCCCCTGTCCTGACCAATGTTAGGAGGTCTGTACATAACTCCCATTATGTTTTTTTTGCCTTTGTGATTGCTCAACTCTACCCACACAGACTCCACATCATCTGGCCCTATGTCGTTTAGTGCTAGTGATTTAATTTCATTCCTAATTAACAAGGCAACCCCGACCCCTCTGACCACCTCTCTGTCTTTTCGATAGGTTGTGAATCCCTGGATGTTTAAATACCAGTCCTGAACCCCCTGCAACCATGTCTCTGTGATGCCTACCACATCATGCCTGCCAGTCACAATCTGGGCCACAAGCTCATCTACCTTGTTCCGTACACTGCGCGCATTTAAATATAGCACCTTTAATTCTCTATTGACCGTCCCTTTTTGTTTTCTTCGTGGGGTGGACCTTGGTTTACTGAGCCTTTCCATACACTGTGTCATGTTTTGTGGGATGGGGACAATCGTAACCTCTCCTGAGTTTTGTCTTTTCGTGCTTTTTTTTATTCATAAGCAGCTACGCTTCCACTGATTATTTCACCTCTTGGTTCCCTGATTTTCCCCTCCAACCCCCCAATCATTAGTTTAAAGTCCTATTGATCACCCTATTTACTCTTTTCGCCAGAACACTGGTCCCAGCTCGGTTCAGGTGGAGACCATCCGAACGGTATAGGTCCCCCCTGTCCCAACACTGATGCCAGTGTCCCATGAAAAGGAACCCCTCTTTCCCACACCACTCTTTCAGCCACGTGTTAACTTCCCTTATTCTTGCCTCCCTATGCCAATTTGCACGTGGCTCGGGCAGTAATCCGGAGATTATCACCCTTGAGGACCTGTTTTTTAATTTGAACCCTAGCTCTTTAAAACCTGTAAACAGGTCCTCTTTCCTAGACTTGCCTATGTTGTTGGTACCAATATGGACCACAACAACTGGATCCTCCCCCTCCCTCTCCAGTATCCTTTCAAGCCGGTCAGAGATGTCCCGCACCCTAGCACCGGGCAGGCAACATACCATGCGGGACTCTTTATCCTGCTCACAAAGGATACTATCTATCCCCCAGATAATAGAATCCCCTACAACTACAACTTGCCTATTTACTCCCTCCCCTTGAATGGCCTGCTGAACCATGGTGCCTTGGTCAGCTGACTCATCCTTCCTGCAGCCCTGTTCGCCATCCACACAGGGAGCAAGTGCCTCATACCTGTTGGACAGAGTCAAGGGCTGAGGCTCTTGAGTTCCTGACTGCTGGTTCCCTTTACCAGCCTGACTTGCAGTCACACCCTGCTGTCCCTGGCCACTGTCAGGATTTAAACTACTTACTCTGACAGGTGTGGCTGCCTGCTGAAACACAGTGTCCAGGTACGTCTCCCCCTCCCGGATGTGCCTCAGTGTTTGAAGCTCAGACTCCAGCTCATCAACTCTGAACCGGAGCTCTTCGAGCAGCCAACACTTACTGCAGATGTGGTCGCTGAAGTTCGCAATGGGATCTGCCAGCTCCCACATCAAGCAGCTCAAGCACATCACCTGACCACCCCTCACATACGCAATGAAGCACCGCCCAGTCAGTCACCCAATACACCACACACCCCTCACATGCTCAACGTACCATAGCGCAGTGAGTCACCCAGTAAACCACACACCCCTCACAAACGCAATGTACCACCGCCCTGTCAGTCACCCAATACACCACACAACCCTCACATACGCAATGTACCATAGGCCAGTCAGTCACCCAGTACACCACACACCCTTCACATACGCAATGTACCAGGGCCCAGTCAGTCACACAATATACCACACTCCCCTTACATCCGCAATGTACCCTAGCCTAGTCAGTCACCCAGTAAACCACACGCCCCTCACATACGCAATGTACCATAGCCCAGTTAGCCGCACAATACACCACACACCCCTCACATACGCAATCTACCATAGTCCAGTCAGTCACGCAGTGAACCACACGCCCCTCGCATGCGCAATGTACGATCGCCTAATAAGTCACCCAGAACACCACACACCTCTCAGATACGCAATGTACCATAGCCTGGTCAGTAACCCTGTAAACCACACACCCCTCACACACGCAAAGTACCATAGCAAGGTTAACAACAAAATACACCACACACCCCTCACATACGCAATTAACCATCCCACAATCAGTCACCCAATACATCACACACCCCTCACATATGAAATGTACCACAGCCCAGTCAGTCACACAGTAAACCACTCACGCCTCACATACGCAATGTACCATAGCCGAGTCAGCCACCCTGCAAAACACACACCCCTCACATACGCAACGTACGATAGCACAGTCAGTCACCATGAAAATCTCGCACCCCTCGCAAACGCAATGTACCATAGCCCAGTCAGTCACCTAGTAAACCACACACCCTGCACATACGCAATATACCAGAGCCCAGTCAGCCACACAATACACCACACTCCCCTCACATGGGCAGCACGGTAGCATTGTGGATAGCACAATTGCTTCACAGCTCCAGGGTCCCAGTTTCGATTCCGGCTTTGGTCACTGTCTGTGCGGAGTCTGCACATCCTCCCCTTGTGTGCGTGGTTTTTTTCCGACTGCTCCGGTTTCTTCCCACAGTCCAAAGATGTGCAGGTTAGGTGGATTGTGCATGATAAGCTGCCCTTAGTGTCCAAAATTGCCCTTAGTGGTGGGTGGGGTAACTGGGTTATGGGGATAGTGTGGAGGTGTTGACCTTGGATAGAGTGCTCTTTCCAAGAGCCGGTGCAGACTCAATGGGCCGAATGGACTCCTTCCGCACTGTAAATTCTATGTAAATATGAAATGCACCATATCCTAGTCAGTCACTCATTAAACCCACACCCCTCACATACGCAATGTACCATAGCCCAGTCAGCCATCCAGTACACCACACACCCCTCACTCACCCCATGTACCATAGCCCGTTTAACCACACAATACACCACCACACCACTGACATACCCAATGTGCCATAGCCCAGTCAGTCACACAGCAAACCACACACCCCTCAAATACGCAATGTACCATAGCCCAAACAGTCACCCAGCAATTCACACACCTCTCAAATATGCAACATGCATATGTCCAGTCAATCGCCAAACTAACCTCACAAACCCCTCACATATGCAATGTACCAAATCCCAGTCAGTCACGCATCAAGCCACACACCCCTCACACACGCAATGTAAAGTAGCCACGTTAGCCACAGAATACACCACACACTCCTCACATGCGCAATGTACCATAGCCCAGGCAGTCACCAGGCAAATGAAACATCGCTCACACGCTCAATATAGGGGCTGGTTTCGCACAGGGCTAAAGAGCTGGCTTTAAATGCAGACAAAGGCAGGGCAGCAGCACCATTCAAATCCCCTTCCAGGTTCCTCGAACAGGCGGAGGAATGTGGCGACTAGGGGATTTTCACAATAACTTCATTTGAAGCCTACTTCTGACAATAAACGATTTTCATGTACCATAGCACAAACAGTCACCCAGTACACCACACATCCCTCAGATACACAATGCACCATAGGGCATTCACTCACCCAGCAAACCACACACCCCTCACATACACAATGAACCATAGCCCAGTCAGTCTCCCAGTAAACCACACAATCCTCACATGCACAGTGTGCCACATCCCAGACGGTCAACCGATCCACCACACTCCCCTCAAATACGCAATGTGTCATAGCCCAGTCAGTCACCTCGTGCACCACACACCCCTCACATACGCAATGTACCATAGCCCAGCCAGTCACCCAGCAAACCACACACCCCTCACATACGCAATGAACCATAGCCCTGTCAGCCACCCAGCAAACACACACACCTCACATACGCAATGTGCCATAATACAGTCAGTAACCCAGTAAACCACAGAACCCTCACTTACGCAATGTACTATAGCCTAATCAGTCACAAATACACCACACACGTCTCACAATCGCCAGTTACATAGCTCAGTCACCCAGAAAATCACGCACAGCTCACGTAAGCAATATAGTGGCTGGTTTCGCACAGGGCTAAAGACCTGGCTTTTAAAGCAGGCCATGGCAGGACAGAAGCATGGTTCAATTCCCCTTCCAGACTTTCCGAACAGGCGAATGAATTTGGCGACTATGGGATTTTCACAGAAACTTCATTTGAAGCCTACTTGTGACAATAAACGATTTTCAAGGACCATCCCCCAGTCAGTCACCCAGTACACCACACACCCATCAAATACGCAGTGTACCATAGCCCAGTCAGTAACACAGTGTAATACATACCTCTCGCATATAGATTGTACTATAGCCCAGTCAGTCACCCAGCAAACCACCCACCTCACACACACGCAATGTACTATAGCACAATTGTTCACCGGTGCACAACACACCTCTCTCATACTCAATGTACCACAGCCCAGTCAGTCACTCAGTAAGCCGCAGACCACTCACCTACGCATTGTACCAAAGCCCATTTAGCCACACAATACAGCACAAACCACTCACATACACATGTACCATAGCAGAGTCAGTCAATCAGTAAACGACACACCCATCAAATACGCAATGTACCATAGCCCAATCAGTCACCCGGTAAAACACACACCCATCACATATGCAATGTACCGTAGCCCAGTCAGTCACCCAGTAAAACACACACCCATCACATTTGCAATGTACCATAGCCAAGAAAAACACCCAGTACACCACACAACCTTCACGTAAGTAATGTACCATTGCCCATTTAGCCATACAATACCTCACAGACCCCTCTCATACACAATGTACCATAGCCCACTCAGTCACTCAGTAAAGCACACGCCCCTCACATACGCAATGAACCATAGCCTAGCTAGCCACACAATACACCACACACCCCTGACATACGCAATGTAAAACAGCCCAGTCACCCAGTAAACCACACACCCTTCACATACGCAATGTACCATAGCCCAGATAGCCACACAATACACCACACACCCCTCACATAGGCCGTGTACCATAGCCCAGTCAGTCACCCAGCAAACCACACACCTCTCATATTTGCAATATGTCATAGACCAGTAAATCGTCCAGCAAACAACACACCCGTCATGTACGCAATGTACCATAGCCCAGTCAGTCACTCAGTAAACCCACTCCCCTCACATACGCAATGTAGCATAGCCCAGTCAGTCACCCAGCAAACAACACACCCCTCATGTACGCAATGTACCATAGCCCAGTCAGCCACTCAGTAAACCCACTCCCCTCACATATGCAATGTAGCATAGCCCAGTCAGTCACCCAGAAAACCACGCACCTCGCACATACGCAATGTACCATAGCCCAGTCAGTCACTCAGTAAACCACACGCCCCTCACATACGCAATGTACCATAGTCCAGGTAGGCACAAAAAACATCACACACCCTCACATGCGCAATGTACCATACCCAGACTGTCACCCAGTCAACCACACATCCCTAACAGAAGCAATGTACCATCGCCCAGTCAGTCACCCAGCAAACCACACACCCCTCACATACGCAATGTAGCAAATCACAGTCAGTCACGCATCAATCCACACATCCCGCACATACGCAATGTAAAATAGCCCCTTTAGCCACAGACTTCAATACACGCTCCTCACATGCGCAATATACCATAGCCCAGGCAGTCACCCAGCAAATGAGACAACCCTCACACGCGCAATATAGGGTCAGGTTTCGCACAGGGCTAAAGAGCTGGCTTTTAAAGCAGACCAAGACAGGGCAGCAGCACGATTCAATTCCCCTTCCAGGCTCCTCGAACAGGCGGCGGAATGTGGCGTCGAGTGGTTTTTCACAGTAACTTCATTTAAAGCCTACTTGTGACAATAAACGAATTTCATGTACCATAGCCTAGTCAGTCACCCAGTATACCACAGACCCCTCACATGCGCAGTGTACCATAGCTCAGTCAGTCACCCAGTACACAACACACCCCTCACATACACAATATACCACAGCCCAGACAGTCACCCAGTACACCACACACCCCTCACGTCTGCAACGTGTCATGGCCCAGTCAGTCACCCGGTAAACCATACATCCCTCACATTCAATGAACCATAGCCTAGTCAGTCACCCAGTACACCACACACCCTTCACGTACGCAATGTACCATAACCCAATTAGTCACCCGGTAAACCATACATCCCTCAAATACGCAATGTACCATAGCGCAGTCAGTCACCCAGTGAACCACATACCCCTCACATACAAAGAACTAAGAAAATTACAGCGCAAGAACAGGCCCTTCGGCCCTCCCAGCCTGCGCCGATCCAGATCCTTTATCTAAACCTGCTCTATATTTCCCAAAGATCTACTTCCCTCTGTTTCCCGCCCTTTCATATATCTGTTTAGATGCATCTTAAATTATGCTATCGTGCCCGCCTCTACCACGTCCGCTGGCAACGCGCTCCAGTCACCCACCACACTCTTCGTAAAAAAACATTCCACCCACATCTCCCTTGAACTTTACCCCTCTCACCTTGAAATTGTTAACCTTTGTAATTGACACCCCCACTCTTGGAAAAAGTTTGTTGCTATCCAACCTGTCCATATCTCTCATAATATTTAGACCTCAAGCACGCCCCCCCCTCCACCTCCATCTTCCCAACGAAAAAATCCTAATCTACTCAAACTTTCTTCACAGCTAGCACCCTCCATACCAGGCAACATCCTGGTGAACATCCTCTGCACCCTCTCTAAGCATCCACATCCTTCTGGTAATGTGGCGACCAGAACTGGACGCAATATTCCAAATATGACCTAACTACAGTCCTATACAAGTGTAACATGACCTGCTGACTCTTGTACTCTATAGCCCGTTCGATGAAGGCAAGTTTGCTGTATGCCTTATTGACCACTCTATGGACCTGCATTGCCACCTTCAGGGTACAATGGACCTGAACTCCCAGATCTCGCTGTACGTCAATTTTCCCAGGACTCTTCCATTGACCGTAAAGTCCGCCCTTGAATTAGATCTTCCAAAATGCATCACCTTGCATTTGGCTGGATTGAACTCGATCTGCCATTTCTCTGACCAACTCTCCAATCTATCTACCTGTTGCTGTATTCTCTGACAGTCCTCCTCGCTATCCGCAAATCCACCAATCTTTGTATCATCTGCAAACCTGCTAATCACACCACCTATGCCGTCGTCCAGATCATTTATGTATATCACAAACAACAGTGGTCCGAGCACGGATCGCTGTGTAACACCACTAGTCACCCTTCTCCATTATGCGACACTCCCTTCCACTACTACTCTCTGTCTCCTGTTGCCCAGCCAGTTCTTTATCCATCTAGCTAGTACACCCTGAACCCCATGCGACTTCACCTTTTCCATCAACCTGCCATGGGAAACGTTATCAAGCGCCTTATTGGAGTCCATGTATATGACATCTAAAGCCCTTCCCTCATCAATTAACTTTGCCACTTCCTCAAATCATTCTATTAGGTTTGTAAGACATGACCTTCCCTGCACAAAACCGTGCTGCCTATCACTGATAAGTCTATTTTCTTCCAACTGTGAATAGACCCGATTCCTCAGTGTCTTCTTCAACAGTTTGCCTACCACTAACGTCAAGCTCACAGGTTTATTATTTCCTGGATTATCCCTGCTACCCTTCTCAAGCAAAGGGACAGCATTAGCAATTCTCCAGTCCTCCGGGACCGATGCAAAGTACTCATTAAGAATCTCACCCATTTCCTATTACTCCACGCATAAATTCCCTCTTTTGTCTTAGAGTGGGCCAATCCTTTCTCTGGTTACCTTCTTGCTCCTTATATAGGAATAAAAGGCTTTGGGATTTTCCTTAACCCTGTTAGCCAAAGGTATTTCATGACCCCTTTTAGCCCTCTTTATTGCGGGTTTGAGATTTGTCCTACTTTCCCGATATTCCTCCAAAGCTTCATCAGTTTTTAAGTCGCCAAGATCGTATGTATGCTTCCTTTTTCATCTGAGCTAGTCTCACAATTCCACCCGTCAACCATGGTTCTCTAACCTTGCCACTTCTATCTCTCATTTTCACAGGGACAAGGTGTCCTGCACTCTAATCAACTTTTCCTTAAAAGACTCTCACATTTCAAATGTGGGTTTACCCTTAAACAGCTGCACCCAATCCACATTCCGTAGCACCTGCCGAATTTTGGTATACTTGGCCTTTCCCCAATTTAGCACTCTTCCTTTAGGACCATTCTCGTCTTTGTCCATGAGTATTCTAAAACTTACGGAATTGTGATCGCTCTTCCCAAATTAATCACCGACTGAAACTTTAACCACCTGGCCGGGATCATTCCCCAATACCAGGTCCAGAATGGCCCCTTCCCGAGTTGGACTATTTACATACTGCTCTAAAAAAAACTCTCCTGGATGATCCTTACAAATTCTGCTCCATCTACGCCTCCAACACTGCATGAGTCCCATTCAATGTTGGGAAGTTAAAATCTCCCATCACGATCACCATATTGCTCCTACATTTTTCGATAATCTGTCTACATATTTGTACCTCTACTTCACGCTCGCTTTTGGGAGGCCTGTAGTAAAGCCCCAACAATGTTACTGCACCCTTCCTATTTCTTAGCTCTACCCATATTGCTCGAATCCTCCATCGTGCCCTCCTTAATCACAGCTGTGATATCATCTCTGACCAGTAATCCGACTCCTCAATCCCTTTTACCTCCCTCTCAATCCCTCCTGTGTTATGGGAACGACGTTATCAGAACCCCAAAATGTATCGTGGAGTTCAACCAACCTCTCCCTTTAATGTATTGTTGCTTTTGAAGCACACGGCTTTGTCTCCCAGTTTGGTATTGCAATTATGGACACGTGGGTTTTTAAATACAAAACAATGTTTATTCCATGAATTGAACTTAATCTTTTTAAATAAACATTGGATCCCGTAACACCCCTTACTTCAAAGATAACCCCGAACATAATACAACACTAAATAACGCCTCAAAATGTTCCTTCAAACCTCCAAAAGACTTAACACCTTTAAACAGAAACACATCAGGTTAAAGGCATTACTATTGTGTGTTTAAATGACCCAAACGATTCAGAGATAGTCTCTCTTGGCAGAGATCACCGCAGATCCAGCTCGCTGCAAACACAGACACACCCAAGCTCTTTTCCTCAAAACTGAAACTAAACACTGCAAAATGGCTGAGCTCCACCCACACTCTGACACCACTTGAGTAATATGAGCTGCTCCATTTCTTAAAGGTACATTGCTTAAACATCCGTTTCTTAAAGGTACTCTCAGATGGCACATTCCCCCCCAGAAAATAAAAATAAACCTTCAACTTCAAGATGGTTAAATGTTTCACTTTTGCACCATCTACTAAGAAATGTACACAGGCAATATACTTCTTCGTTTCACAAAAAAAACCACACGCAAACAGGTATAATAATATCGTCCATCTTTCCCGTTCTTCTTCCTCCAACCGTAATCCTTCTCGATTGACAATCTCTTTGAACAAGAAAGTCAATGCACGATCCATCCATTCCTCCACGCCTCGGCAATTCTCTTTAAAATTAGATACTTCAGTTCACTCTGATCACAGAGTCCCTGCAATTCTCCAATCCAGGAGCATCGGTTAGCATAGCTTTCAGGCAGTCACATGCCTGTTGAAAGTCCACTGCCCATTGACATTTTGACGTTTCTTTAGCAAGTCCCTCAGTGGAGTAATCACGCCACAAAACTTTTGCACAAAGGTTTGATCAAATCCACTCATGCTAAGAAATCACATTATTCCCCTTCGTCTTGAGGGTATCGGAAACTCCTCAAGGAAAGTGATTCGTGCTACTCCAAATTCACTTTCGGCTAGGTTCAATACCAAACCCGCCTTCTGAAGTCGATCGAAGAACGTCATACGATGTTTTAAATGTTCGTTCCACGTCTGGAAGTTGGAAATAAAAGCAGATTGTCCCACTTTCTCCATGCAATCCTTCAAACGTGGGACACGGTAAGAGTCCCTTATTGTAACTGCATTCACCTTTCTATAGTCCACACACAACCGTTGGGTACCGTCTGGTTTAGGGACAATCACTATGGGTGAGCTCCATTGGCTGCAACCCACTTCAATTATGCCATTTTTCATCATAATCTCAATCTCTCTGGTAACCTGTGCCAATTTTAAAGTATTAAGTCTATACGAATATTGTTTGATAGGAACAGCATTTCCCACATCTACATCATGTATAGCCATTTTAGTACTTCCCAATTTATCTCTACAAACTTGCCCATGTGATATCAATAACTCTTTCAGGCCAGTTCATTTTTCCTCTGGAAGGTAACTTAACAATTCATCCCAATTTTTAAGAACATCCTCACTTTTCAATTTCATTTGAGATATGTCAAATTCAAAGTCATCTGGATGTGGTTCGTCACTTTGAGTTAGAATCATTAAAATTTCATTTTTCTCTCCTTCCCTTTCAAAGTGTACCTTTTAAGCATATTCACATGACACACTCGGTGAGTCTTCCTTCTATATGGTGTTTTTACCACTGAATTCCCTTTCAAGCTGATACGGTCCACAAAACCTATATTTGAAAGGCTCACCTACCACTGGTAACAACACTAAAACGTTATCCCCACTGACAAAACTACGAACTTTGGTGTTCTTGTCTGCTACCCGTTTCATCACTTTTTGTGCAACTTTCAAATGTTGTCCTGCCAATTCACCTGCTCTATTTAATCGTTCCCTAAAATTTCACACGTAATCCAATAGTTTAATTTCTGATTTCTCACCCACCAATTTTTCCTTAATCAATTTAAGTGGTCCTCTTACCTCAAGACCAAAAATTAGTTCAAAAGGACTACATTTGGTAAACTCATTAGGTGCATCCCTAATTGCAAACAATACGAATGGAATTCCTTTATCCCTATCCCCTGGATAATCTTGACAATACGCCATCAACATTGTTTTAATGTCTGATGCCATCTTTCTAACGCTCCCTGCGATTCTGGATGGTACGCAGTTGATTTAAATTGTTTTATTCCTAAGCTATCCATAACTTCTTTGAATAACTTTGAAGTAAAATTCGATCCTTGATCCGATTGAATTTCTGTGGGTAGTTCATATCTAGTAAATAATTCAAGTAACTCCTCCACAATCCTTTTTGCTGTAATATTAGGTAATGGAATGGCCTCTGGAAACCTAGTAGACACATTCATTTTAAACAAACGATATTGATTGCCACTTTTTGTTTTAGGAAGTGGTCCTAAACAATCGAGTAGGACCCTTGCAAAAAGTTCCTCAAATGCTGGAATGGGTATTAAGGGCGCTGGTTTTATCACTACTTGAGGTTTCCCTATCACTTGACGTGTGTCACTTGATTGACAAGTTTTCCTGATTCCCAAATGACCTCCCGCTGGTACCTCATGTGCAACTCGCAACACCTCCTTTCTATACCCTACCGGCAATACTACTTGATGAACTTCTGCCCACTATTCATCCGCCTGCATATGTACAGGCCTCCATTTTCTCATCAAGACATCACTTTTACGGCAATGACACTCTGGTATACTCTCAGATTCCTCTTTCGTATATTCTTTCTGATATATCCGTTTTATTTCTACATCTTTCTTTTGTAACTCCGCCTTTTTTCCTGAACTAAAAATATCCGCCTCATCCTCCATCTGTCCTTGTTCGTTTTCAACCATCTGATCAAAAATCGTTTCTGATAATTGCACTTCAACTTCATCTTCACTCTTTGATTTCTCCCCTTGTCTTAACCTGTGACTTTGTGACATTGTTAGTGCACAATCTAAAAAAATCCCAGGATATTCGTCCTTTAACACTTCAGCTGTCTGATTTTCCACTGGCTTATCAACCACAGTAGACATCACTCCCACCTGCGATCCAGCTATATCATTACCAAAGATAAACTGTATTCCTGGACAAGATAGTTTCTCTATTCCTCCTGCTACCACTTCACCACTCTTCACTGGACTTTCCAACCTTACCTTATATAATGGAACGCTACTCCTCTCACCCTGAATTCTACATATCACCTCCTTTTCAGACAACATTCTTCCCAAACTACATAATTCCTCATGTCTTACCATTAAAGATTGACTAGCCCCTGTATCTCCTAAAATTGTGACTTCTTTACCTGCTCCTCCTGATGCACATGACTAAACTTTACCCACATAAGTCAATTCTTTAAAGACATCTGGCACCTTCTTAACAATTAGTTCTTGAACAGGCTGTACAATCGTTTGCACCTCCTTCGCTTCCCTTGAGATTTCCTTTATCACTCCAACAGATACCACTGGCTTATCCTGTTTTACCACATCAACCTTCACAGTGCTTGTCTTCAACTACTAACACTGTGACTTTACATGGCCTAGTTTATTTCGAAACCATTGTCTGTAAGCTTCAGGCACTAGCTCATATACACTTAAGCTGGATTTCTTCACCTCCTCATACGTTCCAGATACCTCCTCCGGTAGTCATGCAAACACTTCACAAGCTCTATCTACCAGCTTAGTTTGAATCAGTAACACCCACATGTCCTGTGGCCATTTCATTTGTTTAGCTACGTTCTGAAATGAAATGAAAAAGGCTTCCACTTCCTTCTCGTCAAACTCTGGCAATGCTTGGATATATTTAAATAGATTCCCACCAAGCCTTCGACTATGACGCTCCTTCTCACTATCCTCATCACTATCATCCAACTGTACGTTTCCCCTTTATGTCTGCCAATTTTAATTGACTTTCATGTTTCATGGCCATTTTCTGAAGTTCAAACTCCCTCTCTTTATCTTATTCCCTGACCTCTATCTCCCTTTCTTGTTATTTTTGTTCTTCTAGGGCTATTCGTTCTTTGCTCCTTTATCATAGAATCATATAAGTTTACAGCATGGAAACAGGCCCTTCGCCCAACCAATCCATGCCGCCCAGTTTTTACCATTAAGCTAGTCCCAGTTGCCCGCACTTGGCCCATAACCCTCTATACCCATCTTACCCATGTAACTATCTAAATGCTTTTTAAAAGGCACAATTGTACCCGCCTCTACTACTACCTCTGGCAGCACATTCCAGACACTCATTACCCTCTCAGTGAAGAAATTGCCCCTCTGGGCCCTTCTGAATCTCTCCCCTCTCACCTTAAACCTATGCCCTCTAGTTTTAGACTCCCCTACCTTTGGGAAACCATCTTGACTATCTACCTTATCTATGCCCCTCATTATTTTATAGACCTCTATAAGATCACCCCTAAGCCTCCTACGCTCCAGGGAAAAAAGTCCCAGTCTATCCAGCCTCTCCTTATAACTCAAACCATCAAGTCCCGGCAACATCCTAGTAAATCTTTTCTGCACACTTTCTAGTTTAATAATATCCTTTCTATAATAGGGTGACCAGAACTGCACACAGTATTCCAAGTGTGGCCGTACCAATGTCTTGTACAACTTCAACAAGACGTCCCAACTCCTGTATTCAATGTTCTGACCAATGAAACCAAGCATGCCGAATACCTTCTTCACCACCCTGTCCACCTGCGACTCCACCTTCAAGGAGCTATGAACCTGTACTCCTAGATTTCTTTGTTCTATAACTCTCCCCAACGCCATACCATTAACTGAGTAGGTCCTGGCCTGATTCGATCTGCCAAAATGCATCACCTCACATTTGTCTAAATTAAACTCCATCTGCCATTCGTCGGCCCACTGGCCTAATTGATCAAGATCCCGTTGCAATCCTAGATAACCTTCTTCACTATCCACTGTGCCACCAATCTTGGTGTCATCTGCAAACTTACTAACCATGCCTCCTAAATTCTCATCCAAATCACTAATATAAATCACAAATAACAGTGGACCCAGCACCGATCCCTGAGGCACACCACTGGTCACAGGCCTCCAGTTTGAAAAACAACCCTCTACAACCACCCTCTGTCTTCTGTCGTCCAGCAAATTTTGAATCCAATTGGCAACCTCACCCTGGATCCCGTGAGGTTTAACCTTCTGCAACAATCTACCATGCGGTACCTTGTCAAAGGCTTTGCTAAAGTCCATGTAGACAACGTCTACTGCACTGCCCTCATCTGACTTCTTGGTCACCCCCTCAAAAAACTCAATCAAATTTGTGAGACATGATTTTCCACGCACAAAGCCATGCTGACTTCCCCGAATCAGTCCTTGCCTCTCTAAATGCTTGTAGATCCTTACTCTCAGAATACCTTCTAGCAACTTACCTACTACAGACGTTAGGCTCACCGGTCTGTAGTTCCCAGGCGTTTCCCTGCTGCCCTTTTAAACAAGGGCACAGCATTCGCTACTCTCCAATCTTCAGGCACCTCACCTGTGGCTGCCGATGATTCAAATATCTCTGTTAGGGGACCCGCAATTTCCTCCCTAGCCTCCCACGACATCCTGGGATACATTTCATCAGGTCCCGGGGATTTATCTACCTTGATGCGCTTTAAGACTTCCAGCACCTCCTCCTCTGTAATATGCACACTTCTCAGTACATCACTATTTATTTCCCTGAGTGTCCTAACATCCATGCTTTTCTCCACCGTGAATACCGATGAGAAATATTCATTCAGGATCTCACCCAACTCTTGTGGCTCTGCACATCGATGTCCTTGTTGATCCTTAAGAGGCCCTACTCTGTCCATACTTACTCTTTTTCCCTTTATGTGTCTGTAGAAGCTCTTTGGATTCTCCTTTGTATTATTTGCCAAAGCAATTTCATGTCCCCTTATTGCCCTCCTGATTTCCCTCTTAACTCTATTTCGACAATCTCTATGCTCTTCAAGGGATCCACTTGATCCCAGTTGTTTATGTACGTCATATTCCTCCTTCTTCTTTTTGACCAGAGTCTCAATATTTCCAGTCATCCAGGGTCCCCTACTTCTACCAGCCTTGCCTTTCACTCTAAAGGGAATGTGCTTACCCTGAACCCTGGTTAACACATTTTTAAAAGCCTCCCATTTACCAGCCGTCCCTTTGCCTGCCAACAGTCTCCCCCAATCTACCTCTGAAAGTTCCTGTCTGATACCATCAAAATTGGCCTTGCCCCAATTAAGAATTTTAACTCTTGGTCCAGACCTATCATTCTCCATTGCTATCTTAAAACTAATGGAGTTATGGTCACTTGTCCCAAAGTGATCCCTCACTAACACTTCTGTCACTTGCCCTTCCTTATTTCCCAATACGAGGTCAAGTTTTTCCCCCTCTCTAGTCGGTCCATCCACATACTGAATGAGAAATTCCTCCTGAATACACTCAACAAATTTCCAAACCCCTACTGCTATGGCAGTCCCAGTCAATGTTGGGAAAGTTAAAGTCCCCTACTATTACCACCCTATTTTTCTTGCAGCTATCTGTAATCTCCTTACATATTTGCTCCTCAATTTCCCGCTGACTATTTGGGGGCCTGCAGTACAGTCCTATCACGGTGATCTCTCCCCTCTTATTTTTCAGTTCCACCCATATAGACTCAGTGGGCGAACCCTCGGATATATCCCCTCTAAGTACTGCCGTGATGTTCTCCCCAATCAAAAACGCCACTCCCCCTCCTCTCTTACCTCCTGTTCTATCCTTTCTATACCATCTGTACCCAGGAACATTGAGCTGCCAGTCCTGCCCCTCCCTTAGCCATGTTACAGTCATCGCTATAATATCCCAGTCCCATGTGCCCATCCATGCCCTGAGTTCATCCGCTTTGCCCGGCAGGCCCCTTGCATTGAAATAAATGCAGTTTAATGTAGACTTTCCTTGCTCTCTGCCCTGCTTTCTCTAGTCATGCTTTACACACTCTCCCTTCCTGCCTTTTGTTTCCGTCCCGACTGACTTCCTACATCGGTTCCCATCCCCCTGCCACATTAGTTTAAATCCTCCCAAACTGCACTAGCAAACACACCCCCGAGAACATTGGTTCCGGTCCCACTCAGATGCAGACCGTCCAATTTGTACAGGTCCCACCTCCCCCAGAACCGGTTCCAATGTCCCAGGAATTTGAAACCCTCCCTCCTGCACCATCTCTCAAGCCACGTATTCATCCTAGCTATCCTGTCATTCCTACTCTGTCTATCACGTGGCACTGGTAGCAATCCTGAGATTACTACCTTTGAGGGCCTACTTTTTAGTTTAACTCCTAACTCCCTAAATTCAGTTTGTAGGACCTCATCCCGTTTTTTTACCTATATCGTTGGTGCCTATATGCACCACGACAGCTGGCTGTTCACCCTCTCCCTCCAGAATGCCCTGCAGCCGCTCCGAGACATCCTTGACCCTTGCACCAGGGAGGCAACATACCAACCTGGATTCTCGTTTGCGTCCGCAGAAACGCCTGTCTATTCTCCTTCCAATTGGATCCCCTATCACTATAGCTCTGCCACTCTTTTTCCCGCCCTTCTGTGCAGCAGAGCCAGCCACGGTGCCATGAACCTGGCTGCTGACAGGTTCTCTCTCCTTTGCATTTTCCTCTCTCTCTGTCGTTCTTTTACCTCTCTCTCTCTCTCTTTCTCACTCTTTCGTATTCAAGCCGCTTTAATTCTTTCTCATTTTCCATTTGTTGAATTTGCAACTGCATTTTTGCCGTTTCCAATGAGTCAAACACTATCTCAGGCAACTTTAAATGCTTAACCACCGCCATAATTACCTCATCTTTTCGCACTTTGTCAGGTAATGTTAACTACAATGTTTTTGCCAAATCTAACAATCTGCTTTTCGTCTCTGCCCGTAAGGTACTGCGCATCACATTCTCCACCCCCAAACACTTCTGAGCCTCTGAAAGAGCCATTGTTCACAACACTCTCCCCACATAAACTAAAATACAACACATGAAAAGCAGTAATCCTTCACTGTCTTTAAGTTCACAAAAACTAATCCAATAGATAGACTTTTATCCCCCTCGAGCCCACAATTGTTATGGGAGAGGTGTTTCCAGAACCCCAAAATGTATCGTGGAGTTCAACCAATCTCTCCCTTTAATATATTGTTGCTTTTGAAGCACACGGCTTGGTCTACAGGTGTGGTATTACAATTATGGATACGTGGGTTTTTAAATACAAATCAATGCTTATTCCATGAATTCAACTTAACCTTTTTAAATAAACATTGGATCCCGTAACACCCCTTACTTCAAAGATAGCCCCGAAAATAATACAACACTAAATAATCCCTCAAAATGTTCCGTGAAACCTCCAAAAGACTTAACACCTTTAAACAGAAACACATCAGGTTCAAGACATTACTATTATGAGATAAAATCACACAAATGATTCAGAGATAGTCTTTCTTGGCAGAGATCACCGCTGATCCAGCTCACCGCAAAACACAGACACACCCAAGCTCTTTTCCTCAAAACTGAAACTTAAAACTGCAAAGTGGCTGAGCTAAAGCCCAGCTCTACCCACATTCTGACATCACTTCAGTAATATGAGCTGCTCCATTTCTTAAAGGTACATTGCTTAAACATCCATTTCTTAAAGGTACTCTCACATGACACCTGAAGCATTGATATCCTGGGATATTTAGTTGCCGATCTTGCCCTTCCCTTAACCAAGTCGCAGTGATAACAATAACAGCATATTGCCAGGAGCGAATCCAAGCACTAAATTCATCTGCCTTACCTGCTACACTTCTCGCATTAAGACAAATGCACCTCGGACCACCTGTCCCCTTGCGTTCATCATCACTTCCCTGTCTACTCTTCCCCTTAGTCACAGAGTTTCTTATCTAGTACCTTAATGGCTTTAGTTGCTGCCTCTTTACTGACCTCTAACTTCCTAATCTGGTTCCCGTCCCCCTGCCACATTAGTTCAAAACCTCCCCAACAGTGTTAGCAAAAGCACCCACTGGGACATTGGTTCCAGTCCTGCCCAGGTGTAGACCATCCGATTTGTAATGGTCCCACCGCCCCCACACCCGGTTCCAAGTCCCAAAAATCCGAACCCCTCCCTCCTGCACCATCTCTCAAGCCACGTATTCATTCTGACTATTCTTGAATTTCTACTCTGACTGCCTCGTGGCACTGGTAGCAATCCTGAGATACTACCTTTGAAGTCTTACTTTTTAACTTATCTGCTAACTCCCGAAATTCTGATTGTAGGACGTCATCCCGTTTTTTACCAATATCGTTCGTGCCTATATGCACCACGACAACTTGCTGTTCATCCTCTCCCTTCAGTATGTCTTGCAGCCGATCTGAGACATCCCTGACCCGTGCACCCGGGAGACAACATACCATTCGGGTGTCTCGTTTACGACCACAGAAACGCCTGTCTACACCCCTGACGACTGAATCCCCTATGACTATAGACCTGCCAGTCTTTTTCCCGCCCTTCCGTGCAGCAGAGCCAGCCACGGTGCCATGAGTCTGGCTACTACTGCCTTCACCTGGTGAGTCATCTCACCCAACAGTGTCCAAAACGGTATGCCTGTTTTGGAGGGAGATGACGGCAAGGGACACCTGCACTGCCTTCCTGCTCTTTCTCTGCCTTTTAGTCACCCATTCCCGTTCTCCCTCAGCAATCCTAATCTGTGGTGTGACCAACTCACTAAACGTGCTATCCACGACCTCCTCAGCATCGCGGATGCTCCAAAGTGAGTCCATCCGCAGCTCCTGGGCCCTCATGCGGTCTAACAGGAGCTGCAGCTGGACACACTTCCCGCACATGAAGGACTCAGGGACATCGGCCGCGTCCCTGAACTCCCACATTGGGCACGGGGAGCATTATACGGGTCTGGGATCTCCTGCCATTTTCACACTTTACCTTTAAATACTCACCGCTCGACGCTGTAGCGCCGCCCATTCCAACAACTGATTACCTGCCGAGAAGTCTCGAATCCGCGAAGCAGCTAGTTTAAATACTACCGCTCAACTCTGCTGCGCCGC
The DNA here is from genome assembly GCF_047496885.1 of Scyliorhinus torazame. NCBI lineage: Eukaryota > Metazoa > Chordata > Chondrichthyes > Carcharhiniformes > Scyliorhinidae > Scyliorhinus > Scyliorhinus torazame. The sequence goes on along the minus strand of NC_092726.1, from coordinate 115,767,962 downwards.
CCGCTCCAACAGCTGAATTCCAGGCGGAAAGGCAATGGTACACCATGTCCCATAGCCCGGTTAGCCACACAATTCACCACACACCCCTCACATGCGCAACGTACAATAGCCCTGTCAGTCACCCATCAAACCACACACCACTCACATATGCAACGTACCATCGCCAAGTCAGCCACCCAGTACACCACACTCCCCTCACATACATAATGTACCATAGCCCAGTCAGTAACCCAGTAAACCACACACCTTTCACATACGTAATGTACCATAGCCAGGTCAGTCACCGCGCACACCACACACCCCTCACATACGCAGTGTAACATAGCCCAGTCAGTCACCCACTACACCACACACCGCCCACATACGCATTCTACCATAGCCCAATCAGTCACCCACTGCACCACATAGACTTCACAGTGCTCATTCTCCACAGCCTCATCAGGCACCCAGCAAACGACACACCCCTCACAGTACTCATTGTACCACAGCCCCATTAGGCACCCAGCACACCACACACCACTGACAGTACACAATGCACCACACCCCCATCAGGCACCCAGCACACCGCACACCACTGGCAGTACACAATGTACCACAGTCCCATCAGTCACCCAGCACATCGCACAACACTGACAGTGCACAATGTATCACACCCCCATCAGGCACCCAGCACACCACACACCACTGACAGTACACAATGTACCAGTCCCCCATCAGGCACCCAGCTCTCCACACACCACTGACAGAACACAATGTACCACAGCCCCATCAGACACACAGCACACCACACATCACTGACAGTACACAATGTACCACACCGCCATCAGGCACCCAGAACACCGCAAACCACTGAAAGCACACAATTTACCACACCCCCATCAGGCACCCAACACACCACACACCACTGACAGTACACAATGCACCACACCCCTATCAGGCACCCAGCACACCACACTACCCTCACAGTACACAATGTACCACAGCCCCATCAGACACCCAGCACACCGCACATCACTGACAGGACACAATGTACCACAGCCCCATCAGACACCCAGCACACCGCACACCACTGACAGTACACAATGCACCACACGCCCATCAGGCACCCAGAACACCACACACCTCTGAGAGTACACAATGTACAAAACCCCCATCAGGCATCCAGCTCACCGCCCACCACTGACAGTACACAATGTACCACACCCCCAGCACACCGTACAACACTGACAGTACACAATGTACCACACCCCCATCAGGCACGCAGCACACCACACACCACTGTCAGTACACAGTGTACCACACCCCCATCAGGCACCCAGGAAACCACACACCACTGACTGTACACAATGTACCACAGCTCCATCAGGCACCCAGCACACCACACACCACTGACGGTACACAATGTACCACACCCCCATCAAACACCCAGCTCGAAACACGCCACTGACTGTACACAATGTACCACACCCCCATCAGGCACCCAGCACACCGCACAACACTGACAGTGCACAATGTATCACACCCCCATCAGGCACCCAGCACACCACACACCACTGACAGTACACAATGTACCAGTCCCCCATCAGGCACCCAGCTCTCCACACACCACTGACAGAACACAATGTACCACAGCCCCATCAGACACCCAGCACACCACACATCACTGACAGTACACAATGTACCACACCCCCATCAGGCACCCAGAACACCGCACACCACTGAAAGCACACAATTTACCACACCCCCATCAGGCACCCAACACACCACACACCACTGACAGTACACAATGCACCACACCCCTATCAGGCACCCAGCACACCACACTACCCTCACAGTACACAATGTACCACAGCCCCATCAGACACCCAGCACACCGCACATCACTGACAGGACACAATGTACCACAGCCCCATCAGACTCCCAGCACACCGCACACCACTGACAGTACACAATGCACCACACGCCCATCAGGCACCCAGAACACCACACACCTCTGAGAGTACACAATGTACAAAACCCCCATCAGGCATCCAGCTCACCGCCCACCACTGACAGTACACAATGTACCACACCCCCAGCACACCGCACAACACTGACAGTACACAATGTACCACACCCCCATCAGGCACGCAGCACACCACACACCACTGTCAGTACACAGTGTACCACACCCCCATCAGGCACCCAGGAAACCACACACCACTGACTGTACACAATGTACCACAGCTCCATCAGGCACCCAGCACACCACACACCACTGACGGTACACAATGTACCACACCCCCATCAAACACCCAGCTCGAAACACGCCACTGACTGTACACAATGTACCACAACCCCATTAGACACCCAGCACACCGCACACCACTGACAGCACACAATGTACCACGCCCCCATCAGGCACCCAGCACACCGCACACCACTGATAGTACACAATGTACCACAGCCCCTACAAGCACCCAGCAGACCACACACCATTGACAGTACACAATGTACCACACCCCCATCAGGCACCCAGCACACCACACACCACTGACGGTACACAATGTACCACACCCCCATCAAACACCCAGCTCGAAACATGCCACTGACTGTACACAATGTACCACACCCCCATCAGACACCCAGCACACCGCACACCACTGACAGCACACAATGTACCACGCCCCCATCAGGCACCCAGCACACCACACACCACTGAGAGTACACAATGTACCACAGCCCCATCAGGCACCCAGCAGACCACACACCACTGACATTACACAATGTACCAGACCACCATCAGGCACCCAGCACACCACACACCACTGACAGTACACAATGTACCACACCCCCATCAGACACCCAGCACACCGCACACCACTGACAGTACACAATGTACCACAGCACCATCAGACACCCAGCACACCGCACACCACTGACAGTACACAATGTACCACAACCCCATTAGACACCCAGCTCACCGCACTCCACTGACAGTACACAGTGTACCACACCCCCGTCAGACACCCAGCACACCGCACACCACTGACAGTACACAATGTACCACACCCCCATCAGACACCCAGCACACTTCACACCACTGGCAGTACACAATGTACCACGCCCCCATCAGACACCCAGCACACTTCACACCACTGACAGCACACAATGTACCACACCCCCATCAGACACCCATCACACTTCACACCAGTGACTGTACACAATGTAGCACACCCCAATCGCGCACCCAGCTCACCACACACCAATTAAAGTACACAATGTACCACAGCGCCATCAGACACCCAGCACACCGCACACCACTGACAGCACACAATGTACCAGTCCCCCATCAGGCACCCAGCTCTCCACACACCACTGACAGAACACAATGTACCACAGCCCCATCAGACACACAGCACACCACACATCACTGACAGTACACAATGTACCACACCGCCATCAGGCACCCAGAACACCGCAAACCACTGAAAGCACACAATTTACCACACCCCCATCAGGCACCCAACACACCACACACCACTGACAGTACACAATGCACCACACCCCTATCAGGCACCCAGCACACCACACTACCCTCACAGTACACAATGTACCACAGCCCCATCAGACACCCAGCACACCGCACATCACTGACAGGACACAATGTACCACAGCCCCATCAGACACCCAGCACACCGCACACCACTGACAGTACACAATGCACCACACGCCCATCAGGCACCCAGAACACCACACACCTCTGAGAGTACACAATGTACAAAACCCCCATCAGGCATCCAGCTCACCGCCCACCACTGACAGTACACAATGTACCACACCCCCAGCACACCGTACAACACTGACAGTACACAATGTACCACACCCCCATCAGGCACGCAGCACACCACACACCACTGTCAGTACACAGTGTACCACACCCCCATCAGGCACCCAGGAAACCACACACCACTGACTGTACACAATGTACCACAGCTCCATCAGGCACCCAGCACACCACACACCACTGACGGTACACAATGTACCACACCCCCATCAAACACCCAGCTCGAAACACGCCACTGACTGTACACAATGTACCACACCCCCATCAGGCACCCAGCACACCGCACAACACTGACAGTGCACAATGTATCACACCCCCATCAGGCACCCAGCACACCACACACCACTGACAGTACACAATGTACCAGTCCCCCATCAGGCACCCAGCTCTCCACACACCACTGACAGAACACAATGTACCACAGCCCCATCAGACACCCAGCACACCACACATCACTGACAGTACACAATGTACCACACCCCCATCAGGCACCCAGAACACCGCACACCACTGAAAGCACACAATTTACCACACCCCCATCAGGCACCCAACACACCACACACCACTGACAGTACACAATGCACCACACCCCTATCAGGCACCCAGCACACCACACTACCCTCACAGTACACAATGTACCACAGCCCCATCAGACACCCAGCACACCGCACATCACTGACAGGACACAATGTACCACAGCCCCATCAGACTCCCAGCACACCGCACACCACTGACAGTACACAATGCACCACACGCCCATCAGGCACCCAGAACACCACACACCTCTGAGAGTACACAATGTACAAAACCCCCATCAGGCATCCAGCTCACCGCCCACCACTGACAGTACACAATGTACCACACCCCCAGCACACCGCACAACACTGACAGTACACAATGTACCACACCCCCATCAGGCACGCAGCACACCACACACCACTGTCAGTACACAGTGTACCACACCCCCATCAGGCACCCAGGAAACCACACACCACTGACTGTACACAATGTACCACAGCTCCATCAGGCACCCAGCACACCACACACCACTGACGGTACACAATGTACCACACCCCCATCAAACACCCAGCTCGAAACACGCCACTGACTGTACACAATGTACCACAACCCCATTAGACACCCAGCACACCGCACACCACTGACAGCACACAATGTACCACGCCCCCATCAGGCACCCAGCACACCGCACACCACTGATAGTACACAATGTACCACAGCCCCTACAAGCACCCAGCAGACCACACACCATTGACAGTACACAATGTACCACACCCCCATCAGGCACCCAGCACACCACACACCACTGACGGTACACAATGTACCACACCCCCATCAAACACCCAGCTCGAAACATGCCACTGACTGTACACAATGTACCACACCCCCATCAGACACCCAGCACACCGCACACCACTGACAGCACACAATGTACCACGCCCCCATCAGGCACCCAGCACACCACACACCACTGACAGTACACAATGTACCACAGCCCCATCAGGCACCCAGCAGACCACACACCACTGACATTACACAATGTACCAGACCACCATCAGGCACCCAGCACACCACACACCACTGACAGTACACAATGTACCACACCCCCATCAGACACCCAGCACACCGCACACCACTGACAGTACACAATGTACCACAGCACCATCAGACACCCAGCACACCGCACACCACTGACAGTACACAATGTACCACAACCCCATTAGACACCCAGCTCACCGCACTCCACTGACAGTACACAGTGTACCACACCCCCGTCAGACACCCAGCACACCGCACACCACTGACAGTACACAATGTACCACACCCCCATCAGACACCCAGCACACTTCACACCACTGGCAGTACACAATGTACCACGCCCCCATCAGACACCCAGCACACTTCACACCACTGACAGCACACAATGTACCACACCCCCATCAGACACCCATCACACTTCACACCAGTGACTGTACACAATGTAGCACACCCCAATCGCGCACCCAGCTCACCACACACCAATTAAAGTACACAATGTACCACAGCGCCATCAGACACCCAGCACACCGCACACCACTGACAGCACACAATGTACCATAGCCCCATCAGGGGTGAAATAGAAACCTGGAATAATCACCCTGAGAGATGAGTTCAAATGGAAAGTTTACATTCAATTCAATGCCTCATGAATAAAACAACCAATGAAAATACTGTTATTTGCTCCGGGACCATAATAGACTGGAGTCCCGATGCGGGAAGTACAGCTCCTGGTCAGATGCCCCAGAGAAAACATCACTAAACCTGTTCTGCTGCATTGGACACAAACTGGACAACAGGAAAACATTGCTGAGGGCAGATAGAAGTCGAAAGAAGTTGAACCGTGACGTCACAGCCTGAAGGTAAGGCACTGGCTGGTGACTGGTAAGTAGTTTTTCTTTTCTTTTTCCTCAGGTGTTATCGTGCGTGGCGCAGAGGTTGCAGAGTAAGTGTTTACTGAGAAGGGGAGTGAATAACAGGTAAGCTATTTCTTTCATTTTCTTTTTTTATCTAGAGGGGATGGCAGGGAAGGTAGTGCAGTGTTCCTCCTGCAGAATGCTTGAGGTGAGGGACGCCGTCAGTGTCCCTGCTGGTTTCATCTGTGGGAAGTGCACCCATCTCCAGCGCCTCAGAAACCGCGTTTGGGAACTGGAGCTGGATGAACTTCGGATCATTCGGGAGGCAGAGGTGGTCATAGATAGAAGCTTCAGGGATGTCGTTACTCCGAAGAATCAAGATAGATGGGTTACGGTGACAGGGGCTGGGAGGAAGCAGTCAGTACAGGGATCCCCTGTGGTCGTTCACCTTAGTAACAAGTATACCGCTTTGGATACTGTTGGGGGGGGGGACTTACCAGGGGTAAGCCATGGGGCACAGGTCTCTGAAACAGAGACTGCCCCTGTTGCTCAGAAGGGAAAGGGGGAGAGGAGTAGTGCATTAGTCATTGGAGACTCCATAGTTAGGGGAATAGATAGGAGATTCTGTGGGAACTTGAGAGACTCGCGGTTGGTGTGTTGCCTTCCAGGTGCCAGGGTGCGTGATGTCTCGGATCGTGTTTTCGGGATCCTTTAGGGGGAGGGGGAGCAGCCCCAAGTCTTGGTACCAACGACATAGGTAGGAAAAGGGATAGGGATGTAAGGCAGGAATTCAGGGAGTCTAGGGTGGAAACATAGATCTAGGACAAACAGAGTTATTATGTCTGGGTTGTTACCCGTGCCACGTGATAGCGAGACGAGGAATATGGAGAGAGGAGTTGAACACGTGGCTACAGGAATGGTGCAGGAGGGTGGGTTTCATATTTCTGGATAATTGGGGCTCATTCTGGGTTCGGTCGGACCTCTACATACGAGAAGGTCTGCACCTGGACCAGAGGGGTACCAATATCCTGGGGTGGAAATTTGCTAATGCTCTTCGGTAAGGTTTAAATTAGTTCAGCAGGGGCTTGGGAACCTGAATTGTAGCTCCAATATGCAGGAGGTTGAGAGTAGTGAGGACATGAGTAAGGTTTCAAAGTTGTAGGAGTGTACCAGCAGGCAGGAAAGTGGTTTAAAGTGTGTCTACTTCAATGTCAGGAGCATCCGCAATAAGGTGGGTGAACTTGCGGCCTGGGTTGGTACCTGGGACTTCGATGTTGTGGCCATTTCGGAGACATGGATAGAGCAGGGACAGGAATGGTTGTTGCAGGTGCCGTGGTTTAGATATTTCAGTAAGCTCAGGGAAGGTGCTAAAAGAGGGGAAGGGGTGACATTGTTAGTCAAGGACAGTATTACGGTGGCAGAAAGGACGTTTGATGAGGACTCGTCTACTGAGGTAGTATGGGCAGAGGTTAGAAAGAGTAAAGGAGAGGTCACACTGTTAGGGGTGTTCTGTAGTCCTCCGAATATTTCCAGAGATGTAGAGGAAATGATTGCAAAGATGATTCCGTATAGGAGGGGAAACAACAGGGTAGTTGTTATGGGGGACTTTAACTTTCCAGATATTGACTGGAAACGTTATAGTTCGAATACTTTAGATGGGTCCGTTTTTGTCCAAGGTGTGCAGGAGGGTTTCCTGACACAGTATGTAGATAGGCCAACGAGAGGCGAGGCCATATTGGATTTGGGACTGGGTAATGAACCAGGACAGGTGTTAGATTTGGAGGTAGGTGAGCACTTTGGTGATAGTGACCACAATTCGATTAAGTTTACTTTAGTGATGGAAAGGGATAGATATATACCGCAGGGCAAGAGCTATATCTGGGGGAAAGGCAATTATGATGCGATGAGTCAAGACTTAGGATGCATCGGAAGAAGAGGAAAACTGCAGGGGATGGGCACAATGGAAATGTGGAGCTTGTTCAAGGAACACCTACTGCGTGCCCTTGATAAGTTTGTACCTATCAGGCAGGGAGGAAGAGGTCGAGCAAGGAAACCGTGGTTTACTCAAGCGGTCGAAACACTTGTCAGGAGGAGGAAGGAGGCTTATGTAAAGATGAGATATGAAGGTTCAGTTAGGGTGCTCGAGAGTTACAAGTTAGCTAGGAAGGACCTAAAGAGAGAGCTAAGAAGAGCCAGGAGGGGACTTGAGAATTCTTTGGCAGGTAGGATCAAGGATAACCCTAAAACTTTCTATAGATATGTCAGGAATAAAAGAATGACTAGGGTAAGAGTAGGGCCAGTCAAGGACAGTAGTGGGAAGTTGTGCGTAGAGTCCGAGGAGATTGGAGAGGTGCTAAATGAATATTTTTCGTCAGTATTCTCACAGGATAAAGACAATGTTGTCGATGAGAATATTGAGATTCAGGCTACTAGACTAGAAGGGCTTGAGGATCATAAGGAGGAGGTGTTAGCAATTTTGGAAAGTGTGAAAATTGATAAGTCCCCTGGGCCGGATGGGATTTATCCTAGGATTCTCTGCGAAGCTAGGGAGGAGATTGTCGAGCCTTTGGCTTTAATCTTTAAGTCATCTTTGTCTACAGGAATAGTGCCAGAAGACTGGAGGATAGCAAATGTTGTCCCCTTGTTCAAGAAGGGGAGTAGAAACAACCCCGGTAACAATAGACCAGTGAGTCTTACTTCTGTTGTGGTAAAAATATTGGAAAGGTTTATAAGAGATAGGACGTGGAATCATCTGGAAAGGAATAATTTGATTAGAGATCGTCAACACGGTTTTGTGAAGGGTAGGTTGTGCCTCAAACCTTATTGAGTTCTTTGAGAAGGTGAACAAACAGGTGGATGAGGGTAAAGCAGTTGATGTGGTGGATATGGAGTTCAGTAAAGCGTTTGATAAGGTTCCCCAATGTAGGCTACTGCAGAAAATACGGAGGCATGGGATTCAGGGTAATTTAGCAGTTTGGATCAGAAATTGGCTAGCTGGAAGAAGACAAAGGGTGGTGGTTGATGGGAAATGTTCACACTGGCGTCCAATTACTAGTTGTGTACCACCAGGATCTGTTTTGGGGTCACTGCTGTTTGTCATTTTTATAAATTACCTGGAGGAGGACGTAGAAGGATGGGTTAGTAAATTTGCAGATGACACTAAATTCGGTGGAGTTGTGGACAGTGCGGAAGGATGTTACAAGTTACAGAGGAACATAGATAAGCTGCAGCGCTGGGCTGAGAGGTGGCAAATGGAGTTTAATGCAGAAAAGTGTGAGGTGATTAATTTTGGAAGGAATAACAGGAAGACAGAGTACTGGGCTAATTGTAAGATTCTTGGCAGTGTGGATGAGCAGAGATATCTCGGTGTCCATGTACATAGATCCCTGAAGGTTGCCACCCAGGTAGAGAGGTTTGAGATTTACCAGAATGTTTCCTGGTACGGAGGGAAGATCTTATGAAGAAAAGCTGAGTGACTTGAGGCTGTTTTCGTTAGAGAGAAGAAGGTTAAGAGGTGATTTAATTGAGGCATACTAGATGATCAGAGGATTGGATAGGGTGGACAGTGAGAGCCTTTTTCCTCGGATGGTGATGTCTAGCACGAGGGGACATACCTTTAAATTGAGGGGAGATAGAGAAAGGATAGATGTCAGAGGTAGGTTCTTTACTCAGAGAGTAGTAAGGGCGTGGAATGCCCTGCCTGCAACTGTAGTGGACTCGCCAACACTAAGGGCATTCAAATGGTCATTGGATAGACATATGGACGATAAGGGAATAGTGTAGATGGGCATTAGAGTGGTTTCACAGGTCGGCGCAACATCGTGGGCCGAAGGGCCTGTACTGCGCTGTAATGTTCTATGTTCTGTGTTCGAACATGCATTGCTGCATTGGCAGATCTTGTAGGAGAGTCAACTGGTCAGAGAACGGAACTGGCTGGCACTGCGACACAGGGCAAGCTGCTGAGCTTGGAGGCTCGTCTATCCCCCATCAAAGTGGTAGACACGGGCAGAGTAACATTAGCAGACAAGCCTGTGATAGAGATCCTGCAGGTCTCTGTCACAGCTCCCAGTGTAGACCAAGCAGTAACTTCCTGATGTCTCACTGATGCAGCGGAATCTCAAACAGCATGCAAACTCAGACAGCTGTGGATCTCAGATCTCAATGTGCCACAAAGACTCTCACAACAGTCTGTGATCCAGCAGATTATAGGGTTCCTGAGGCGCGGCCCCATCAGAATGACAGTGACACCAGTGGGCATGAAGCTGCTGTCCTCACCCAGCATTTGTGCTCTCACTACTGTCACTGTGTCACTACCCTTGCTGTTGTCTCTCAGTTACCCGGCCGGTCCAGACTGCTCCACTGTCACTCTGTCAATGTCCTTGCTGTTGTCTCTCAGTTACCCAGCCGGCCCAGACTGCTCCCACTTTCACTCTGTCAGTGTCCTTGCTGTTGTCTCTCAGTTAACCAGCCGGCCCAGACTGCTCCCACTGTCACTCTGTCAGTGCCCTTACTGTTGTCTCTCAGTTACCCAGCCGGCCCAGACTGCTCCCACTGACACTGTCACTGTCCTTGCTGTTGTCTCTCAGTTACCCAGCCGGTCTAGACTGCTCCCACTGTCACTCTGTCAGTGTCCTTGCTCTTGTCTCTCAGTTACCCAGACGGCCCAGACTGCTCCCACCACTGTCACTCTGTCAGTGTCCTTGCTGTTGTATCTCAGTTACCCAGCCGGCCCAGACTGCTCCCCCCGTCACTCTGTCATAGTCCTTGCTGTTGTCTCTCAGTTACCCAGACGGCCCAGACTGCTCCCACCACTGTCACTCTATCAGTGTCCTTGCTGTTGTATCTCAGTTACCCAGCCGGTCCAGACTGCTCCAACTGTCACTCTGTCAGAGTCCTTGCTGTTGTCTCTCAGTTACCCAGCCGCCGCAGACTGCTCCAACTGTCACTCTGTCAGTGTCCTTGCTTTTGTATCTCAGTTACCCACACGCCGCAGACTGCTCAAACTGTCACTCTGTCCCTGTCCTTGCTGTTGTATCTCAGTTACCCAGCCGGCCCAGATTGCTCCAACTGTCACTCTGTCAGTGCCCCTGATGTTGTCTCTCAGTTACCCAGCCGGCCCAGACTGCTCCCACCACTGTCACTCTGTCACTGTCCTTGCTGTTGTATCTGAGTTACCCAGCCGGCCCAGACTGCTCCATCTGTCTCACTGTCAGTGTCCTTGCTGTTGTCTCTCAGTTACCCAGCCGGCCCAGACTGCTCCCACTGTCTCTCTGTCAGTGTCCTTGCTGTTGTCCCTCAGTTACCCAGCCGGCCCAGACTGCTCCCACTGTCAGTCTGTCAGTGTCCTTGCTGTTGTCTCTCAGTTACGCAGCCGGCCCAGACTGCTCCCACTGTCACTCTGTCAGTGTTCTTGCTGTTGTCTCTCAGTTACCCAGCCGGCCCAGACTGCTCTCACTGTCACTCTGTCACTGTCCTTGCTGTTGTCTCTCAGTTACCCAGCCGGCCCAGACTGCTCCCACTGTCACTCTGTCAGTGTCCTTGCTGTTGTCTCTCAGTTACCCAGCCGGCCCAGACTGCTCTCACTGTCACTCTGTCAGTGTCCTTGCTGTTGTCTCTCAGTTACCCAGCCGGCCCAGACTGCTCCCACTGTCACTCTGTCAGTGTCCTTGCTGTTGTCTCTCAGTTACCCAGCCGGACCAGACTGCTCCCAGCACTGTCACTCTGTCAGTGTCCTTGCTGTTGTCTCTCAGTTACCCAGCCGGCCCAGACTGCTCCCACTGTCACTCTGTCAGTGTCCTTGCTGTTGTCACTCAGTTTGCCAGCCGACCCAGACTGCTCTCACTGTGACTCTGTCACTATCCTAGTTGTTGTCTCTCTGTTAACAAGTCTGCCCATACTGGTCTGTCCACTGTCACTCTGTCAGTGTCCTTGCTGTTGTCTCTAATTTAACCAGCCAGCCAAACTGCTCCCACCACTGTCACTCTGTCAGTGTCCTTGCTGTTGTCTCTCAGTTACCCAGCCGGCCCAGACTGCTCCCACTGTCACTCTGTCAGCGTCCTTGCTGTTGTCTCTCAGTTACCCAGCCGGCCCAGACTGCTCCCACTGTAACTCTGTCAGTGTCCTTGCTGTTGTCTCTCAGTTACCCAGACGGCCCAGACTGTTCTCACCACTGTCACTCTGTCAGTGTCCTTGCTGTTTTCTCTAATTTATTCAGCCGGCCCAGACTGCTCCCACTGTCACTCTATCTGTGTCCTTGCTGTTGTCTATCAGTTACCCATCCGGCCCAGACTGCTCCCACTGTCACTCTGTCACTGTCCTTGTAGTTGTCTCTCAGTTACCAGCCGGCCCAGACTGCTCCCACTGTCACTCTGTCAGTGTCCTTGCTGTTGTCTCTCAGTTACCCAGCTGGCCCAGACTGCTCCCACTGTCACTCTATCTGTGTCCTTGCTGTTGTCTATCAGTTACCCATCCGGCCCAGACTGCTCCCACTGTCACTCTTAAACTGTCCTTGTAGTTGTCTCTCAGTTACCAGCCGGCCCAGACTGCTCCCACTGTCACTCTGTCAGTGTCCTTGCTGTTGTCTCTCAGTTTCCCAGCCGGCCCAGACTGCTCCCACTGTCACTCTGTCAGTGTCCTTGCTGTTGTCTCTCAGTTACCCAGCCGGCCCAGACTGCTCCCACTGTCACTCTGTCACTGTCCTTGCTGTTGTCTCTCAGTTACCCAGCCGGCCCAGACTGCTCCCACTGTCACTCTGTCAGTGTCCTTGCTGTTGTGTCTCAGTTACCCAGCCGGCCCAGACTGCTCCCACTGTCACTCTGTCAGTGTCCTTGCTGTTGTCTCTCAGTTACCCAGCCGGCCCAGACTGCTCCCACTGTCACTCTGTCAGTGTCCTTGCTGTTGTCTCTCAGTTACCCAGCCGGCACAGACTGCTCCCACTGTCACTCTGTCAGTGTCCTTGCTGTTGTCTCTCAGTTACCCAGCCGGCCCAGACTTCTCCCACTGTCACTCTGTCAGTGTCCTTGCTGTTGTCTCTCAGTTACCCAGCCGGCCCAGACTGCTCCCACTGTCACTCTGTCAGTGTCCTTGCTGTTGTCTATCAGTTACCAGCCGGCCCAGACTGCTCTCACTGTCACTCTGTCAGTGTCCTTGCTGTTGTCTCTCAGTAACCTAGCCGGCCCAGACTGCTCCCACTGTCACTCTGTTAGTGTCCTTGCTGTTGTCTCTCAGTTACCCAGCCGGCCCAGACTACTCTCACTGTCACTCTGTCAGTGTCCTTGCTGTTGTCACTCAGTTACCCAGCCGGTCCAGACTGCTCCCGCTGTCACTCTGTCAGCGTCCTTGCTGTTGTCTCTCAGTTACCCAGCCGGCCCAGACTGTTCCCACTGTCACTCTGTCAGTGTCCTTGCTGTTTTCTCTAATTTATTCAGCCGGCCCAGACTGCTCCCACTGTCACTCTGTCAGGTTCCTTGCTGTTGTCTCTCAGTTACCCAGCCGGCCCAGACTGCTCCCACTGTCACTCTGTCAGGATCCTTGCTGTTGTCTCTAATTTATTCAGCCGGCCCAGACAGCTCCCACTGTCCATCTGTCAGGTTCCTTGCTGTTGTCTCTCAGTTCCCCAGCCGGCACAGACTGCTCCCACTGTCACTCTGTCAGTGTCCTTGCTGTTGTATCTCAGTTACCCAGCCGGCCCAGACTGCTCCCGCTGTCACTCTGTCAGCGTCCTTGCTGTTGTCTCTCAGTTACCCAGCCAGCCCAGACTGCTCCCACTGTCACTCTGTCAGTGTCCCTGCTGTTGTCTCTCAGTTACCCAGCCGGCCCAGACGGCTCCCACTGTCACTCTGTCAGTGTCCTTGCTGTTGTCTCTCAGTTACGCAGCCGGCCCAGACTGCTCCCGCTGTCACTGTCAGTGTCCTTGCTGTTGTCTCTCAGTTACCCAGCCGGCCCAGACTGCTCCCACTGTCACTCTGTCAGTGTCCTTGCTGTTGTCTCTCAGTTACCCAGCCGGCCGAGACTGCTCCCACTGTCACTCTATCTGTGTCCTTGCTGTTGTCTCTCAGTCACCCAGCCGTTCCAGACTGCTCCTACTGTCACTCTGTCAGTGTTCTTGCTGTTGTCTCTCAGTTACCCAGCCGGCCGAGACTGCTCCCACTGTCACTCTATCTGTGTCCTTGCTGTTGTCTCTCAGTTACCCAGCCGTTCCAGACTGCTCTCTCACTGTCACTCTGTCACTGTCCTTGCTGTTGTCTCTCAGTTACCCAGCCGGCCCAGACTGCTCCCACTGTCACTCAGTCAGTGTCCTTGCTCTTGTCTCTCAGTTACCCAGCCGGCCCAGACTGCTCCCACTGTCACTCTGTCAGTGCCCTTGCTATTGTCTCTCAGTTAATCAGCCTGCACAGACTGCTCTGTCCACTGTCACTTTTTCAATGTCCTTGCTGTTGTCTCGAATTTAACCAGCCAGCCAAACTGCTCCCACCACTGTCACTCTGTCAGCGTCCTTGATGTTGTCTCTCAGTTACCCAGCCGGCCCAGACTGCTCCCACTGTCACTCTGTCAGTGTTCTTGCATGTTGTCTCTCAGTTACCCAGCAGGCCCAGACTGCTCTCACTGTCACTCTGTCACTGTCCTTGCTGTTGTCTCTCAGTTACCCAGCCGGCCCAGACTGCTCCCACTGTCACTCTGTCAGTGTCCTTGCTGTTGTCTCTCAGTTACCCAGCCGGCCCAGACTGCTCTCACTGTCACTCTGTCAGTGTCCTTGCTGTTGTCTCTCAGTTACCCAGCCGGCCCAGACTACTCCCACTGTCACTCTGTCAGTGTCCTTGCTGTTGTCTCTCAGTTACCCAGCCGGCCCAGACTGCTCCCACTATCAGTCTGTCAGTGTCCTTGCTGTTGTCGCTCAGTTACCCAGCCGGCCCAGACTACTCCCAACACTGTAACTGTGTCAGTGTCCTTGCTGTTGTCACTCAGTTTGCCAGCCGGCCTAGACTGCTGCCACCACTGTCACTCTGTCACTATCCTAGTTGTTGTCTCTCTGTTAACAAGTCTGCCCAGACTGGTCTGTCCACTGTCACTCTGTCAGTGTCCTTGCTGTTGTCTCTAATTTAGCCAGCCAGCCAAACTGCTCTGTCCACTGTCACTCTGTCAGTGTCCTTGCTGTTGTCTCTAATTTAGCAAGCCAGCCAAACTGCTCCCACCACTGTCACTCTGTCAGTGTCCTTGCTGGTGTCTCTCAGTTACCCAGCCGGCCCAGACTGCTCCCACTGTCATTCTCTCAGTGTCCTTGCTGTTGTCTCTCAGTTACCCAGCCGGCCCAGACTGCTCCCACTGTCACTCTGTCAGTGTCCTTGCTCTTTACTCTCAGTTATCCAGCCGGTCCAGACTGCTCCCACTGTCTCTCTGACAGTCTCCTTGCTGTTGTCTCTCAGTTACCAGCCGGCCCAGACTGCTCCCACTGTCACTCTGTCAGTGTCCTTGCTGTTGTCTCTCAGTTATCCAGCCGGCCCAGACTGCTCTCACTGTCACTCTGTCACTGTCCTCGCTGTTGTATCTCAGTTACCCAGCTGGCCCAGACTGCTCCCACTCTCACTCTGTCAGTGTCCTTGCTGTTGTCTCTCAGTTACCCAGCCGGTCCAGACTGCTCCCACTGTCTCTCTGTCAGTGTCCTTGCTATTGTCTCTCAGTTACCAGCCGGCCCAGACTGTTCTCACCACTGTCACTCTGTCAGTGTCCTTGCTGTTTTCTCTAATTTATTCAGCCGGCCCAGACTGCTCCCACTGTCACTCTGTCAGTGTCCCTGCTGTTGTCTCTCAGTTACCCAGCCGGCCCAGACTGCTCCCACTGTCACTCTGTAAATGTCCTTGCTGTTGTCTCTCAGTTACCCAGCCGGCCCAGACTGCTCCCACTGTCACTCTGTCAGTGACCTTGCTGGTGTCTCTCAGTTGCCCAGCCCTTCCAGAATGCCCCCACTGTCACTCTGTAAATGTCCTTGCTGTTGTCTCTCAGTTACCCAGCCGGCCCAGACTGCTGCCACAACTGTCACTCTGTCACTATCCTAGTTGTTGTCTCTCTGTTAACAAGTCTGCTCAGACTGGTCTGTCCACTGTCACTCTGTCAGTGTCCTTGCTGTTGTCTCTAATTTAGCCAGCCAGCCAAACTGCTCTGTCCACTGTCACTCTGTCAGTGTCCTTGCTGTTGTCTCTAATTTAGCCAGCCTGCCAAACTGCTCCCACCACTGTCACTCTGTCAGTGTCCTTGCTGTTGTCTCTCAGTTACCCAGCCGGCCCAGACTGCTCCCACTGTCTCTCTGTCAGTCTCCTTGCTGTTGTCTCTCAGTTACCAGCCGGCCCAGACTGCTCCCACTGTCACTCTGTCAGTGTCCTTGCTGTTGTCTCTCAGTTACCCAGCCGGCCCAGACTGCTCTCACTGTCACTCTGTCACTGTCCTCGCTGTTGTATCTCAGTTACCCAGCCGGCCCAGACTGCTCCCACTGTCACTCTGTAAGTGTCCTTGCTGTTGTCTCTCAGTTACCCAGCCGGTCCAGACTGCTCCCACTGTCTCTCTGTCAGTGTCCTTGCTATTGTCTCTCAGTTACCAACCGGCCCAGACTGTTCTCACCACTGTCACTCTGTCAGTGTCCTTGCTGTTTTCTCTAATTTATTCAGCCGGCCCAGACTGCTCCCACTGTCACTCTGTCAGTGTCCCTGCTGTTGTCTCTCAGTTACCCAGCCGGCCCAGACTGCTCCCACTGTCACTCTGTCACTGTCCTTGCTGTTGTCTCTCAGTTACCCAGCCGGTCCAGACTGCTCCCACTGTCACTCTGTCAGTGACCTTGCTGTTGTCTCTCTGTTGCCCAGCCGTTCCAGACTGCCCCCACTGTCACTCTGTCAGTGTCCTTGCTGTTGTCTCTCAGTTACCCAGCCGGCCCAGACTGCTCCCACTGTCACTCTGTCAGTGTTCTTGCTGTTGTCTCTCAGTTACCCAGCCGGCCGAGACTGCTCCCACTGTCACTCTATCTGTGTCCTTGCTGTTGTCTATCAGTTAACCAGCCG
The DNA here is from genome assembly GCF_047496885.1 of Scyliorhinus torazame. Taxonomy (NCBI): domain Eukaryota; kingdom Metazoa; phylum Chordata; class Chondrichthyes; order Carcharhiniformes; family Scyliorhinidae; genus Scyliorhinus; species Scyliorhinus torazame. Next base: position 115,750,680 of record NC_092726.1, on the reverse strand, counting down.
GCCCAGACTGCTCCCACTGTCACTCTGTCACTGTCCTTGCTGTTGTCTCTCAGTTACCAGCCGGCCCAGACTCCTCCCACTGTCACTCTGTCAGTGTCCTTGCTGTTGTCTCTCAGTTACCTAGCCGGCCCAGACTGCTGCCACTGTCACCCTGTCATTGTCCTTGCTGTTGGTTCTCAGTTACCCAGCCGGTCTAGACTGCTCCCCCTGTCACTCTGCCAGCGTCCTTGCTGTTGTCTCTCAGTTACCCAGCCGGCCCACTCTGCTCCCACTGTCACTCTGTCAGTGTCCTTGCTGTTGTCTCTCAGTTACCCAGCCGGCCCACACTGCTCCCACTGTCACTCTGTCACTGTCCTTGCTGTTGTCTCTCAGTTACCCAGCCGGCCCAGACTGCTCCCACTGTCACTCTGTCACTGTCCTTGCTATTGTCTCTCAGTTACCAACCGGCCCAGACTGTTCTCACCACTGTCACTCTGTCAGTGTCCTTGCTGTTTTCTCTAATTTATTCAGCCGGCCCAGACTGCTCCCACTGTCACTCTGTCAGTGTCCCTGCTGTTGTCTCTCAGTTACACAGCCGGCCCAGACTGCTCCCACTGTCACTCTGTGACTGTCCATGCTGTTGTCTCTCAGTTACCCAGCCGGTCCAGACTGCTCCCACTCTTACTCTGTCAGTGACCTTGCTGTTGTCTCTCAGTTGCCCAGCCGTTCCAGACTGCCCCCACTGTCACTCTGTCAGTGTCCTTGCTGTTGTCTCTCAGTTACCCAGCCGGCCCAGACTGCTCCCACTGTCCCTCTATCAGTGTTCTTGCTGTTGTCTCTCAGTTACCCAGCCGGCCGAGACTGCTCCCACTGTCACTCTATCTGTGTCCTTGCTGTTGTCTATCAGTTACCCAGCCGGCCCAGACTGCTCCCACTGTCACTCTGTCACTGTCCTTGCTGTTGTCTCTCAGTTATCAGCCGGCCCAGACTGCTCCCACTGTAACTCTGTCAGTGTCCTTGCTGTTGTCTCTCAGTTACCTAGCCGCCCCCGACTGCTCCCACTGTCACCCTGTCAGTGTCCTTGCTGTTGTCTCTCAGTTACCCAGCCGGTCTAGACTGCTCCCGCTGTCACTCTGTCAGCGTCCTTGCTGTTGTCTCTCAGTTACCCAGCCGGCCCTCTCTGCTCCCACTGTCACTCTGTCAGTGTCCTTGCTGTTGTCTCTCAGTTACCCAGCCGGCCCACACTGCTCCCACTGTCACTCTGTCACTGTCCTTGCTGTTGTCTCTCAGTTACCCAGCCGGCCCAGACTGCTCCCACTGCCACTCTGTCAGTGTCCTTGCTGTTGTCTCTCAGTTACCCAGCCGGCCCAGACTGCTCCCACTGTCACTCTGTCTGTGTCCTTGCTGTTGTCTCTCAGTTACCCAGACGGCCCAGACTGCTCCCACTGTCTCTCTGTCAGTCTCCTTGCTGTTGTCTCTCAGTTACCAGCCGGCCCAGACTGCTCCCACTGTCACTCTGTCAGTGTCCTTGCTGTTGTCTCTCAGTTACCCAGCCGGCCCAGACTGCTCTCACTGTCACTCTGTCACTGTCCTCGCTGTTGTATCTCAGTTACCCAGCCGGCCCAGACTGCTCCCACTGTCACTCTGTAAGTGTCCTTGCTGTTGTCTCTCAGTTACCCAGCCGGTCCAGACTGCTCCCACTGTCTCTCTGTCAGTGTCCTTGCTATTGTCTCTCAGTTACCAACCGGCCCAGACTGTTCTCACCACTGTCACTCTGTCAGTGTCCTTGCTGTTTTCTCTAATTTATTCAGCCGGCCCAGACTGCTCCCACTGTCACTCTGTCAGTGTCCCTGCTGTTGTCTCTCAGTTACCCAGCCGGCCCAGACTGCTCCCACTGTCACTCTGTCACTGTCCTTGCTGTTGTCTCTCAGTTACCCAGCCGGTCCAGACTGCTCCCACTGTCACTCTGTCAGTGACCTTGCTGTTGTCTCTCTGTTGCCCAGCCGTTCCAGACTGCCCCCACTGTCACTCTGTCAGTGTCCTTGCTGTTGTCTCTCAGTTACCCAGCCGGCCCAGACTGCTCCCACTGTCACTCTGTCAGTGTTCTTGCTGTTGTCTCTCAGTTACCCAGCCGGCCGAGACTGCTCCCACTGTCACTCTATCTGTGTCCTTGCTGTTGTCTATCAGTTAACCAGCCGGCCCAGACTCCTCCACTGTCACTCTGTCACTGTCCTTGCTGTTGTCTCTCAGTTACCAGCCGGCCCAGACTCCTCCCACTGTCACTCTGTCAGTGTCCTTGCTGTTGTCTCTCAGTTACCTAGCCGGCCCAGACTGCTCCCACTGTCACCCTGTCATTGTCCTTGCTGTTGGTTCTCAGTTACCCAGCCGGTCTAGACTGCTCCCCCTGTCACTCTGCCAGCGTCCTTGCTGTTGTCTCTCAGTTACCCAGCCGGCCCACTCTGCTCCCACTGTCACTCTGTCAGTGTCCTTGCTGTTGTCTCTCAGTTACCCAGCCGGCCCACACTGCTCCCACTGTCACTCTGTCACTGTCCTTGCTGTTGTCTCTCAGTTACCCAGCCGGCCCAGACTGCTCCCACTGTCACTCTGTCACTGTCCTTGCTATTGTCTCTCAGTTACCAACCGGCCCAGACTGTTCTCACCACTGTCACTCTGTCAGTGTCCTTGCTGTTTTCTCTAATTTATTCAGCCGGCCCAGACTGCTCCCACTGTCACTCTGTCAGTGTCCCTGCTGTTGTCTCTCAGTTACACAGCCGGCCCAGACTGCTCCCACTGTCACTCTGTGACTGTCCATGCTGTTGTCTCTCAGTTACCCAGCCGGTCCAGACTGCTCCCACTCTTACTCTGTCAGTGACCTTGCTGTTGTCTCTCAGTTGCCCAGCCGTTCCAGACTGCCCCCACTGTCACTCTGTCAGTGTCCTTGCTGTTGTCTCTCAGTTACCCAGCCGGCCCAGACTGCTCCCACTGTCCCTCTATCAGTGTTCTTGCTGTTGTCTCTCAGTTACCCAGCCGGCCGAGACTGCTCCCACTGTCACTCTATCTGTGTCCTTGCTGTTGTCTATCAGTTACCCAGCCGGCCCAGACTGCTCCCACTGTCACTCTGTCACTGTCCTTGCTGTTGTCTCTCAGTTATCAGCCGGCCCAGACTGCTCCCACTGTAACTCTGTCAGTGTCCTTGCTGTTGTCTCTCAGTTACCTAGCCGCCCCCGACTGCTCCCACTGTCACCCTGTCAGTGTCCTTGCTGTTGTCTCTCAGTTACCCAGCCGGTCTAGACTGCTCCCGCTGTCACTCTGTCAGCGTCCTTGCTGTTGTCTCTCAGTTACCCAGCCGGCCCACTCTGCTCCCACTGTCACTCTGTCAGTGTCCTTGCTGTTGTCTCTCAGTTACCCAGCCGGCCCACACTGCTCCCACTGTCACTCTGTCACTGTCCTTGCTGTTGTCTCTCAGTTACCCAGCCGGCCCAGACTGCTCCCACTGCCACTCTGTCAGTGTCCTTGCTGTTGTCTCTCAGTTACCCAGCCGGCCCAGACTGCTCCCACTGTCACTCTGTCTGTGTCCTTGCTGTTGTCTCTCAGTTACCCAGACGGCCCAGACTGCTCCCACTGTCACTCAGTCAGTGTCCTTGCTGTTGTCTCTCAGTTACCCAGCCGGCCCAGACTGCTCCCACTGTCACTCTGTCAGTGTCCTTGCTATTGTCTCGCAGTTAATCAGCCTGCACAGACTGCGACCACTGTCACTCTGTCACTGTCCTTGCTGTTGTCTCTCTGTTAACAAGTCTGCCCAGACTGCTCTGTCCACTGTCACTCTTTCAATGTCCTTGCTGTTGTCTCGAATTTATCCAGCCAGCCAAACTGCTCCCACCACTGTCACTCTGTCAGCGTCCTTGATGTTGTTTCTCAGTTACCCAGCCGGCCCAGGCTGCTCCCACTGTCACTCTGTCAGTGTCCTTGCTGTTGTCTCTCAGTTACCCAGCCGGCCCAGACTGCTCCCACTCTCACTCTGTCAGTGTCCTTGCTGTTGTCTCTCAGTTACCAGCCGGCCCAGACTGCTCCCACTGTCACTCTGTCAGTGTCCTTGCTGTTGTCTCTCAGTTACCTAGCCGGCCCAGACTGCTCCCACTGTCACTCTGTCAGTGTCCTTGCTGTTGTCTCTCAGTTACACAGCCGGCCCAGACTGCTCCCACTGTCACCCTGTCAGTGTCCTTGCTGTTGTCTCTCAGTTACCCAGCTGGTCTAGACTGCTCCCTCTGTCACTCTGTCAGTGTCCTTGCTGTTGTCTCTTAGTTACCCAGCCGGCCCACTCTGCTCCCACTGTCACTCTGTCACTGTCCTTGCTGTTGTCTCTCAGTTACCCAGCCGGCCCAGACTGCTCCCACTGTCACTCTGTCACTGCCCTTCCTGTTGTCTCTCAGTTACCCAGCCGGCCCACACTGTTCCCACTGTCACTCTGTCACTGTCCTTGCTGTTGTCTCTCAGTTACCCAGCCGGACCAAACTGCTCCCACTGTCACTCTGTCACTGTCCTTGCTGTTGTCTCTCAGTTACCCAGCCGGCCCAGACTGCTCCCACTGTCACTCTGGCAGTGTCCTTGCTGTTGTCTCTCAGTTACCTAGCCGGCCCAGACTGCTCCTACTGTCACCCTGTCAGTGTCCTTGCTGTTGTCTCTCAGTTACCCAGCCGGTCTAGACTGCTCCCGCTGTCACTCTGTCAGCGTCCTTGCTGTTGGCTCTCAGTTACCCAGCCGGCCCACTCTGCTCCCACTGTCACTCTGTCAGTGTCCTTCCTGTTGTCTCTCAGTTACCCAGCCGGCCCACTCTGCTCCCACTGTCACTCTGTCAGTGTCCTTCCTGTTGTCTCTCAGTTACCCAGCCGGCCCAGACTGCTCCCACTATCAGTCTGTCAGTGTCCTTGCTGTTGTCACTCAGTTTGCCAGCCGACCGAGACTGCTGCCACCACTGTCACTCTGTCACTATCCTAGTTGTTGTCTCTCTGTTAACAAGTCTGCTCAGACTGGTCTGTCCACTGTCACTCTGTCAGTGTCCTTGCTGTTGTCTCTAATTTAGCCAGCCAGCCAAACTGCTCTGTCCACTGTCACTCTGTCAGTGTCCTTGCTGTTGTCTCTAATTTAGCCAGCCTGCCAAACTGCTCCCACCACTGTCACTCTGTCAGTGTCCTTGCTGTTGTCTCTCAGTTACCAGCCGGCCCAGACTGCTCCCACTGTCACTCTGTCAGTGTCCTTGCTGTTGTCTCTCAGTTACCCAGCCGGCCCAGACTGCTCTCACTGTCACTCTGTCACTGTCCTCGCTGTTGTATCTCAGTTACCCAGCCGGCCCAGACTGCTCCCACTTTCACTCTGTAAGTGTCCTTGCTGTTGTCTCTCAGTTACCCAGCGGGTCCAGACTGCTCCCACTGTCTCTCTGTCAGTGTCCTTGCTATTGTCTCTCAGTTACCAACCGGCCCAGACTGTTCTCACCACTGTCACTCTGTCAGTGTCCTTGCTGTTTTCTCTAATTTATTCAGCCGGCCCAGACTGCTCCCACTGTCACTCTGTCAGTGTCCCTGCTGTTGTCTCTCAGTTACCCAGCCGGCCCAGACTGCTCCCACTGTCACTCTCTCACTGTCCTTGCTGTTGTCTCTCAGTTACCCAGCCGGTCCAGACTGCTCCCACTGTCGCTCTGTCAGTGTCCTTGCTGTTGTCTCTCAGTTACCCAGCCGTTCCAGACTGCCCCCACTGTCACTCTGTCAGTGTCCTTGCTGTTGTCTCTCAGTTACCCAGCCGGCCCAGACTGCTCCCACTGTCACTCTGTCAGTGTTCTTGCTGTTGTCTCTCAGTTACCCAGCCGGCCGTGACTGCTCCCACTGTCACTCTATCTGTGTCCTTGCTGTTGTCTATCAGTTAACCAGCCGGCCCAGACTGCTCCCACTGTCACTCTGTCACTGTCCTTGCTGTTGTCTCTCAGTTACCAGCCGGCCCAGACTCCTCCCACTGTCACTCTGTCAGTGTCCTTGCTGTTGTCTCTCAGTTACCTAGCCGGCCCAGACTGCTCCCACTGTCACCCTGTCAGTGTCCTTGCTGTTGTCTCTCAGTTACCGAGCCGGTCTAGACTGCTCCCACTGTCACTCTGTCTCTGTCCTTGCTATTGTCTCTCAGTTACCAACCGGCCCAGACTGTTCTCACCACTGTCACTCTGTCAGTGTCCTTGCTGTTTTCTCTAATTTATTCAGCCGGCCCAGACTGCTCCCACTGTCACTCTGTCAGTGTCCCTGCTGTTGTCTCTCAGTTACACAGCCGGCCCAGACTGCTCCCACTGTCACTCTGTCACTGTCCATGCTGTTGTCTCTCAGTTACCCAGCCGGTCCAGACTGCTCCCACTCTTACTCTGTCAGTGACCTTGCTGTTGTCTCTCAGTTGCCCAGCCGTTCCAGACTGCCCCCACTGTCACTCTGTCAGTGTCCTTGCTGTTGTCTCTCAGTTGCCCAGCCGTTCCAGACTGCCCCCACTGTCACTCTGTCAGCGTCCTTGCTGTTGTCTCTTAGTTACCCAGCCGGCCCACTCTGCTCCCACTGTCACTCTGTCACTATCCTTGCTGTTGTCTCTCAGTTACCCAGCCGGCCCAGACTGCTCCCACTGTCACTCTGGCAGTGTCCTTGCTGTTGTCTCTCAGTTACCCAGCCGGCCCAGACTGCTCTCACTGTCACTCTGTCAGTGTCCTTGCTGTTGTCTCTCAGTTACCCAGCCGGCCCAGACTGCTCCCACTGTCACTCTGTCAGTGTCCTTGCTGTTGTCTCTCAGTTACCCAGTCGGCCCAGACTGCTCTCACTGTCACTCTGTCAGTGTCCTTGCTGTTGTCTCTCAGTTACCCAGGTAGCCCAGACTGCTCTCACTGTCACTCTGTCAGTGTCCTTGCTGTTGTCTCTCAGTTACCCAGCCGGCCCAGACTGCTCCCACTGTCACCCTGTCAGTGACCTTGCTGTTGTCTCTCAGTTACCCAGCCGGTCTAGACTGCTCCCGCTGTCACTCTGTCAGCGTCCTTGCTGTTGTCTCTCAGTTACCCAGCCGGCCCACTCTGCTCCCACTGTCACTCTGTCAGTGTCCTTCCCGTTGTCTCTCAGTTACCCAGCCGGCCCAGACTGCTCTCACTGTCACTCTGTCAATGTCCTTGCTGTTGTCTCTCAGTTACCCAGCCGGTCCAGACTGCTCCCACCATCAGTCTGTCAGTGTCCTTGCTGTTGTCGCTCAGTTACCCAGCCGGACCAGACTACTGCCAACACTGTAACTGTGTCAGTGTCCTTGCTGTTGTCACTCAGTTTGCCAGCCGACCGAGACTGCTGCCACCACTGTCACTCTGTCACTGTCCTAGTTGTTGTCTCTCTGTTAACAAGCCTGCTCAGACTGGTCTGCCCACTGTCACTCTGTCAGTGTCCTTGCTGTTGTCTCTAATTTAGCCAGCCAGCCAAACTGCTCTGTCCACTGTCACTCTGTCAGTGTTCTTGCTGTTGTCTCTAATTTAGCCAGCCAGCCAAACTGCTCCCACCACTGTCACTCTGTCAGTGTCCTTGCTGTTGTCTCTCAGTTACCCAGCCCGCCCAGACTGCTCCCACTGTCTCTCTGTCAGTCTCCTTGCTGTTGTCTCTCAGTTACCAGCCGGCCCAGACTGCTCCCACTGTCACTCTGTCAGTGGCCATGCTGTTGTCTCTCAGTTACCCAGCCGGCCCAGACTGCTCCCACAGTCACTCTGTCACTGTCCTCGCTGTTGTGTCTCAGTTACCCAGCCGGCCCAGACTGCTCCCACTGTCACTCTGTCAGAGTCCTTGCTGTTGTCTCTCAGTTACCCAGCCGGTCCAGACTGCTCCCACTGTCTCTCTGTCAGTGTCCTTGCTATTGTCTCTCAGTTACCAACCGGCCCAGACTGTTCTCACCACTGTCACTCTGTCAGTGTCCTTGCTGTTTTCTCTAATTTATTCAGCCGGCCCAGACTGCTCCCACTGTCACTCTGTCAGTGTCCCTGCTGTTGTCTCTCAGTTACACAGCCGGCCCAGACTGCTCCCACTGTCACTCTGTCACTGTCCTTGCTGTTGTCTCTCAGTTACCCAGCCGGTCCAGACTGCTCCCACTCTCACTCTGTCAGTGACCTTGCTGTTGTCTCTCAGTTGCCCAGCCGTTCCAGACTGCCCCCACTGTCACTCTGTCAGTGTCCTTGCTGTTGTCTCTCAGTTACCCAGCCGGCCCAGACTGCTCCCACTGTCACTCTGTCAGTGTTCTTGCTGTTGTCTCTCAGTTACCCAGCCGGCCGAGACTGCTCCCACTGTCACTCTATCTGTGTCCGTGCTGTTGTCTATCAGTTACCCAGCCGGCCCAGACTGCTCCCACTGTCACTCTGTCACTGTCCTTGCTGTTGTCTCTCAGTTATCAGCCGGCCCAGACTGCTCCCACTGTCACTCTGTCAGTGTCCTTGCTGTTGTCTCTCAGTTACCCAGCCGGCCTAGACTGCTCCCACTGTCACTCTGTCACTGTCCTTGCTGTTGTCTCACAGTTACCCAGCCGGCCCAGACTGCTCCCACTGCCACTCTGTCACTGTCCTTGCTGTTGTCTCTCAGTTAATCAGCCAGCACAGACTGCTCCCACTGTCACTCTCTCACTGTCCTTGCTTTTGTCTCTCAGTTACCCAGCCGTTCCAGACTGCTCTCTCACTGTCACTCTGTCACTGTCCTTGCTGTTGTCTCTCAGTTACCCAGACGGCCCAGACTGCTCCCACTGTCACTCAGTCAGTGTCCTTGCTGTTGTCTCTCAGTTACCCAGCCGGCCTAGACTGCTCCCACTGTCACTCTGTCAGTGTCCTTGCTATTGTCTCTCAGTTAATCAGCCTGCACAGACTGCTACCACTGTCACTCTGTCACTGTCCTTGCTGTTGTCTCTCTGTTAACAATTCTGCCCAGACTGCTCTGTCCACTGTCACTCTTTCAATGTCCTTGCTGTTGTCTCGAATTTAACCAGCCAGCCAAACTGCTCCCACCACTGTCACTCTGTCAGCGTCCTTGATGTTGTTTCTCAGTTACCCAGCCGGCCCAGGCTGCTCCCACTGTCACTCTGTCAGTGTTCTTGCATGTTGTCTCTCAGTTACCCAGCCGGCCCAGACTGCTCTCACTGTCACTCTGTCACTGTCCTTGCTGTTGTCTCTCAGTTACCCAGCCGGCCCAGACTGCTCCCACTGTCACTCTGTCAGTGTCCTTGCTGTTGTCTCTCAGTTACCCAGCCGGCCCAGACTGCTCTCACTGTCACTCTGTCAGTGTCCTTGCTGTTGTCTCTCAGTTACCCAGCCGGCCCAGACTACTCCCACTGTCACTCTGTCAGTGTCCTTGCTGTTGTCTCTCAGTTACCCAGCCGGCCCAGACTGCTCCCACTATCAGTCTGTCAGTGTCCTTGCTGTTGTCGCTCAGTTAACCAGCCGGCCAAGACTTCTCCCAACACTGTAACTGTGTCAGTGTCCTTGCTGTTGTCACTCAGTTTGCCAGCCGACCGAGACTGCTGCCACCACTGTCACTCTGTCACTATCCTAGTTGTTGTCTCTCTGTTAACAAGTCTGCCCAGACTGGTCTGTCCACTGTCACTCTGTCAGTGTCCTTGCTGTTATCTCTCAGTTACGCAGCCGGCCCAGACTGCTCCCACTGTCACTCTGTCAGTGTCCGTGCTGTTGTCTCTCAGTTATCCAGCCGGTCCAGACTGCTCCCACTGTCTCTCTGTCAGTCTCCTTGCTGTTGTCTCTCAGTTACCAGCCGGCCCAGACTGCTCCCACTGTCACTCTGTCAGTGTCCTTGCTCTTTACTCTCAGTTATCCAGCCGGTCCAGACTGCTCCCACTGTCACTCTGTCACTGTCCTTGCTGTTGTCTCTCAGTTACCCAGCCGGCCCAGTCTGCTCCCACTGTCTCTCTGTCAGTGTCCTTGCTATTGTCTCTCAGTTACCAGCCGGCCCAGACTGTTCTCACCACTGTCACTCTGTCAGTGTCCTTGCTGTTTTCTCTAATTTATTCAGCCGCCCCAGACTGCTCCCACTGTCACTCTGTCAGTGTCCTTGCTGTTGTATCTCAGTTACCCAGCCGGCCCAGACTGTTCCCACTGTCACTCTGTCAGTGTCCTTGCTGTTGTCTCTCAGTTACCCAGCCGGCCCAGACTGCTCCCACTGTCACTCTGCCAGTGTCCTTGCTGTTGTCTCTCAGTTATCCAGCCGGTCCAGACTGCTCCCACTGTCTCTGTCAGTGTCCTTGCTGTTGTCTCTCAGTTACCAGCCGGCCCAGACTGCTCCCACTGTCACTCTTTCAGTGTCCTTGCTGTTGTCTCTCAGTTACCCAGCCGGCCCAGACTGCTCTCACTGTCACTCTGTCACTGTCCTCGCTGTTGTATCTCAGGTCCCCAGCCGGCCCAGACAGCTCCCACTGTCACTCTGTCAGTGTCCTTGCTGTTGTCTCTCAGTTACCCAGCCGATCCAGACTGCTCCCACTGTCTCTCTGTCAGTGTCCTTGCTGTTGTCTCTCAGTTACCAGCCGGCCCAGACTGCTCCCACTGTCACTCTGTCAGTGTCCTTGCTGTTGTCTCTCAGTTACCAGCCGGCCCAGACTGTTCTCACCACTGTCACACTGTCAGTGTCCTTGCTGTTGTCTCTCAGTTACCCAGCCGGTCCAGACTGCTCCCGCTGTCACTCTGTCAGCGTCCTTGCTGTTGTCTCTCAGTTACCCAGCCGGCCTTGACTGCTCCCACTGTCACTCTGTCTGTGCCCATGCTGTTGTCTCTCAGTTACCCAGTCGACACAGACTGCTCCCACTGTCACTCTGTCAGTGTCCTTGCTGTTGTCTCTCAGTTACCCAGCCGGCCCAGACTGCTCCCACTGTCACTCTGTCTGTGTCCTTGCTGTTGTCTCTCAGTTACCCAGCCGGCCCAGACTGCTCCCACTGTCACTCTGTCACTGTCCTTGCTGTTGTCTCACAGTTACCCAGCCGGCCCAGACTGCTCCCACTGCCACTCTGTCACTGTCCTTGCTGTTGTCTCTCAGTTAATCAGCCAGCACAGACTGCTCCCACTGTCACTCTCTGACTGTCCTTTCTTTTGTCTCTCAGTTACCCAGCCGTTCCAGACTGCTCTCTCACTGTCACTCTGTCACTGTCCTTGCTGTTGTCTCTCAGTTACCCAGACGGCCCAGACTGCTCCCACTGTCACTCAGTCAGTGTCCTTGCTGTTGTCTCTCAGTTACCCAGCCGGCCCAGACTGCTCCCACTGTCACTCTGTCACTGTCCTTGCTGTTGTCTCTCTGTTAACCAGCCGGCCCAGACTGCTCCCACTGCCACTCTGTCACTGTCCTTGCTGTTGTCTCTCAGTTAATCAGCTAGCACAGACTGCTCCCACTGTCACTCTCTCACTGTCCTTTCTTTTGTCTCTCAGTTACCCAGACGGCCCAGACTGCTCCCACTGTCACTCAGTCAGTGTCCTTGCTGTTGTCTCTCAGTTACCCAGCCGGCCCAGACTGCTCCCACTGTCACTCTGTCACTGTCCTTGCTGTTGTCTCTCTGTTAACAAGTCTGCCCAGACTGCTCTGTCCACTGTCACTCTTTCAATGTCCTTGCTGTTGTCTCGAATTTAACCAGCCAGCCAAACTGCTCCCACCACTGTCACTCTGTCAGCGTCCTTGATGTTGTTTCTCAGTTACCCAGCCGGCCCAGGCTGCTCCCACTGTCACTCTCTCAGTGTTCTTGCATGTTGTCTCTCAGTTACCCAGCCGGCCCAGACTGCTCTCACTGTCACTCTGTCACTGTCCTTGCTGTTGTCTCTCAGATACCCAGCCGGCCCAGACTGCTCCCACTGTCACTCTGTCAGTGTCCTTGCTGTTGTCTCTCAGTTACCTAGCCGGCCCAGACTGCTCTCACTGTCACTCTGTCAGTGTCCTTGCTGTTGTCTCTCAGTTACCCAGCCGGCCCAGACTACTCCCACTGTCACTCTGTCAGTGTCCTTGCTGTTGTCTCTCAGTTATCCAGCCGGCCCAGACTGCTCCCACTATCAGTCTGTCAGTGTCCTTGCTGTTGTCGCTCAGTTACCCAGCCGGCCCAGACTGCTCCCACAGTCACTCTGTCAGTGTCCTTGATGTTGTCTCTCAGTTACCCAGCCGGCCCAGACTGCTCCCACTGTCACTCCGTCAGTGTCCTTGCTGTTGTCTCTCAGTTACATTGCCGGCCCAGACTGCTCCCACTGTAACTCTGTCAGTGTCCTTGCTGTTGTCTCTCAGTTACCCAGTCGGTCCAGACTGCTCCCACTGTCACTCTGTCAATGTCCTTGCTGTTGTCTCTCAGTTACCCAGCCGGCCCAGACTGCTCCCACAGTCACTCTGTCAGTGTCCTTGCTGTTGTCTCTCAGTTAACCAGCCGGCCCAGACTGCTCCCACTGTCACTCTGTCAGTGTCCTTGCTGTTGTCTCTCAGTTACCCAGCCGGCCCAGACTGCTCCCACTATCAGTCTGTCAGTGTCCATGCTGTTGTCGCTCAGTTACCCAGCCGGCCCAGACTACTCCCAACACTGTAACTGTGTCAGTGTCCCTGCTGTTGTCACTCAGTTTGCCAGCCGACCGAGACTGCTGCCACCACTGTCACTCTGTCACTATCCTAGTTGTTGTCTCTCTGTTAACAAGTCTGCCCAGACTGGTCTGTCCACTGTCACTCTGTCAGTGTCCTTGCTGTTGTCTCTAATTTAACCAGCCAGCCAAACTGCTCCCACCACTGTCACGCTGTCAGTGTCCTTGCTGTTGTCTCTCAGTTACCCAGCCGGCCCAGACTGTTCTCACCACTGTCACTCTGTCAGTGACCTTGCTGTTTCCTCTAATTTATTCAGCCGGCCCAGACTGCTCCCACTGTCACTCTGTCACTGCCCTTTCTGTTGTCTCTCAGTTACCCAGCCGGTCCAGACTGCTCCCACTGTCACTCTGTCAGCGTCCTTGCTGTTGTCTCTCAGTTACCCAGCCGGCCCAGACTGCTCCCGCTGTCACTCTGTCAGCGTCCTTGCTGTTGTCTCTCAGTTACCCAGCCGGCGCAGACTGCTCCCACTGTCACTCTGTCAGTGTCCTTGCTGTTGTCTCTCAGTTACCCAGCCGGCCCAGACTGCTCCCACTGTCACTCTGTCAGTGTCCTTGCTGTTGTCTCTCAGTTACCCAGCCGGCCCAGACTGCTCCCACTGTCACTCTGTCACTGTCCTTGCTGTTTTCTGTCAGTTACCCTGCCGGCCCAGACTGCTCCCACTGTCACTCTGTCAGTGTCCTTGCTTTTGTATCTCAGTTACCCAGCCGGCCCAGACTGCTCCCACTGTCACTCTGTCAGTGTCCTTGCTGTTGTCTCTCAGTTACCCAGCCGGCCCAGACTGCTCCCACTGTCACTCTGTCACTGTCCTTGCTGTTGTCTGTCAGTTACCCAGCCGGCCCAGACTGCTCCCACTGTCAGTCTGTCAGTGTCCTTGCTTTTGTATCTCAGTTACCCAGCCGGCCCAGACTGCTCCCACTGTCACTCTGTCAGTGTATTTGCTGTTGTCTCTCAGTTACCCAGCCGGCCCAGACTGCTCCCACTGTCACTCTGTCAGTGTATTTGCTGTTGTCTCTCAGTTACCCAGCCGGCCCAGGCTGCCCCCACTTTCACTCTGTCAGTGTCCTTGCTGTTGTCTCTCAGTTACCCAGCCGTCACAGACTGCTCCCACTGTCACTCTATCTGTGTCCTTGCTGTTGTCTCTCAGTTACCCAGCCGGCCGAGACTGCTCCCACTGTCACTCTATCTGTGTCCTTGCTGTTGTCTATCAGTTACCCAGCCGGCCCAGACTGCTCCCACTGTCACTCTGTCACTGTCCTTGCTGTAGTCTCTCAGATACCAGCCGGCCCAGACTGCTCCCACTGTCACTCTGTCAGTGTCCTTGCTGTTGTCTCTCAGTTACCCAGCCGGCCCAGACTGCTCTCACTGTCACTCTGTCAGTGTCCTTGCTGTTGTCTCTCAGTTACCCAGCCGGCCCAGACTGCTCCCACTGTCACTCTGTCAGTGTATTTGCTGTTGTCTCTCAGTTACCCAGCCGGCCCAGACTGCCCCCACTGTCACTCTGTAAGTGTCCTTGCTGTTGTCTCTCAGTTACCCAGCCGGCCCAGACTGCTCCCACTGTCACTCTGTCAGTGTCCTTGTTGTTGTCTCTGTTACCCAGCCGGCCGAGACTGCTCCCACTGTCACTCTATCTGTGTCCTTGCTGTTGTCTCTCAGTTACCCAGCCGGCCCAGACTGCTCCCACTGTCACTCTGTCAGTGTCCTTGCTGTTGTCTCTCAGTTACCGAGCCGGCCCAGACTGCTCCCACTGTCACTCTGTCACTGTCCTTGCTGTTGTCTCTCAGTTACCAGCCGGCCCAGACTGCTCCCACTGTCACTCTGTCAGTGTCCTTGCTGTTGTCTCTCAGTTACCTAGCCGGCCCAGACTGCTCCCACTATCACCCTGTCAGTGTCCTTGCTGTTGTCTCTCAGTTACCCAGCCGGTCTAGACTGCTCCCACTGTCACTCTGTCACTGTCCTTGCTGTTGTCTCTCAGTTACCCAGCCGGCCCAGACTGTTCCCACTGTCACTCTGTCAGTGTCCTTGCTGTTGTCTCTCAGTTATCCAGCCGGCCCAGACTACTCCCACTGTCACTCTGTCAGTGTCCTTGCTGTTGTCTCTCAGTTACCCAGCCGGCCCAGACTGCTCCCACTGTCACTCTGTCACTGTCCTTGCTGTTGTCTCTCAGTTATGCAGCCGGCCCAGACTGCCCGCCCCCATGCTGAGGTGATACAGTGTGAAGTCCACTTCTGCCTGAGCTCCTCCAGGGCCATCTGCAATCACCTCCAGTGGTAGACAGCAACCTTTTACTGATTCAGTCACGGCATTTGGTGGTTACTGATCAGAAAAGCATGTTCTTTCCATCTCTCATTGCCCAGAATCGGATGGCCGGCTACTCCCACTGTCACTCTGTCAGTGTCCTTGCTGTTGTCTCTCAGTTACCCAGCCGGCCCAGACTGCTCCCACTATCAGTCTGTCAGTGTCCTTGCTGTTGTCGCTCAGTTACCCAGCCGCCCCAGACTGCTCCCACTGTCACTCTGTCAGTGTCCTTGCTGTTGTATCTCAGTTACCCAGCCGGTCCAGACTGTTCCCACTGTCACTCTGTCAGTGTCCTTGCTGTTGTCTCTCAGTTACCCAGCCGGCCCAGACTGCTCCCACTGTCACTCTGCCAGTGTCCTTGCTGTTGTCTCTCAGTTATCCAGCCGGTCCAGACTGCTCCCACTGTCTCTGTCAGTGTCCTTGCTGTTGTCTCTCAGTTACCAGCCGGCCCAGACTGCTCCCACTGTCACTCTTTCAGTGTCCTTGCTGTTGTCTCTCAGTTACCCAGCCGGCCCAGACTGCTCTCACTGTCACTCTGTCACTGTCCTCGCTGTTGTATCTCAGTTCCCCAGCCGGCCCAGACAGCTCCCACTGTCACTCTGTCAGTGTCCTTGCTGTTGTCTCTCAGTTACCCAGCCGATCCAGACTGCTCCCACTGTCTCTCTGTCAGTGTCCTTGCTGTTGTCTCTCAGTTACCAGCCGGCCCAGACTGCTCCCACTGTCACTCTGTCAGTGTCCTTGCTGTTGTCTCTCAGTTACCAGCCGGCCCAGACTGTTCTCACCACTGTCACACTGTCAGTGTCCTTGCTGTTTTCTCTAATTTATTCAGCCGGCCCAGACTGCTCCCACTGTCACTCTGTCAGTGTCCTTGCTGTTGTCTCTCAGTTACCCAGCCGGTCCAGACTGCTCCCGCTGTCACTCTGTCAGCGTCCTTGCTGTTGTCTCTCAGTTACCCAGCCGGCCTTGACTGCTCCCACTGTCACTCTGTCTGTGCCCATGCTGTTGTCTCTCAGTTACCCAGTCGACACAGACTGCTCCCACTGTCACTCTGTCAGTGTCCTTGCTGTTGTCTCTCAGTTACCCAGCCGGCCCAGACTGCTCCCACTGTCACTCTGTCACTGTCCTTGCTGTTGTCTCACAGTTACCCAGCCGGCCCAGACTGCTCCCACTGCCACTCTGTCACTGTCCTTGCTGTTGTCTCTCAGTTAATCAGCCAGCACAGACTGCTCCCACTGTCACTCTCTGACTGTCCTTTCTTTTGTCTCTCAGTTACCCAGCCGTTCCAGACTGCTCTCTCACTGTCACTCTGTCACTGTCCTTGCTGTTGTCTCTCAGTTACCCAGACGGCCCAGACTGCTCCCACTGTCACTCAGTCAGTGTCCTTGCTGTTGTCTCTCAGTTACCCAGCCGGCCCTGACTGCTCCCACTGTCACTCTGTCACTGTCCTTGCTGTTGTCTCTCTGTTAACCAGCCGGCCCAGACTGCTCCCACTGCCACTCTGTCACTGTCCTTGCTGTTGTCTCTCAGTTAATCAGCTAGCACAGACTGCTCCCACTGTCACTCTCTCACTGTCCTTTCTTTTGTCTCTCAGTTACCCAGACGGCCCAGACTGCTCCCACTGTCACTCAGTCAGTGTCCTTGCTGTTGTCTCTCAGTTACCCAGCCGGCCCAGACTGCTCCCACTGTCACTCTGTCACTGTCCTTGCTGTTGTCTCTCTGTTAACAAGTCTGCCCAGACTGCTCTGTCCACTGTCACTCTTTCAATGTCCTTGCTGTTGTCTCGAATTTAACCAGCCAGCCAAACTGCTCCCACCACTGTCACTCTGTCAGCGTCCTTGATGTTGTTTCTCAGTTACCCAGCCGGCCCAGGCTGCTCCCACTGTCACTCTCTCAGTGTTCTTGCATGTTGTCTCTCAGTTACCCAGCCGGCCCAGACTGCTCTCACTGTCACTCTGTCACTGTCCTTGCTGTTGTCTCTCAGATACCCAGCCGGCCCAGACTGCTCCCACTGTCACTCTGTCAGTGTCCTTGCTGTTGTCTCTCAGTTACCTAGCCGGCCCAGACTGCTCTCACTGTCACTCTGTCAGTGTCCTTGCTGTTGTCTCTCAGTTACCCAGCCGGCCCAGACTACTCCCACTGTCACTCTGTCAGTGTCCTTGCTGTTGTCTCTCAGTTACCCAGCCGGCCCAGACTGCTCCCACTATCAGTCTGTCAGTGTCCTTGCTGTTGTCGCTCAGTTAACCAGCCGGCCCAGACTGCTCCCACAGTCACTCTGTCAGTGTCCTTGATGTTGTCTCTCAGTTACCCAGCCGGCCCAGACTGCTCCCACTGTCACTCCGTCAGTGTCCTTGCTGTTGTCTCTCAGTTACATTGCCGGCCCAGACTGCTCCCACTGTAACTCTGTCAGTGTCCTTGCTGTTGTCTCTCAGTTACCCAGTCGGTCCAGACTGCTCCCACTGTCACTCTGTCAATGTCCTTGCTGTTGTCTCTCAGTTACCCAGCCGGCCCAGACTGCTCCCACAGTCACTCTGTCAGTGTCCTTGCTGTTGTCTCTCAGTTACCCAGCCGGCCCAGACTGCTCCCACTGTCACTCTGTGAGTGTCCTTGCTGTTGTCTCTCAGTTACCCAGCCGGCCCAGACTGCTCCCACTATCAGTCTGTCAGTGTCCATGCTGTTGTCGCTCAGTTACCCAGCCGGCCCAGACTACTCCCAACACTGTAACTGTGTCAGTGTCCCTGCTGTTGTCACTCAGTTTGCCAGTCGACCGAGACTGCTGCCACCACTGTCACTCTGTCACTATCCTAGTTGTTGTCTCTCTGTTAACAAGTCTGCCCAGACTGGTCTGTCCACTGTCACTCTGTCAGTGTCCTTGCTGTTGTCTCTAATTTAACCAGCCAGCCAAACTGCTCCCACCACTGTCACGCTGTCAGTGTCCTTGCTGTTGTCTCTCAGTTACCCAGCCGGCCCAGACTGTTCTCACCACTGTCACTCTGTCAGTGACCTTGCTGTTTTCTCTAATTTATTCAGCCGGCCCAGACTGCTCCCACTGTCACTCTGTCACTGCCCTTTCTGTTGTCTCTCAGTTACCCAGCCGGTCCAGACTGCTCCCGCTGTCACTCTGTCAGCGTCCTTGCTGTTGTCTCTCAGTTACCCAGCCGGCGCAGACTGCTCCCACTGTCACTCTGTCAGTGTCCTTGCTGTTGTCTCTCAGTTACCCAGCCGGCCCAGACTGCTCCCACTGTCACTCTGTCAGTGTCCTTGCTGTTGTCTCTCAGTTACCCAGCCGGCCCAGACTGCTCCCACTGTCACTCTGTCACTGTCCTTGCTGTTTTCTGTCAGTTACCCTGCCGGCCCAGACTGCTCCCACTGTCACTCTGTCAGTGTCCTTGCTTTTGTATCTCAGTTACCCAGCCGGCCCAGACTGCTCCCACTGTCACTCTGTCAGTGTCCTTGCTGTTGTCTCTCAGTTACCCAGCCGGCCCAGACTGCTCCCACTGTCACTCTGTCACTGTCCTTGCTGTTGTCTGTCAGTTACCCAGCCGGCCCAGACTGCTCCCACTGTCAGTCTGTCAGTGTCCTTGCTTTTGTATCTCAGTTACCCAGCCGGCCCAGACTGCTCCCACTGTCACTCTGTCAGTGTATTTGCTGTTGTCTCTCAGTTACCCAGCCGGCCCAGACTGCTCCCACTGTCACTCTGTCAGTGTATTTGCTGTTGTCTCTCAGTTACCCAGCCGGCCCAGGCTGCCCCCACTTTCACTCTGTCAGTGTCCTTGCTGTTGTCTCTCAGTTACCCAGCCGTCACAGACTGCTCCCACTGTCACTCTATCTGTGTCCTTGCTGTTGTCTCTCAGTTACACAGCCGGCCGAGACTGCTCCCACTGTCACTCTATCTGTGTCCTTGCTGTTGTCTATCAGTTACCCAGCCGGCCCAGACTGCTCCCACTGTCACTCTGTCACTGTCCTTGCTGTAGTCTCTCAGATACCAGCCGGCCCAGACTGCTCCCACTGTCACTTTGTCAGTGTCCTTGCTGTTGTCTCTCAGTTACCCAGCCGGCCCAGACTGCTCTCACTGTCACTCTGTCAGTGTCCTTGCTGTTGTCTCTCAGTTACCCAGCCGGCCCAGACTGCTCCCACTGTCACTCTGTCAGTGTATTTGCTGTTGTCTCTCAGTTACCCAGCCGGCCCAGACTGCCCCCACTGTCACTCTGTAAGTGTCCTTGCTGTTGTCTCTCAGTTACCCAGCCGGCCCAGACTGCTCCCACTGTCACTCTGTCAGTGTCCTTGTTGTTGTCTCTGTTACCCAGCCGGCCGAGACTGCTCCCACTGTCACTCTATCTGTGTCCTTGCTGTTGTCTCTCAGTTACCGAGCCGGCCCAGACTGCTCCCACTGTCACTCTGTCACTGTCCTTGCTGTTGTCTCTCAGTTACCAGCCGGCCCAGACTGCTCCCACTGTCACTCTGTCAGTGTCCTTGCTGTTGTCTCTCAGTTACCTAGCCGGCCCAGACTGCTCCCACTATCACCCTGTCAGTGTCCTTGCTGTTGTCTCTCAGTTACCCAGCCGGTCTAGACTGCTCCCACTGTCACTCTGTCACTGTCCTTGCTGTTGTCTCTCAGTTACCCAGCCGGCCCAGACTGTTCCCACTGTCACTCTGTCAGTGTCCTTGCTGTTGTCTCTCAGTTATCCAGCCGGCCCAGACTACTCCCACTGTCACTCTGTCAGTGTCCTTGCTGTTGTCTCTCAGTTACCCAGCCGGCCCAGACTGCTCCCACTGTCACTCTGTCACTGTCCTTGCTGTTGTCTCTCAGTTATCCAGCCGGCCCAGACTGCCCGCCCCCATGCTGAGGTGATACAGTGTGAAGTCCACTTCTGCCTGAGCTCCTCCAGGGCCATCTGCAATCACCTCCAGTGGTAGACAGCAACCTTTTACTGATTCAGTCACGGCATTTGGTGGTTACTGATCAGAAAAGCATGTTCTTTCCATCCCTCATTGCCCAGAATCGGATGGCCGGCTACTCCCACTGTCACTCTGTCAGTGTCCTTGCTGTTGTCTCTCAGTTACCCAGCCGGCCCAGACTGCTCCCACAGTCACTCTGTCAGTGTCCTTGCTGTTGTCTCTCAGTTACCCAGCCGGCCCAGACTGCTCCCACTGTCACTCTGTGAGTGTCCTTGCTGTTGTCTCTCAGTTACCCAGCCGGCCCAGACTGCTCCCACTATCAGTCTGTCAGTGTCCATGCTGTTGTCGCTCAGTTACCCAGCCGGCCCAGACTACTCCCAACACTGTAACTGTGTCAGTGTCCCTGCTGTTGTCACTCAGTTTGCCAGTCGACCGAGACTGCTGCCACCACTGTCACTCTGTCACTATCCTAGTTGTTGTCTCTCTGTTAACAAGTCTGCCCAGACTGGTCTGTCCACTGTCACTCTGTCAGTGTCCTTGCTGTTGTCTCTAATTTAACCAGCCAGCCAAACTGCTCCCACCACTGTCACGCTGTCAGTGTCCTTGCTGTTGTCTCTCAGTTACCCAGCCGGCCCAGACTGTTCTCACCACTGTCACTCTGTCAGTGACCTTGCTGTTTTCTCTAATTTATTCAGCCGGCCCAGACTGCTCCCACTGTCACTCTGTCACTGCCCTTTCTGTTGTCTCTCAGTTACCCAGCCGGTCCAGACAGCTCCCGCTGTCACTCTGTCAGCGTCCTTGCTGTTGTCTCTCAGTTACCCAGCCGGCGCAGACTGCTCCCACTGTCACTCTGTCAGTGTCCTTGCTGTTGTCTCTCAGTTACCCAGCCGGCCCAGACTGCTCCCACTGTCACTCTGTCAGTGTCCTTGCTGTTGTCTCTCAGTTACCCAGCCGGCCCAGACTGCTCCCACTGTCACTCTGTCACTGTCCTTGCTGTTTTCTGTCAGTTACCCTGCCGGCCCAGACTGCTCCCACTGTCACTCTGTCAGTGTCCTTGCTTTTGTATCTCAGTTACCCAGCCGGCCCAGACTGCTCCCACTGTCACTCTGTCAGTGTCCTTGCTGTTGTCTCTCAGTTACCCAGCCGGCCCAGACTGCTCCCACTGTCACTCTGTCACTGTCCTTGCTGTTGTCTGTCAGTTACCCAGCCGGCCCAGACTGCTCCCACTGTCAGTCTGTCAGTGTCCTTGCTTTTGTATCTCAGTTACCCAGCCGGCCCAGACTGCTCCCACTGTCACTCTGTCAGTGTATTTGCTGTTGTCTCTCAGTTACCCAGCCGGCCCAGACTGCTCCCACTGTCACTCTGTCAGTGTATTTGCTGTTGTCCCTCAGTTACCCAGCCGGCCCAGGCTGCCCCCACTTTCACTCTGTCAGTGTCCTTGCTGTTGTCTCTCAGTTACCCAGCCGTCACAGACTGCTCCCACTGTCACTCTATCTGTGTCCTTGCTGTTGTCTCTCAGTTACACAGCCGGCCGAGACTGCTCCCACTGTCACTCTATCTGTGTCCTTGCTGTTGTCTATCAGTTACCCAGCCGGCCCAGACTGCTCCCACTGTCACTCTGTCACTGTCCTTGCTGTAGTCTCTCAGATACCAGCCGGCCCAGACTGCTCCCACTGTCACTTTGTCAGTGTCCTTGCTGTTGTCTCTCAGTTACCCAGCCGGCCCAGACTGCTCTCACTGTCACTCTGTCAGTGTCCTTGCTGTTGTCTCTCAGTTACCCAGCCGGCCCAGACTGCTCCCACTGTCACTCTGTCAGTGTATTTGCTGTTGTCTCTCAGTTACCCAGCCGGCCCAGACTGCCCCCACTGTCACTCTGTAAGTGTCCTTGCTGTTGTCTCTCAGTTACCCAGCCGGCCCAGACTGCTCCCACTGTCACTCTGTCAGTGTCCTTGTTGTTGTCTCTGTTACCCAGCCGGCCGAGACTGCTCCCACTGTCACTCTATCTGTGTCCTTGCTGTTGTCTCTCAGTTACCCAGCCGGCCCAGACTGCTCCCACTGTCACTCTGTCAGTGTCCTTGCTGTTGTCTCTCAGTTACCGAGCCGGCCCAGACTGCTCCCACTGTCACTCTGTCACTGTCCTTGCTGTTGTCTCTCAGTTACCAGCCGGCCCAGACTGCTCCCACTGTCACTCTGTCAGTGTCCTTGCTGTTGTCTCTCAGTTACCTAGCCGGCCCAGACTGCTCCCACTATCACCCTGTCAGTGTCCTTGCTGTTGTCTCTCAGTTACCCAGCCGGTCTAGACTGCTCCCACTGTCACTCTGTCACTGTCCTTGCTGTTGTCTCTCAGTTACCCAGCCGGCCCAGACTGTTCCCACTGTCACTCTGTCAGTGTCCTTGCTGTTGTCTCTCAGTTATCCAGCCGGCCCAGACTACTCCCACTGTCACTCTGTCAGTGGCCTTGCTGTTGTCTCTCAGTTACCCAGCCGGCCCAGACTGCTCCCACTGTCACTCTGTCACTGTCCTTGCTGTTGTCTCTCAGTTATCCAGCCGGCCCAGACTGCCCGCCCCCATGCTGAGGTGATACAGTGTGAAGTCCACTTCTGCCTGAGCTCCTCCAGGGCCATCTGCAATCACCTCCAGTGGTAGACAGCAACCTTTTACTGATTCAGTCACGGCATTTGGTGGTTACTGATCAGAAAAGCATGTTCTTTCCATCCCTCATTGCCCAGAATCGGATGGCCGGCTACTCCCACTGTCACTCTGTCAGTGTCCTTGCTGTTGTCTCTCAGTTACCCAGCCGGCCCAGACTGCTCCCACTATCAGTCTGTCAGTGTCCTTGCTGTTGTCGCTCAGTTACCCAGCCGGCCCAGACTGCTCCCACAGTCACTCTGTCAGTGTCCTTGATGTTGTCTCTCAGTTACCCAGCCGGCCCAGACTGCTCCCACTGTCACTCTGTCAGTGTCCTTGCTGTTGTCTCTCAGTTACCCAGCCGCCCCAGACTGCTCTCACTGTCACTCTGTCAGTGTCCTTGCTGTTGTCTCTCAGTTACCCAGCCGGCCCAGACTGCTCCCACTGTCACTCTGTCAATGTCCTTGCTGTTGTCTCTCAGTTACCCTGCCGGCCCAGACTGCTCCCACTGTCACTCTGTCAGTGTCCTTGCTTTTGTATCTCAGTTACCCAGCCGGCCGAGACTGCTCCCACTGTCACTCTGTCAGTGTCCTTGCTGTTGTCTCTCAGTTACCCAGCCGGCCCAGACTGCTCCCACTGTCACTCTGTCACTGTCCTTGCTGTTGTCTGTCAGTTACCCAGCCGGCCCAGACTGCTCCCACTGTCACTCTGTCAGTGTCCTTGCT
Organism: Scyliorhinus torazame; assembly: GCF_047496885.1. Lineage (NCBI taxonomy): Eukaryota > Metazoa > Chordata > Chondrichthyes > Carcharhiniformes > Scyliorhinidae > Scyliorhinus > Scyliorhinus torazame. Next base: position 115,727,528 of record NC_092726.1, on the reverse strand, counting down.
TTTGTATCTCAGTTCCCCAGCCGGCCCAGACTGCTCCCACTGTCACTCTGTCATTGTCCTTGCTGTTGTCTCTCAGTTACCCAGCCGGCCCAGACTGCTCCCACCGTCACTCTGTCAGTGTCCTTGCTTTTGTATCTCAGTTACCCAGCCGGCCCAGACTGCTCCCACTGTCACTCTGTCAGTGTATTTGCTGTTGTCTCTCAGTTACCCAGCCGGCCCAGGCTGCCCCCACTTTCACTCTGTCAGTGTCCTTGCTGTTGTCTCTCAGTTACCCAGCCGGCACAGACTGCTCCCACTGTCACTCTATCTGTGTCCTTGCTGTTGTCTCTCAGTTACCCAGCCGGCCGAGACTGCTCCCACTGTCACTCTATCTGTGTCCTTGCTGTTGTCTATCAGTTACCCAGCCGGCCCAGACTGCTCCCACTGTCACTCTGTCACTGTCCTTGCTGTAGTCTCTCAGATACCAGCCGGCCCAGACTGCTCCCACTGTCACTCTGTCAGTGTCCTTGCTGTTGTCTCTCAGTTACCCAGCCGGACCAGACTGCTCCCACTGTCACTCTGTCAGCGTCTTTGCTGTTGTCTCTCAGTTACCCAGCCGGCCCAGACTGCTCCCACTGTCACCATGTCAGTGTCCTTGCTGTTGTCTGTCAGTTACCCAGCCGGCCCAGACTGCTCCCACTGTCACTCTATCAGTGTCCTTGCTTTTGTATCTCAGTTACACAGCCGGCCCAGACTGCTCCCACTGTCACTCTGTCACTGTCCTTGCTGTTGTCTCTCAGTTACGCAGCCGTCCCAGAGTGCTCCCACTGTCACTCTGTCAGTGTCCTTGCTGTTGTCTCTCAGTTATCCAGCCGGCCCAGACTGCTCCCACTGTCACTCTGTCACTGTCCTTGCTGTTGTCTCTCAGTTACCCAGCCGGCCCAGACTGCTCCCACTGTCACTCTGTCAGTGTATTTGCTGTTGTCTCTCAGTTACCCAGCCGGCCCAGACTGCCCCCACTGTCACTCTGTAAGTGTCCTTGCTGTTGTCTCTCAGTTACCCAGCCGGCCCAGACTGCTCCCACTGTCACTCTGTCAGTGTCCTTGTTGTTGTCTCTGTTACCCAGCCGGCCGAGACTGCTCCCACTGTCACTCTATCTGTGTCCTTGCTGTTGTCTCTCAGTTACCCAGCCGGCCCAGACTGCTCCCACTGTCACTCTGTCAGTGTCCTTGCTGTTGTCTCTCAGTTACCCAGCCGGCCCAGACTGCTCCCACTGTCACTCTGTCACTGTCCTTGCTGTTGTCTCTCAGTTACCAGCCGGCCCAGACTGCTCCCACTGTCACTCTGTCAGTGTCCTTGCTGTTGTCTCTCAGTTACCTAGCCGGCCCAGACTGCTCCCACTATCACCCTGTCAGTGTCCTTGCTGTTGTCTCTCAGTTACCCAGCCGGTCTAGACTGCTCCCACTGTCACTCTGTCACTGTCCTTGCTGTAGTCTCTCAGATACCAGCCGGCCCAGACTGCTCCCACTGTCACTCTGTCAGTGTCCTTGCTGTTGTCTCTCAGTTACCCAGCCGGACCAGACTGCTCCCACTGTCACTCTGTCAGCGTCCTTGCTGTTGTCTCTCAGTTACCCAGCCGGCCCAGACTGCTCCCACTGTCACCATGTCAGTGTCCTTGCTGTTGTCTGTCAGTTACCCAGCCGGCCCAGACTGCTCCCACTGTCACTCTATCAGTGTCCTTGCTTTTGTATCTCAGTTACCCAGCCGGCCCAGACTGCTCCCACTGTCACTCTGTCACTGTCCTTGCTGTTGTCTCTCAGTTACGCAGCCGTCCCAGAGTGCTCCCACTGTCACTCTGTCAGTGTCCTTGCTGTTGTCTCTCAGTTATCCAGCCGGCCCAGACTGCTCCCACTGTCACTCTGTCACTGTCCTTGCTGTTGTCTCTCAGTTACCCAGCCGGCCCAGACTGCTCCCACTCTCACTCTGTCAGTGTATTTGCTGTTGTCTCTCAGTTACCCAGCCGGCCCAGACTGCCCCCACTGTCACTCTGTAAGTGTCCTTGCTGTTGTCTCTCAGTTACCCAGCCGGCCCAGACTGCTCCCACTGTCACTCTGTCAGTGTCCTTGTTGTTGTCTCTGTTACCCAGCCGGCCGAAACTGCTCCCACTGTCACTCTATCTGTGTCCTTGCTGTTGTCTCTCAGTTACCCAGCCGGCCCAGACTGCTCCCACTGTCACTCTGTCAGTGTCCTTGCTGTTGTCTCTCAGTTACCCAGCCGGCCCAGACTGCTCCCACTGTCACTCTGTCACTGTCCTTGCTGTTGTCTCTCAGTTACCAGCCGGCCCAGACTGCTCCCACTGTCACTCTGTCAGTGTCCTTGCTGTTGTCTCTCAGTTACCTAGCCGGCCCAGACTGCTCCCACTATCACCCTGTCAGTGTCCTTGCTGTTGTCTCTCAGTTACCCAGCCGGTCTAGACTGCTCCCACTGTCACTCTGTCACTGTCCTTGCTGTTGTCTCTCAGTTACCCAGCCGGCCCAGACTGTTCCCACTGTCACTCTGTCAGTGTCCTTGCTGTTGTCTCTCAGTTATCCAGCCGGCCCAGACTACTCCCACTGTCACTCTGTCAGTGGCCTTGCTGTTGTCTCTCAGTTACCCAGCCGGCCCAGACTGCTCCCACTGTCACTCTGTCACTGTCCTTGCTGTTGTCTCTCAGTTATCCAGCCGGCCCAGACTGCCCGCCCCCATGCTGAGGTGATACAGTGTGAAGTCCACTTCTGCCTGAGCTCCTCCAGGGCCATCTGCAATCACCTCCAGTGGTAGACAGCAACCTTTTACTGATTCAGTCACGGCATTTGGTGGTTACTGATCAGAAAAGCATGTTCTTTCCATCCCTCATTGCCCAGAATCGGATGGCCGGCTACTCCCACTGTCACTCTGTCAGTGTCCTTGCTGTTGTCTCTCAGTTACCCAGCCGGCCCAGACTGCTCCCACTATCAGTCTGTCAGTGTCCTTGCTGTTGTCGCTCAGTTACCCAGCCGGCCCAGACTGCTCCCACAGTCACTCTGTCAGTGTCCTTGATGTTGTCTCTCAGTTACCCAGCCGGCCCAGACTGCTCCCACTGTCACTCTGTCAGTGTCCTTGCTGTTGTCTCTCAGTTAACCAGCCGCCCCAGACTGCTCTCACTGTCACTCTGTCAGTGTCCTTGCTGTTGTCTCTCAGTTACCCAGCCGGCCCAGACTGCTCCCACTGTCACTCTGTCAATGTCCTTGCTGTTGTCTCTCAGTTACCCTGCCGGCCCAGACTGCTCCCACTGTCACTCTGTCAGTGTCCTTGCTTTTGTATCTCAGTTACCCAGCCGGCCCAGACTGCTCCCACTGTCACTCTGTCAGTGTCCTTGCTGTTGTCTCTCAGTTACCCAGCCGGCCCAGACTGCTCCCACTGTCACTCTGTCACTGTCCTTGCTGTTGTCTGTCAGTTACCCAGCCGGCCCAGACTGCTCCCACTGTCACTCTGTCAGTGTCCTTGCTTTTGTATCTCAGTTCCCCAGCCGGCCCAGACTGCTCCCACTGTCACTCTGTCATTGTCCTTGCTGTTGTCTCTCAGTTACCCAGCCGGCCCAGACTGCTCCCACCGTCACTCTGTCAGTGTCCTTGCTGTTGTCTCTCAGTTGCCCAGCCGTTCCCGACTGCTCCCACTGACACTCTGTCACTGTCCTTGCTGTTGTCTCTCAGTTACCCAGCCGGCCCAGACTGCTCCCACTGTCACTCTGTCATTGTCCTTGCTGTTGTCTCTCAGTTACCCAGCCGGCCCAGACTGCTCCCACTGTCACTCCGTCAGTGTCCTTGCTGTTGTCTCTCAGTTACATTGCCGGCCCAGACTGCTCCCACTGTAACTCTGTCAGTGTCCTTGCTGTTGTCTCTCAGTTACCCAGTCGGTCCAGACTGCTCCCACTGTCACTCTGTCAGTGTCCTTGCTGTTGTCTCTCAGTTACCCAGCCGGCCCAGACTGCTCCCACAGTCACTCTGTCAGTGTCCTTGCTGTTGTCTCTCAGTTACCCAGCCGGCCCAGACTGCTCCCACTGTCACTGTGTCAGTGTCCTTGCTGTTGTCTCTCAGTTACCCAGCCGGCCCAGACTGCTCCCACTATCAGTCTGTCAGTGTCCATGCTGTTGTCGCTCAGTTACCCAGCCGGCCCAGACTACTCCCAACACTGTAACTGTGTCAGTGTCCCTGCTGTTGTCACTCAGTTTGCCAGCCGACCGAGACTGCTGCCACCACTGTCACTCTGTCACTATCCTAGTTGTTGTCTCTCTGTTAACAAGTCTGCCCAGACTGGTCTGTCCACTGTCACTCTGTCAGTGTCCTTGCTGTTGTCTCTAATTTAACCAGCCAGCCAAACTGCTCCCACCACTGTCACGCTGTCAGTGTCCTTGCTGTTGTCTCTCAGTTACCCAGCCGGCCCAGACTGTTCTCACCACTGTCACTCTGTCAGTGACCTTGCTGTTTTCTCTAATTTATTCAGCCGGCCCAGACTGCTCCCACTGTCACTCTGTCACTGCCCTTTCTGTTGTCTCTCAGTTACCCAGCCGGTCCAGACTGCTCCCGCTGTCACTCTGTCAGCGTCCTTGCTGTTGTCTCTCAGTTACCCAGCCGGCGCAGACTGCTCCCACTGTCACTCTGTCAGTGTCCTTGCTGTTGTCTCTCAGTTACCCAGCCGGCCCAGACTGCTCCCACTGTCACTCTGTCAGTGTCCTTGCTGTTGTCTCTCAGTTACCCAGCCGGCCCAGACTGCTCCCACTGTCACTCTGTCACTGTCCTTGCTGTTTTCTGTCAGTTACCCTGCCGGCCCAGACTGCTCCCACTGTCACTCTGTCAGTGTCCTTGCTTTTGTATCTCAGTTACCCAGCCGGCCCAGACTGCTCCCACTGTCACTCTGTCAGTGCCCTTGCTGTTGTCTCTCAGTTACCCAGCCGGCCCAGACTGCTCCCACTGTCACTCTGTCACTGTCCTTGCTGTTGTCTGTCAGTTACCCAGCCGGCCCAGACTGCTCCCACTGTCAGTCTGTCAGTGTCCTTGCTTTTGTATCTCAGTTACCCAGCCGGCCCAGACTGCTCCCACTGTCACTCTGTCAGTGTATTTGCTGTTGTCTCTCAGTTACCCAGCCGGCCCAGGCTGCCCCCACTTTCACTCTGTCAGTGTCCTTGCTGTTGTCTCTCAGTTACCCAGCCGGCACAGACTGCTCCCACTGTCACTCTATCTGTGTCCTTGCTGTTGTCTCTCAGTTACCCAGCCGGCCGAGACTGCTCCCACTGTCACTCTATCTGTGTCCTTGCTGTTGTCTATCAGTTACCCAGCCGGCCCAGACTGCTCCCACTGTCACTCTGTCACTGTCCTTGCTGTAGTCTCTCAGATACCAGCCGGCCCAGACTGCTCCCACTGTCACTCTGTCAGTGTCCTTGCTGTTGTCTCTCAGTTACCCAGCCGGACCAGACTGCTCCCACTGTCACTCTGTCAGCGTCCTTGCTGTTGTCTCTCAGTTACCCAGCCGGCCCAGACTGCTCCCACTGTCACCATGTCAGTGTCCTTGCTGTTGTCTGTCAGTTACCCAGCCGGCCCAGACTGCTCCCACTGTCACTCTATCAGTGTCCTTGCTTTTGTATCTCAGTTACCCAGCCGGCCCAGACTGCTCCCACTGTCACTCTGTCACTGTCCTTGCTGTTGTCTCTCAGTTACGCAGCCGTCCCAGAGTGCTCCCACTGTCACTCTGTCAGTGTCCTTGCTGTTGTCTCTCAGTTATCCAGCCGGCCCAGACTGCTCCCACTGTCACTCTGTCACTGTCCTTGCTGTTGTCTCTCAGTTACCCAGCCGGCCCAGACTGCTCTCACTGTCACTCTGTCAGTGTCCTTGCTGTTGTCTCTCAGTTACCCAGCCGGCCCAGACTGCTCCCACTGTCACTCTGTCAGTGTATTTGCTGTTGTCTCTCAGTTACCCAGCCGGCCCAGACTGCCCCCACTGTCACTCTGTAAGTGTCCTTGCTGTTGTCTCTCAGTTACCCAGCCGGCCCAGACTGCTCCCACTGTCACTCTGTCAGTGTCCTTGTTGTTGTCTCTCAGTTACCCAGCCGGCCGAGACTGCTCCCACTGTCACTCTATCTGTGTCCTTGCTGTTGTCTCTCAGTTACCCAGCCGGCCCAGACTGCTCCCACTGTCACTCTGTCAGTGTCCTTGCTGTTGTCTCTCAGTTACCCAGCCGGCCCAGACTGCTCCCACTGTCACTCTGTCACTGTCCTTGCTGTTGTCTCTCAGTTACCAGCCGGCCCAGACTGCTCCCACTGTCACTCTGTCAGTGTCCTTGCTGTTGTCTCTCAGTTACCTAGCCGGCCCAGACTGCTCCCACTATCACCCTGTCAGTGTCCTTGCTGTTGTCTCTCAGTTACCCAGCCGGTCTAGACTGCTCCCACTGTCACTCTGTCACTGTCCTTGCTGTTGTCTCTCAGTTACCCAGCCGGCCCAGACTGTTCCCACTGTCACTCTGTCAGTGTCCTTGCTGTTGTCTCTCAGTTATCCAGCCGGCCCAGACTACTCCCACTGTCACTCTGTCAGTGGCCTTGCTGTTGTCTCTCAGTTACCCAGCCGGCCCAGACTGCTCCCACTGTCACTCTGTCACTGTCCTTGCTGTTGTCTCTCAGTTATCCAGCCGGCCCAGACTGCCCGCCCCCATGCTGAGGTGATACAGTGTGAAGTCCACTTCTGCCTGAGCTCCTCCAGGGCCATCTGCAATCACCTCCAGTGGTAGACAGCAACCTTTTACTGATTCAGTCACGGCATTTGGTGGTTACTGATCAGAAAAGCATGTTCTTTCCATCCCTCATTGCCCAGAATCGGATGGCCGGCTCGGCCATTTTAGAGTTTAGTTGTCAGTAACCCACATTGCTGTGGGTCTGAATTCACTTGGAGGTCAGGTCAGGAGGGCAGGTTTTACCCGACTTCAGATGAGGGATGAAAATGTAATATCTCCAAATATGCAGATCATAGAAATGTGGGTGGGAGGTTGAACTGAGAGGAGGATGCACTGATCCTGCAATGCCTTTTGGAGAAGTTGAGTTTCTGGGGAAATGAATGGTAGATGCGTTATCATTTGTATCAATGCGTCATTATCCACTTTGGGGGAAAGATGACAAGGCAGACGATGATCTGAATGGCCATATGTTTGGAGAGGGGAATGTGCACCGAGGCCTGAGTGTCCCCGCCCACCATTCGCTGCAAGGTGTAAGCAGGCCGGTGCAGCAGGCAGGACAGGAGGCAAATTTCTGCCTTCAGCACGAGATGATTGGAATACAGGAGCAGCCATGCCTTGTGGCTATTATACAGGGCCTTTGTGAGGCCACAACTGGTCGATTGTGTGCAGTTTTGGTCTCCTCATCAGAGTAAGGATGTTCTTGCTGCAGACAGAGTGCAGCCAATGTTTACCAGATTGAATCCTGGGATGGCAGGACTGACGGAGGAGGAGAGGTTGAATCGATTAGAGTTCTATTCGCTGGAGTTCAGAAGAATGAGGAGGAATTTCAACGAAAGCCGGGGAATTCTAACAGGAAGACACGGGGTAGATACAGGAAGGATCTCTCCGATGGTCTGTCTGTAGAATCAGATGTCACAAGCTGAGGATGCGGGGGAGACGATTTACGACAGAGATGAGGAGAGATGTTTTCACCCAGAGAGCGGTAAACCTGTGCAATTAGTTTCCACAGCAGGTAGTTGAGGAAAAAACATTGTATAGAACATAGAACATAGAACATTACAGCGCAGTACAGGCCCTTCGGCCCTCGATGTTGCGCCGACCTGTGAAACCACTCTAAAGCCCATCTACACTATTCCCTTATTGTCCATATGTCTATCCAATGACCATTTGAATGCCCTTAGCGTTGGCGAGTCCACTGCTGTTGCAGGCAGGCCATTCCACACCCTTACTACTCTCTGAGTAAAGAACCTACCTCTGACATCTGTCTTATATCTATCTCCCCTCAAGTTAAAGCTATGTCCCCTCGTGCTAGATATCACCATCCGAGGAAAAAGGCTCCCTATCCAATCCTCTGATCATCTTTGACACCTCAATTAAGTCACCTCTGAACCTTCTTCTTTCTAAGGAAAACAGCCTCAAGTCCCTCAGCCTTTCCTCATAAGATCTTCCCTCCAGACCAGGCAACATTCTGGTAAATCTCCTCTGCACCCTTTCCAATGCTTCCACATCCTTCCTATAATGCGGTGACCAGAATTGCACGCAATACTCCAAATGCGGCCGCACCAGAGTTTTGTACAGCTGCAACATGACCTCATGGCTCTGAAATTCAACCCCTCGACCAATAAAAGCTAACACACTGTACGCCTTCTTAACAACCCTCTCAACCTTGGTGGCACCTTTCCGGGATCTATGTACATGGACACCGAGATCTCTCTGCTCATCCACACCACCTTTATTCGCAGCAGTTAGATGTTTCATTTGGGACGAAGTGGATCTAATGAAAAGCGGGGGGGGGGGGCACTCGGTATTGAGTTGGATCGTCATCCATGATCATCCTGAATGGTATAGCCAGTATGAAAGGACGACTGGGCCCCTCCTGCTCTGGTTCTCTGTTTCTATGTAGGTACACACGCAGTGCTGTTAGGGAGGGAGTTCCAGGATTGCGTTTGAACATCAGTTGCTCCATGTTGTGTAGGTAGATGCACAGTGTCGCCAAGAAGGGAGTACCTGGACTCTTATTGGTCACCAGTCAGTTCATGTGATGTAGGTACACCCACAGTGCTGTTAGAGAGAAATTGCCAGGATTGTTATTGGACATCCGTCAGTCCATGTGGTGTAGGTACACGCACAGTGCAGTTAGAGAGAGTTCTGGATTGTTATTGGACATCCGTCAGTCCATGTGGTGTAGGTAGACCCACTGTGCTGTTAGAGAGAGATTTCCAGGATGGTTATTGGGCATCAGTCAGTCCATGTGGAGGTTAGTCTGTGTGTGTGGGGGGGGGGGGGGGGGGAGGGGAGGCGTTAGTGTGTGTATGGCAGTAGATTAGTGTGTGAGAAGGGGTTAGTATGGGGTTAGTGTGGTGGTGGGGGGGGAGGTTAGTGAGTGTGTGGGGGGTTACTGTGTGTGTGAAGGGGGTTAATGTGCGTGTGGAAGGGTTAGTGAGTGTGTGTGGGGCGGTTAGTTGTGTGTAGGAGGTTGATGTGTTTAGGGGGGTTAGTGTGTGGGGCTTGTTAGTGCCTGTGTGTGGGGGGGGTTAGTTGTGCATGGGGATATAGTGTGTGTAGGGGGGTTAGTTTGTGGGGGGGTGGTTCGTGTGTCTGTGTGTGGGGGGGTAAGTGTGTGTGGGGAGTTACTGTGTGTGTGGGGTAGGTCTAGTGTGTGGGGGAGTAAGTGTGTCTGTGGGGGTGGGGTTAGTGAGTGAGTGTGGGTGCGTTTGTGGGTGTGTTGTGGGGTTACTGTGTGTGTGTGGGGGGGGGTTACTGTGTGTGTGAGGGGGGTTATTGTGTGCATGGGAGGGTTAGTGTGTGTCTGGTTGTGGGTTAGTGTGTGGGGGGCTTAGTGTGTATGTGGGGGGCAGTGTGTGTTTGGGGGCTTACTGTGTGTGTGGGGGGGATTAGTGTGTGTGTGTGGGGGGTTAGTGAGGGTCTGCGGGCGGTGAGCGTGTGTGTGTGGGTGGGGGGGGGGTTACTGTGTGTGTGGGGGGTGGTTAGTGTGTGTGTGTGGGGGGTTAGTGAGGGTCTGCGGGCGGTGAGCGTGTGTGTGTGGGTGGGGGGGGGCTACTGTGTGTGTGGGGGGTGGTTAGTGTGTGTGTGGGGGGTTAGTGAGGGTCTGCCGGCGGTGAGCGTGTGTGGGTAGGTGGGGGGGGGTTACTGTGTGTGTGGGGGGTGGTTAGTGTGTGTTGGGGGGTTACTGTGTGCGTGAGGGGGGTTAGTGTGAGTGTGGGGTGTGGTTAGTGTGTCTTGGGGGGTAGTTGTGTGGGGGGTTAGTGTGTGCGTCTGGGTGTTTGGTGTGTGTGTGGGGTGGTTAGTGTGTGTGGGTGGTTCAGTGGGTGTGTGGGGGGGGTAGTGTGTGTGGCCGGTTAATATATGTGTGCGGGGAGTTAATGTGTGTAGGGGGTTAGTGTGTGGGGGTGTTAGTGCCTGTGTGTGTGGGGGGGTTAGTTGTGTGTGGGGTTAATCTGTGGGGGGTGTTAGTGCGTGTGTGTGTGGGGGGGGGGGTCGTTGCGTGTGGGTGTGGGGGGGGTCTAGTGTGTTGGGCAGTTAGTGTGTGTGGGGGGGTTAGTGTGTGTGGGGGGCGTTTAGTGTATGTGAGGGGGGTTTAGTGTTTATGTGGGCGGTGTTGTGAGTGTGTGTGGGGGGGGGTTGAGTGTGTGTGGTGGTTCAGTGTGTGTGTGGGGTGGGGTTAGTGTGTCTGGGGTTTGGTTAGTGTGTGTTTGGGGGATTGTCTGTGTGTGGGGGGGGGTTAGAGTGTGTGTGGGGGGGTTAGAGTGTGTGTGGGGGGGTTAGTGTGTGTGAAGGGGGTTAGTATGTGTGGGGTGGTTAGTGTGTGTGGGGAGGGTTAGTGTGTGCGTGTGTGGGAGTTTGTGTGTGTGGGGGTGGTTTGTGTGTGTGGGGGGTTGTTTACTGGGTGTGTGGGGAGGTTAGTGTGTGTGGGGGTTAGTATATGTGTGTTGGGGGTTAATGTGTGTGTGGGGGGGTTAGTGTGTGTGTGCTGGGTGTATTGTGAGTGTGGGACTTTAGTGCGTGTGTTGGTTGGTTAGTTGTGTGTCGGGCGGTTAGTTGTGTGTGGGGGATTTAATGTGTGTCGGGGGTCAATGTGTGGGGTTTAGTGTGTGTGTGTATGGGGGGTAGTGTGTGTGGTGGGTTTGTGTGTGTAGGGGGGTTAGTGTGTGTCTGGGGGAGTTTGTGTGTGTGTTGTGGGGTTAGTGTGTGTGTGATTGTGGTTAGCGTGTTTGGGGGTTAGTGTGTGTTAGGGGTTAGTTGTGTGTAGGGGTCAGTGTGTGGGGGGTTAGTGTGTGTGGGGGTGGTTAGTGTGTGTTGGGGATGTTAGAGTGTGGGGGTTATTGTGTGTGGGGGGGGGGGGTCTAGTGTGTGGGGGAGTTAATGTGTGTGTGTGGGGGGTTAGTGTGTGTATATGGGATGGATTGGTGTGTGTGGGGGGTTAGTGTGTGTGTCGGGGGTTACTATGTTTGGGGGTTAGTGTGTGTATGGGGGGGAGTTAGTGAGTGTGTCGACGGTGGTTAGCGTGTGTGTGGGGTGTGTTTAGTGTGTATGTGATGGTGTTTAGCGTGTGTGGGGTGTTAGTGTGTGTGAAGGGGGTTAATTCGTGTGTGTGGGTGCGTTTGTGGGTGTGTGAGGGGGTTACTATGTGTGTGGGGGGGTTAGTTTGGTGAGGGGTGGTTTGTGTGTGTGGGTGGTTTAGTGGGTGTGTGGGGAGAGTTAGTGTGAGTGGGGGGTAAGTATATGTGTGTGGGGGGTTAATGTGTGTGGGGGGAGTAGTGTGTGTGGGAGGAGGGGTTTGTGTGTGCATGTGGTGGGGGGGGGATTTAGTGCGTGTGTTGGTTGGTTAGTTGTGTATAGGGGGATAGTTGTGTGTGGGGGGGTTTAGTGTGTGTAGGGGGGTCAGTGTGTGGGGGTTAGTGTGCGTGGGGTTGGTTAGTGTGTGTTGGGGCTTACTGTGTGCGTGAGGGTGGTTAGCGTGTGTGGGGTGGGTTCGTGTGTGTTAGGGGGGTAGTTGTGTGGGGGTTAGTGTGTGCGTCTGGATGGTTAGTATGTGTGAGGGGTGGTTAGTGTGTGTGTGTGTGTGTGGTTTAGTGTGTGTGTCGGGGGGCTAGTGTGTGTGGGGGTTAATGTGTGTGTGGGTGGGGGGTTAGTGTCTGTGTAGGGGGTTTATTGTGTGTAGGAGGTTAGTGTGTGGGGGTGTTAGTACGTGTGTGTATGTGGGGGGGCAGTTGTGTGTGGGGTTAGTGTGTGTAGGGGGTGTTAGAGTGTGTGGGGGGTTATTGTGTGTGGGGGTGTCTAGTGTGTGGGGGAGTTAGTGTTTTTGTGGGGGTGTGGTTAGTGAGTGTGTGTGGGTGCGTTTGTGGTTGTGTGTGGGGTTACTGTGTGTGGGGGGATGAGTGTGTGTGTGCGGGGGGTTAGTGTCTGTGGGGGGGTTAGTGTGTGTGTGTGGGTGTGGGTTTGTGTGTGTGGGGGGGTGTTAGTGTGAATGCGGGTGATCAGTGTGTGTGTCGGTGGTTACGGTGTGTGGGTGGGGATGGTGTTAGTGAGTGTGTGTGGGTGCGTTTGTGGGTGTGTGGGGTGGTTACTGTGTGTGGGGGTGGTTAGTGTGTGTGATGTGGGTTTAGTGTGTGTGGGGGGGGTTAGTTTCTGTGGGGGGATATTGTGTGTGTGGGGGGAGCGGTTAGAGTGTATACGGGGTAGGGGTTAATGTGTGTGGGGGTGGTTAGTGTGTGTGTGGGGTTAGTGTGCGTGGGGGGATTAGTGTATATGTGTTGGGGGTTTAGTGTTTGTGGGGGAATTAATATGTGTGGGTTGTTAGTGTGTGCGTGGGGGGGTTAGTGTGTTTGTGGGGGGGGGTTAGTGTGTGGGGAGGGCTTAGTGTGTGTGTGGGAGGTTAGTGAGTGGATGAGGGGTAGTGTGTGTGGCGGTGTTAGTGTGTGTGGGAGGTTAGTGTGTGTGTGGGGACGGTTAGTGTGTGTGATGGGGGTTTAATGTGTGTGGGGACGGTTAGTGTGTGTGATGGGGGTTTAATGTGTGGGGGGGTTAGTGTGTGTGGGGGGGGATCGGTTAGAGTTTGTATGGGGTAGGGGTTAATGTGTATGGGGGTGGTTAGTGTGGGGGTGGGGGTTAGTGTGTGTGGGGGGGATTAGTGTGTGTGGGAGGGTTAGTGTGTTTATGTGAGGGGCGGTTACTGTGTGTGCTGGGGTTAGTTAGTGTGGGGTGATTAGTGTGTGTGTGTGTGGGGGGGTTACTGCGTGTTTGGGGGGTGAGTGTGTGTGGGGGGCTAGTGTGTGTGGGGGTTAGTGTGTGGGGGAGGTTAGTGTGTGGGTGGGGGGGGGGGTAGTTTATCTGTGGGGGGTTAGTGTTATTGGGGGTGTTTAGTGTGTGTGTGACGATTTAGTGCGTGTTTGTGGGTGTTGATGTGTGGGGGTGTTAGTTCGTATATGTGTGGGGGGGCTAGTTGTGTGTGGGGAGTTAGTGTGTGGGGTCGGTGGTTCGTGTGTGTGTGAGGGGAGGGTAAGTGTTTGTGGGGAGTTAATGTGTCTGTGCGGTAGGTCTAATGTGTGAGGGATTAGCGTGTATGTGGGGGGGGGTTAGTGTGTGGGGGGGCTTACTGTGTGTGTGGGTTGGTGTGTGTGTGGGGGGTTAGTGTGTGTGTGTGGGGTTAGTGTGTGTGGGGGGGTTAGTGAGTGTGTGGGGTTGGTGTGTGTGTGGGGGGTTAGTGTGTGTGTGTGGGGTTAGTGTGTGTTGGGGGGGTTAGTGTGTGTGTGGGGGATTACTGTGAGTGGGGGTGTTAGTGTGTGTGTGTGTGTGAGGGCGGTGAGTGTGTGTGTGGGGGGGGGTTTGTGTGTGTGGTGGGTAAGTGACTGTGTGGGGTCGTTAGCATGTGGGAGTGGGTTTCGTGAGTGTGTGGTGGTGGTTAGCGTGTGTAGGTGTTAGTGTGTGTGGAGGTGGGGTTAGTTTGTGTGTGTGGGTGCGTTTGTGGGTGTGTGAGGCGGGTACTGTGTGTGTGAGGATTAGTGTGTGTGTGGGGAGTTTAGTGTGTGTGGGGGTGGTTAGTGTGTGTGAGAGGGGTTTAGTGTGTATATGGGGGTATTAGTGAGTGTGTGGGGGAGGGGGGAGTGTGTGGGGGGGGTTTAGTGTGTGTGTGGGGGGTGTTAGTGTGGTTGTGGGGTTAGTGTGTGTGGGAGGCTTAGTGCGTGGGTGGGGAGGCTAGTTTGTGTGTGGGGGGTTTAGTGTGTGGGCGGATGGATTAGTGTGTGGGAGGGGGTTTATTGTGTGTGGGGGGTTAGTGTTATTGGGCGTGTTTAGTGTGTGTGTGACGGGGGTTAGAGTGTGTGGAGCGGTTTGTGCGTGTGTGTGGGGGGGTTAGTTGTGTGTGGGTGTGTTAGTGTGTGTAGGGGGTTAGTGTGTGGGTGGGTGCTAGTGCGTATGTTTGCGGGTTAGTCGTGTGTGGGGTTAGTGTTTGTAGGTGGTGTTCAACTGTGGGGGGTTATTGTGTGTGTGTGTGAGGTCAAGTGTGTGGGGGACTTAGTGTTTGTATGAGGGTCGGGTTAGTGAGTGTGTGTGGGGGGATAGTGTGCGTGTCGGATGTTATTGTGTGTGTGGGTTTGTGTGGGTGGGGGGTTAGTGAGTGTGTCGAGGATTACTGTGTGTGGGGGGTTAGTGTGTGTGTGTGGGGGGGGGGGTTAGTGAGTGCGTGTGGGGTTTACTGTGTGAGGGGGGTTTGTGTGTGTGTGGGAGTGGTTAACGTGTGTGGGGGAGTGTTTAGTGTGTATGTTGTGGTGGTTAGCGTATGTGGCGGGTTAGTGTGTGTGGGGGCTGTGATTGTGTGTGGGGGAGTCAACGTGTGTTCGGGGGTTAGTGTGCCTGGGGGGTTAGTGTGTGTGTTGGCTCTTTGTGTTGGTGAGGGGGGTTAGTATGTGTGAGGGGGTTAGTGTGTGTGGGGGGTTAGTGTGTGTACTTTGGGGAGGTTAGTGTCTGAGGGGCGTCATTGTGTATGTGGAGGGGTTAGTGAGCGTGTGTGGGGGGGGGGGTAGTGTGTGTGAGGGTTGTTAGTGTCTCTGGGGGGGTAAGTGTGTGTAGTGGTGGGGTTAGTGTGTGTGAGTGTGTGGGGCGGGGTTTAGTGTGTGTGTGTGTTGGTGGGGAGTTAGTGTGTGTGGGTTGTTAGTGTGTGTGTGGGTGGGGGGTCAGAGTGTGTGCGGGGAGGGGTCAGTGGGTGTATGGGGGTTTAGTGCGCGTGCGGGGGGTTACTGTGTGTGTGGGGGGGTTAGTGTGTGTGGGGGGGGGTTTCGTGTGTGTGTGTGGGGGTTAATGTGTGTGTGGGGGGTTAGCGTGTGTGTAGGGGTTAGTGTCTGTATGGGGTTAGTGTGTGTGTGGGTGTGTAAGTGTGTGGGTGGGAGTGTTCGTGTGTGCCTGTGGGGGTTAGTGAGAGTGGGAGGATTAGTGTGTGTGGGGGTGATTAGTGTGTGTGTGTGGGAGGGTTAGTATGTGTGTGGGGGCTAAGTGTGTGTTAGTGGGGTGTTAGTGTGTGTGTGTATGGGATGGTTAGTGGGTGTGGGAGGGTTAGTGTGTGTGGGGGTAATTGGTGTGTGTGTGGGAAGATTGATGTGTGTGAGGGTTAGTGCGCGTGTGGGAGGGTTAGTGTGTGTGTGGGGGTGATTCGTGTGTGTGTGGGAAGATTGATGTGTGTGAGGATTAGTGCACGTGTGGGAGGGTTAGTGTGTGTGTGTGTGGGTGTTTAGTGTGTGTGTGGGAAGATTCATGTGTGTGAGGGATAGTGCGCGTGTGGGGGGGTTAGTGTGTGTGGGGGGAGTTGGTGTGTGTGGGGTGGTGGTTAATGTGCGCGTGGGGGTTTGGTGCGTGTGTTGGGGTTAGTGTGTGTGGGGGGGATAGTGTTTGTACTGGGGTCAGTGTGTGTGAGGGATTAGTGTGTGTGCATGGGGATTAATGTGTGATGGGGGTTAGTGTGTGTGAGGGGGTTAGTGTGTGCGGGGGGGTTATTGCGTGTATGGGACGGAGGTTAATGTGTGTCGGTGGGTGTTAGTGTGTGTGGGGTTAGTGTGTGTGAGGGGGGTCAGTGAGTGTGAGGGTAGTTAGTGTGTGTATGGGAGGTTAATGTGTGTGTCAGGGGAGTTAGTGTGTGTGTGAGTGTGGTTAGTGTGTTTGAGGGGGATGAGTGTGTGCGGGGGTAGATTAGTGTCTGTGGGCTTCAGTGTGTGTGGGGTTGGTTAGTGTGTCGGGGGTTAGTATATCTAGGGGGGTAAGTGAGTGTGGGGGTGGGGTTAGTGTGTGTGAGTGTGTGCGGGTGGGGTTGTATGTGTCGGGGGTAGTGTGTGTGTGAGGGGTGTTAGTGTGTGTGGGGGAGTTAGTGTGTGTGAGGGGGGTTAGTGTGTGTGTGTCTGGCGTGGTTAGTGTGTGTGTGTGTGTGGGGGGGGTTGTCTGAGTGAGGGGGGTTAGTGTGTGTGCGGGGGTTAGTGTGTGTGAGGTGGTTTTGTGTGTGTTGGTGGGGTGTTAATGTGTGTGCGTGGGAGGGTTAGTATGTGTGTGGGGGGGTTCGTGTGCCTATGGGAGGGTTAGTGTGTGTGTGGGTGTTGGTGTCTGTATGGGATTACTGTGTGTGTGGGGGTAGGTTAGCGTAAGTGGGGCGTCAGTGTGTGTGTGGTTGGTTCGTGTGTGGGGGGGATTTAGTATGTCTGGGGGGAAAAGTGTGTGTGGGGTTGGGGTTAGTATGTGTGAGTGTGTGTGGAAGGGTTAGTGTGTGTGGTGGGGTTAACGTGTGTGTGAGGGGTGTTAGTTTTTGTGGGGCGCTTAGTGTGTGTGAGGGGTTTAGTGCGTGTGTCTCGGGTTAGTGTGTGTGTTAGGGGGTGTTGTGTGTGTTTTTGGGGTGTTAGTGTGTGTGTGGGAGGGTCAGAGTGTGTGTCGGGGGTTGGGTGTGTATGGGAGGGTTAGTCTGTGTGTGAGTGCTAGATTCTGTATGGGGTTACTGTCTGTGTGGGGGTGTTAGTGTGTGGGTGGGAGTGTTAGTGTGTGCCTGTGGGTGTTAGTCAGCATGGGAGTGTTAGTGTGTGTGGGGGTGATTAGTGTGTGTGTGTGGGAGGGTTAGTGTGTGTGTGTGGAGGGGCTAAGTGTGTGTTAGTGGGGTGTTATGGTGTGTGTGTGGGATTGTTAGTGGGCGTGGGAGGGTTAGTGTGTCGGGGGGGGGTGATTGGTGTGTGTGTGGGAGGGTTATAGTGTGGGCGGGGTCTTAGTGTGTGTTAGTGGGGTGTTAGTGTGTGTGCGGGATGGTTAGTGGATGTGGGAGGGTTAGTGTGTGTGGGGAAGGTTAATGTGTGGGAGGGGGTAGAGTGTCTGGGGGTTACGTGTCTGTGGGTGTGGGGATAGAGTGTGTGAGTGTGTGTGTGGGGGTTAGTGTGTGTGTGGGTGAGTTAGTGTGTGTGTGTTGGTGGGGAGTTAGTGTGTGGGTGAGTGGTTCGTGTGTGTGGGAGGGTTAGTGTCTAGGGGGGCTAAGAGTGTGTTATTGGGGTGTTAGTATGTGTGAGGGGAGTTAATGTGTGTTGGTGGGGTGTTTGTGTGTGTGTGGGTGGTTAGTGAGTGTGTGGGGGGGTCAGTGTCTGTGTGTAGGGAGGTTAGTGTGTGTGTAAGGGGAGTTAGTGTGTGTGAGAGGGGTTAGTGTGTGTGAGGGGGATTAGAGTGTGTGTGGGAGTCCGTTAGTGTCTGTTGGGCGTCAGTGTCTGTGGGGTTGTTTAGTGTGTGGGGGGTTAGTATGTCTGGGGGGGGTAAGTGTGTGTGGGGGTGGGGTTAGTGTGTGTGAGTGTGTGTGGGGGTTGGGGGGATGTTTGGGTGGGCGGGGGTTAGTCTGTGTGAGGGGTGTTAGCGTGTGTGCGGGAGTTAGTGTGTGTATGAGAGGGGTTAGTGTGTGTTTGTCTGGTGTGGCTATTTTGTGTGTGGGTGGGGGTTTAGTGTGTGTGCGGGGGTTAGTGTGTGTGTGAGGTGGTTTTGTGTGTGTTGGTGGGGTGTTAATGTGTGTGTGTGTGGGAGGGTTAGAGTATGTGTGGGGGTTAGTGAGCGTATAGGTGGATTAGTGTGTGTGTGGGAGTTAGTGTCTGTATGGGGTCAGTGTGTGTGGGGGGGTATTAATGTGTGGTTGGGAGGGTTAGTGTGTGCCTGTGGGGATTAGTGTGCGTTGGATGGTTAGCGTGTGTGGGGGTGATTAGTGTTTTTGTGTTGGAGGGTTAGTGTGTGTGGGGCTAAGTGTGTGTTAGTGAGGTGTTAGTGAGTGTGTGTGGGATGGTTAGTGTGTGTGGGAGGATTAGTGTGTGTGGGGGGGTTAGTGTGTGTGAGGGTTAGTGCTTGTGTGGGGGGTTAGTGTGTGTGGGGGGGGTTGGTGTTTGTTGGGGTGGTTAGTTTGTGTGGGGTAGGTTAGTGTGTGGGGGCTAGAGTGTCTGGGGGTAAGTGTCTGTGGGCGTGGGGATAGTGCATGTGAGTGTGTGCGGGGGTTAGTGTGTGTGTGGGGGGTTAGTGTATGTGTGTTTGTGGGGTGATAGTGTGTGTGTGAGGGGAGTTAGTGTGTGTTGGTGGGGAGCTAGTGTGTGTGGGTGGTTAGTGTGTGTGTGGGAGGGTTAGTGTGTGGGGGGGGCTAAGTGTGTGTTAATGGGGTGTTAGTGTGTGTGTGGGGGTTAGTGTATGTGTGTTTGTGGGGTGATAGTGTGTGTGTGAAGGGGGTTAGTTCGTGTGTGTGGGTGCGTTTGTGGGTGTGTGAGGGGGTTACTATGTGTGTGGGGGGGTTAGTGTGGTGGGGGGTGGTTTGTGTGTGTGGGTGGTTTAGTGGGTGTGTGGGGAGAGTTAGTGTGAGTGGGGGGTAAGTATATGTGTGTGGGGGGTTAATGTGTGTGGGGGAGTAGTGTGTGTGGGAGGAGGGGTTTGTGTGTGCATGTGGTGGGGGGGGATTTAGTGCGTGTGTTGGTTGGTTAGTTGTGTATAGGGGGATAGTTGTGTGTGGGGGGTTTAGTGTGTGTAGGGGGGTCAGTGTGTGGGGGTTAGTGTGCGTGGGGTTGGTTAGTGTGTGTTGGGGTTTACTGTGTGCGTGAGGGTGGTTAGCGTGTGTGGGGTGGGTTCGTGTGTGTTAGGGGGGTAGTTGTGTGGGGGTTAGTGTGTGCGTCTGGATGGTTAGTGTGTGTGAGGGGTGGTTAGTGTGTGTGTGTGTGTGCTTTAGTGTGTGTGTCGGGGGGCTAGTGTGTGTGGGGGTTAATGGTGTGTGGGTGGGGGGTTAGTGTCTGTGTAGGGGGTTTATTGTGTGTAGGAGGTTAGTGTGTGGGGGTGTTAGTACGTGTGTGTATGTGGGGGGGGCAGTTGTGTGTGGGGTTAGTGTGTGTAGGGGGTGTTAGAGTGTGTGGGGGGTTATTGTGTGTGGGGGTGTCTAGTGTGTGGGGGAGTTAGTGTTTTTGTGGGGGTGTGGTTAGTGAGTGGGTGTGGGTGCGTTTGTGGTTGCGTGTGGGGTTACTGTGTGTGGGGGGATGAGTGTGTGTGTGCGGGGGGTTAGTGTCTGTGGGGGGGGTTAGTGTGTGTGTGTGGGTGTGGGTTTGTGTGTGTGGGGGGGTGTTAGTGTGAATGCGGGTGATCAGTGTGTGTGTCGGTGGTTACGGTGTGTGGGTGGGGATGGTGTTAGTGAGTGTGTGTGGGTGCGTTTGTGGGTGTGTGGGGTGGTTACTGTGTGTGGGGGTGGTTAGTGTGTGTGATGTGGGTTTAGTGTGCGTGGGGGGGGTTAGTTTCTGTGGGGGGATATTGTGTGTGTGGGGGGAGCGGTTAGAGTGTATACGGGGTAGGGGTTAATGTGTGTGGGGGTGGTTAGTGTGTGTGTGGGGTTAGTGTGCGTGGGGGGATTAGTGTATATGTGTTGGGGGTTTAGTGTTTGTGGGGGGATTAATATGTGTGGGTTGTTAGTGTGTGCGTGGGGGGGGTTAGTGTGTTTGTGGGGGGGGGGGGTTAGTGTGTGGGGAGGGCTTAGTGTGTGTGAGGGAGGTTAGTGAGTGGATGAGGGGTAGTGTGTGTGGCGGTGTTAGTGTGTGTGGGAGGTTAGTGTGTGTGTGGGGACGGTTAGTGTGTGTGATGGGGGTTTAATGTGTGTGGGGACGGTTAGTGTGTGTGATGGGGGTTTAATGTGTGGGGGGGGGTTAGTGTGTGTGGGGGGGATCGTTTAGAGTTTGTATGGGGTAGGGGTTAATGTGTATGGGGGTGGTTAGTGTGGGGGTGGGGGTTAGTGTGTGTGGAGGGGATTAGTGTGTGTGGGAGGGTTAGTGTGTGTGTGTGAGGGGCGGTTACTGTGTGTGCTGGGGTTAGTGAGTGTGGGGTGATTAGTGTGTGTGTGTGTGGGGGGGTTACTGCGTGTTTGGGGGGTGAGTGTGTGTGGGGGGCTAGTGTGTGTGGGGGTTAGTGTGTGGGGGAGGTTAGTGTGTGGGTGGGGGGGGTAGTTTATCTGTGGGGGGTTAGTGTTATTGGGGGTGTTTAGTGTGTGTGTGACGATTTAGTGCGTGTTTGTGGGTGTTGATGTGTGGGGGTGTTAGTTCGTATATGTGTGGGGGGGCTAGTTGTGTGTGGGGAGTTAGTGTGTGG
This sequence comes from Scyliorhinus torazame, assembly GCF_047496885.1. Taxonomy (NCBI): domain Eukaryota; kingdom Metazoa; phylum Chordata; class Chondrichthyes; order Carcharhiniformes; family Scyliorhinidae; genus Scyliorhinus; species Scyliorhinus torazame. The sequence goes on along the minus strand of NC_092726.1, from coordinate 115,707,198 downwards.
GGTCGGTAGTTCGTGTGTGTGTGAGGGGAGGGTAAGTGTTTGTGGGGAGTTAATGTGTCTGTGCGGTAGGTCTAATGTGTGAGGGATTAGCGTGTATGTGGGGGGGGTTAGTGTGTGGGGGGGCTTACTGTGTGTGTGGGTTGGTGTGTGTGTGGGGGGTTAGTGTGTGTGTGTGGGGTTAGTGTGTGTGGGGGGGGGGTTAGTGTGTGTGTGGGGTTGGTGTGTGTGTGGGGGTTAGTGTGTGTGTGTGGGGTTAGTGTGTGTGGGGGGGATTAGTGTGTGTGTGGGGGATTACTGTGAGTGGGGGTGTTAGTGTGTGTGTGTGTGTGAGGGCGGTGAGTGTGTGTGTGTGGGGGGGGTTTGTGTGTGTGGGGGGTTAGTGACTGTGTGGGGTCGTTAGCATGTGGGAGTGGGTTTCGTGAGTGTGTGGTGGTGGTTAGCGTGTGTAGGTGTTAGTGTGTGTGGGGGTGGGGTTAGTTTGTGTGTGTGGGTGCGTTTGTGGGTGTGTGAGGCGGGTACTGTGTGTGTGAGGGTTAGTGTGTGTGTGGGGCGTTTAGTGTGTGTGGGGGTGGTTAGTGTGTGTGAGAGGGGTTTAGTGTGTATATGGGGGTATTAGTGAGTGTGTGGGGGAGGGGGGAGTGTGTGGGGGGGGTTTAGTGTGTGTGTGGGGGGGTGTTAGTGTGGTTGTGGGGTTAGTGTGTGTGGGAGGCTTAGTGCGTGGGTGGGGAGGCTAGTTTGTGTGTGGGGGGTTTAGTGTGTGGGCGGATGGATTAGTGTGTGGGAGGGGGTTTAGTGTGTGTCGGGGGTTAGTGTTATTGGGCGTGTTTAGTGTGTGTGTGACGGGGGTTAGAGTGTGTGGAGCGGTTTGTGCGTGTGTGTGGGGGGGTTAGATGTGTGTGGGTGTGTTAGTGTGTGTAGGGGGTTAGTGTGTGGGGGGTGCTAGTGCGTATGTTTGCGGGTTAGTCGTGTGTGGGGTTAGTGTTTGTAGGTGGTGTTCAACTGTGGGGGGTTATTGTGTGTGTGTGTGAGGTCAAGTGTGTGGGGGACTTAGTGTTTGTATGAGGGTCGGGTTAGTGAGTGTGTGTGGGGGGATAGTGTGCGTGTCGGATGTTATTGTGTGTGTGGGTTTGTGTGGGTGGGGGGTGAGTGAGTGTGTCGAGGATTACTGTGTGTGGGGGGTTAGTGTGTGTGTGTGTGGGGGGTTAGTGAGTGCGTGTGGGGTTTACTGTGTGAGGGGGGTTTGTGTGTGTGTGGGAGTGGTTAACGTGTGTGGGGGAGTGTTTAGTGTGTATGTTGTGGTGGTTAGCGTATGTGGCGGGTTAGTGTGTGTGGGGGCTGTGATTGTGTGTGGGGGAGTCAACGTGTGTTCGGGGGTTAGTGTGTCTGGGGGGTTAGTGTGTGTGTTGGCTCTTTGTGTTGGTGAGGGGGGTTAGTATGTGTGAGGGGGTTAGTGTGTGTGGGGGGTTAGTGTGTGTAATTTGGGGAGGTTAGTGTCTGAGGGGCGTCATTGTGTATGTGGAGGGGTTAGTGAGCGTGTGTGTGGGGGGGGTAGTGTGTGTGAGGGTTGTTAGTGTCTCTGGGGGGGTAAGTGTGTGTAGTGGTGGGGTTAGTGTGTGTGAGTGTGTGGGGCGGGGTTTAGTGTGTGTGTGTGTTGGTGGGGAGTTAGTGTGTGTGGGTTGTTAGTGTGTGTGTGGGTGGGGGGTCAGAGTGTGTGCGGGGAGGGGTCAGTGGGTGTATGGGGGTTTAGTGCGCGTGCGGGGGTTACTGTGTGTGTGGGGGGGTTAGTGTGTGTGGGGGGGGTTTCGTGTGTGTGTGTGGGGGTTAATGTGTGTGTGGGGGGTTAGCGTGTGTGTAGTGGTTAGTGTCTGTATGGGGTTAGTGTGTGTGTGGGTGTGTAAGTGTGTGGGTGGGAGTGTTCGTGTGTGCCTGTGGGGGTTAGTGAGAGTGGGAGGATTAGTGTGTGTGGGGGTGATTAGTGTGTGTGTGTGGGAGGGTTAGTATGTGTGTGGGGGCTAAGTGTGTGTTAGTGGGGTGTTAGTGTGTGTGTGTGTGGGATGGTTAGTGGGTGTGGGAGGGTTAGTGTGTGTGGGGGTAATTGGTGTGTGTGTGGGAAGATTGATGTGTGTGAGGGTTAGTGCGCGTGTGGGAGGGTTAGTGTGTGTGTGGGGGTGATTCGTGTGTGTGTGGGAAGATTGATGTGTGTGAGGGTTAGTGCACGTGTGGGAGGGTTAGTGTGTGTGTGTGTGGGTGTTTAGTGTGTGTGTGGGAAGATTCATGTGTGTGAGGGATAGTGCGCGTGTGGGGGGGTTAGTGTGTGTGGGGGGAGTTGGTGTGTGTGTGGGGTGGTGGTTAATGTGCGCGTTGGGGTTTGGTGCGTGTGTTGGGGTTAGTGTGTGTGGGGGGATAGTGTTTGTACTGGGGTCAGTGTGTGTGAGGGATTAGTGTGTGTGCATGGGGATTAATGTGTGATGGGGGTTAGTGTGTGTGGGGTTAGTGTGTGTGAGGGGGGTCAGTGAGTGTGAGGGTAGTTAGTGTGTGTATGGGAGGTTAATGTGTGTGTCAGGGGAGTTAGTGTGTGTGTGAGAGTGGTTAGTGTGTTTGAGGGGGATGAGTGTGTGCGGCGGTAGATTAGTGTCTGTGGGCTTCAGTGTGTGTGGGGTTGGTTAGTGTGTCGGGGGTTAGTATATCTAGGGGGGTAAGTGAGTGTGGGGGTGGGGTTAGTGTGTGTGAGTGTGTGCGGGTGGGGTTGTATGTGTCGGGGGTAGTGTGTGTGTGAGGGGTGTTAGTGTGTGTGGGGGAGTTAGTGTGTGTGAGGGGGGTTAGTGTGTGTGTGTCTGGCGTGGTTAGTGTGTGTGTGTGTGGGGGGGGGGTTGTCTGAGTGAGGGGGGTTAGTGTGTGTGCGGGGGTTAGTGTGTGTGAGGTGGTTTTGTGTGTGTTGGTGGGTTGTTAATGTGTGTGCGTGGGAGGGTTAGTATGTGTGTGGGGGGGTTCGTGTGCCTATGGGAGGGTTAGTGTGTGTGTGGGTGTTGGTGTCTGTATGGGATTACTGTGTGTGTGGGGGTAGGTTAGCGTATGTGGGGCGTCAGTGTGTGTGTGGTTGGTTCGTGTGTGGGGGGGATTTAGTATGTCTGGGGGAAAAGTGTGTGTGGGGTTGGGGTTAGTATGTGTGAGTGTGTGTGGAAGGGTTAGTGTGTGTGGTGGGGTTAACGTGTGTGTGAGGGGTGTTAGTTTTTGTGGGGCGCTTAGTGTGTGTGAGGGGTTTAGTGCGTGTGTCTCGGGTTAGTGTGTGTGTTAGGGGGTGTTGTGTGTGTTTTTGGGGTGTTAGTGTGTGTGTGGGAGGGTTAGAGTGTGTGTCGGGGGTTGGGTGTGTATGGGAGGGTTAGTCTGTGTGTGAGTGCTAGATTCTGTATGGGTTACTGTCTGTGTGGGGGTGTTAGTGTGTGGGTGGGAGTGTTAGTGTGTGCCTGTGGGTGTTAGTCAGCATGGGAGTGTTAGTGTGTGTGGGGGTGATTAGTGTGTGTGTGTGGGAGGGTTAGTGTGTGTGTGTGGAGGGGCTAAGTGTGTGTTAGTGGGGTGTTATGGTGTGTGTGTGGGATTGTTAGTGGGCGTGGGAGGGTTAGTGTGTCGGGGGGGGTGATTGGTGTGTGTGTGGGAGGGTTATAGTGTGGGCGGGGTCTTAGTGTGTGTTAGTGGGGTGTTAGTGTGTGTGCGGGATGGTTAGTGGATGTGGGAGGGTTAGTGTGTGTGGGGAAGGTTAATGTGTGGGAGGGGGTAGAGTGTCTGGGGGTTACGTGTCTGTGGGTGTGGGGATAGAGTGTGTGAGTGTTTGTGGGGGGGTTAGTGTGTGTGTGGGTGAGTTAGTGTGTGTGTGTTGGTGGGGAGTTAGTGTGTGGGTGAGTGGTTCGTGTGTGTGGGAGGGTTAGTGTCTAGGGGGGCTAAGAGTGTGTTATTGGGGTGTTAGTATGTGTGAGGGGAGTTAATGTGTGTTGGTGGTGTGTTAGTGTGTGTGTGGGTGGTTAGTGAGTGTGTGGGGGCGGGGGGGTCAGTGTCTGTGTGTAGGGAGGTTAGTGTGTGTGTAAGGGAAGTTAGTGTGTGTGAGAGGGGTTAGTGTGTGTGAGGGGGATTAGAGTGTGTGTGGGAGTCCGTTAGTGTCTGTTGGGCGTCAGTGTCTGTGGGGTTGTTTAGTGTGTGGGGGGTTAGTATGTCTGGGGGGGTAAGTGTGTGTGGGGGTGGGGTTAGTGTGTGTGAGTGTGTGTGGGGGTTGGGGGGATGTTTGGGTGGGCGGGGGTTAGTCTATGTGAGGGGTGTTAGTGTGTGTGGGGGAGTTAGTGTGTGTGTGAGGGGGTTAGTGTGTGTTTGTCTGGTGTGGCTATTGTGTGTGTGGGTGGGGGTTTAGTGTGTGTGCGGGGGTTAGTGTGTGTGTGAGGTGGTTTTGTGTGTGTTGGTGGGGTGTTAATGTGTGTGTGTGTGGGAGGGTTAGAGTATGTGTGGGGGTTAGTGAGCGTATAGGAGGATTAGTGTGTGTGTGGGAGTTAGTGTCTGTATGGGGTTAGTGTGTGTGTGGGGGTATTAATGTGTGGTTGGGAGGGTTAGTGTGTGCCTGTGGGGATTAGTGTGCGTTGGATGGTTAGCGTGTGTGGGGGTGATTAGTGTTTTTGTGTTGGAGGGTTAGTGTGTGTGGGGCTAAGTGTGTGTTAGTGAGGTGTTAGTGAGTGTGTGTGGGATGGTTAGTGTGTGTGGGAGGATTAGTGTGTGTGGGGGGGTTAGTGTGTGTGAGGGTTAGTGCTTGTGTGGGGGGTTAGTGTGTGTGGGGGGGTTGGTGTTTGTTGGGGTGGTTAGTTTGTGTGGGGTAGGTTAGTGTGTGGGGGCTAGAGTGTCTGGGGGTAAGTGTCTGTGGGCGTGGGGATAGTGCGTGTGAGTGTGTGCGGGGGTTAGTGTGTGTGTGGGGGGTTAGTGTATGTGTGTTTGTGGGGTGATAGTGTGTGTGTGAGGGGAGTTAGTGTGTGTGGGTGGTTAGTGTGTGTGTGGGAGGGTTAGTGTGTGGGGGTGCTAAGTGTGTGTTAATGGGGTGTTAGTGTGTGTGTGGGGGTTAGTGTATGTGTGTTTGTGGGGTGATAGTGTGTGTGTGAGGGGGGTTAGTGTGTGTTGGTGGGGAGTTAGTGTGTGTGTGGGTGGTTAGTGTGTGTGTGGGAGGGTTAGTGTGTGGGGGGGGGCTAAGTGTGTGTTAATGTGGTGTTAGTGTGTGTGTGAGGTGGGTTAGTGTGTGCTGGGGGGAGTTAGTGTGTGTGTGGGTGGTTAATGTGTGTGGGTGGGGGTGTGTGATTGTGGGTGGGTTAGTGTATGTGTGGGGGTATTAATGTGTGTGGAGGGGGGTCACTATGTGTGGGGGCGTTGGTTTGTGTGGGGGGGGTTAGTTTGTGCGTGTTGGTGGGGTGTTACTGTGTGTGTGAGGGGGGTTAGTATGTGTTGGTGGGGGGTTAGTGTGTGTGTTTTGGTGGGATGTTAGTGTGTGTGGGGGGGGTTAGTGTGTGCTGGTGGGGGGTTAGTGTGTATGTGGGGGGTGTCAGTGTGTGCGTGTGTGGGGTAGTGTGTGTGTGTGTGTGTGTGTGCGGGGGATGTGTGAGTGCGTGTGTGTGGGTGTTAGTGTGTGTGCATTCGGGGTCGAAGTGTATGCGGGGCGGTTAGTGTGTGTGTGGGCGGATAAGTGTATGTGTGGGGGTGTTAGTGCGTGTGGGGGGGTTAAGTGTGTGTTAGTGGGTTGTTAGTGTCTGAGTGAGGGGGGTAGTGTGTGCTGGTCGGGAGTTAGTGTGTGTGTGAGTGGTTAGTGTGTGTGGGGGGTGTCAGTGTGTGTGTGGGGGGTAGTGTGTGTGTGGGGGCGGGGTGTGTTAGTGTGTGTGTGGGGGCAGTGTGTGTGTATTCGGGGACTTAGTGTGTGGGGCGGTTAGTGAGTGTGTGGGGGGCGGGTGGTTTGTATGTGTGTGTTGGGGGTGTCAGTGTGTGCATTGGGGGGTTAGAGTGTGTGGTTGGGGGGGTAAGTGTGTGTGTGGGCGTGTTAGAGTATGTGTGGGGGTGTTAGTGCGTGTGGGGGGTGTCAGTGTGTGGGGGGCGTCAGTGTGTGTGGGGGGTTAGTGTGTATGGGGTGGCGGTTTAGTGTTTGTGTGGGGGGAGGGGGTCAGTGTGTGTGGGGGGCTTTAGAGTGTGTGTGGGTGTGTTAGTGTGTGTGTGTGGGGTGGGGTCAGTGTGTGTGTGGGGGGTAAGTGTGTGTGAGGGGGGTCAGTGTGTGTGTGTGGGGGGGTCAGTGTGTGTGTGGGTGGGGGGGGGGTAGTGTGTCTGTGGTGGGAGTTAGTGTGTGTGAGGGGGTTAGTGTGTGTGGGGTATTAGTGTCTCTGAGGAGGGGTTGCGTGTGTGTGAGGTGGATTAGTGTATGTGTTTTGGGGAGGTTAATGTCTGTGGGGCGTCAGTCTGTGTGTGGGGGGTTAGTGTGCGTGTGAGGGGGGTTAGTGTGCGTGTGTGTGGGGGGGGGGGGGGGGTTAGTGTGAGTGTGTGTGCGGGGGTGGTTAATGTGTGTGAGGGGGTTAGTGTGTGTGTGTCTGGCGTGGTTAGTGTGTGTGTGTGGGGGGGGTTGTCTGAGTGAGGGGGGGTTAGTGTGTGTGCGCGGGTTAGTGTGTGTGAGGTGGTTTTGTGTGTGTTGGTGGGGTGTTAATGTGTATGCGTGGGAGGGTTAGTGTGTGTGTGGGTGTTAGTGAGCGTATGGGAGGATTAGTGTGTGTGGGAGTTAGTGTCTGTATGGGGTTCGTGTGTGTTTGGGGGTTAGTGAGCGTATGGGAGGATTAGTGTGTGTGTGGGAGTTAGTGTCTGTATGGGGTTAGTGGGTGTGTGGGGGTATTAATGTGTGGTTGGGAGGGTTAGTGTGTGCCTGTGGGGGTTAGTGTGCGTTGGATGGTTAGCGTGTGTGGGGGTGATTAGTGCTTGTGTGTTGGATATGAGTGTGTGTGGGGCTAAGTGTGTGTTAGTGAGGTGTTAGTGAGTGCGTGTGGGATGGTTAGTGTGTGTGGGAGGATTAGTGTGTGTGTGGGGGGGGGGGTTAGTGTGTGTGCGGGTTAGTGCTTGTGTGAGGGGTTAGTGTGTGTGTGGGGGGGGGGTTGGTGTGTGTGGGGGTGGTTAGATTGTGTGGTGTAGGTTAGTGTGTGGGGGCTAGAGTGTCTGGGGGTAAGTGTCTGTGGGGGTGGGGATAGTGTGTGTGAGTGTGTGCGGGGGTTAGTGTGTGTGTGGGGGTTAGCGTATATGTGTTTGTGGGGTGATAGTGTGTGTGTGAGGGGGTTAGTATGTGTTGGTGGGGAGTTAGTGTGTGTGTTGGTGGTTAGTGTGTGTGGGAGGGTTAGTGTGTGGGGGGCTAAGTGTGTGTTAATGGGGTGTTAGTGTGTGTGTGAGGTGGGTTAGTGTGTGCTGGGGGGAGTTAGTGTGCGTGTGGGTGGTTAATGTGTGTGTGGGTGGGGGTCAGTGTGTGTGTTGGGGGGGGTTAGTGTGTGTGTTTGGGGGGTTAGTGTGTGTGTGGGTGGGTTAGTGTATGTGTAGGGGTATTAATGTGTGTGGAGGGGGTCACATTGTGTGGGGGCGTTGGTTTGTGTGTGGGGGGGTAAGTTTGTGCGTGTTGGTGGGGTGTTAGTGTGTGTGTGAGGGGGGTTAGTATGTGTTGGTGGGGGGTTAGTGTGTGTGTTGGTGGGATGTTAGTGTGTGTGTGAGGGGGGTTAGTGTGTGCTGGTGGGGGGGTTAGTGTGTATGTGGGGGGTGTCAGTGTATGTGTGTGTGTGGGGTAGTGTGTGTGTGTGCGGGGGTGTGTGTGAGTGTGTGTGTGTGTGGGTGTTAGTGTGTGCGCATTCGGGGGCTTTGTGTATGTGGTGGTGTTAGTGCGTGTGGGGGGGTAAGTGTGTGTTAGTGGGTTGTTAGTGTCTGAGTGAGGGGGGTTAGTGTGTGCTGTTGGGGAGTTAGTGTGTGTGTGGGTGGTTGGTGTGTGTGGGGGGGTGTCAGTGTGTGTGTGGGGGTGTTAGTGTGTGTGTGGGGGGGTAGTGTGTGTGTATTCGGGGTCTTAGTGTGTGTGGGGCGGTTAGTGTGTGTGTGGGGGGCGGGTGGTTAATATGTGTGTGTTGGGGGTGTTAGTGCGTGTGGGGGATGTCAGTGTGTGGGGGGGTCAGTGTGTGTGGGGGGTTAGTGTGTGTGGGGTGGGGGTTAAGTGTTTGTGTGGGGGGGAGGGGGTCAGTGTGTGTGGGGGGCTTTAGTGTGTGTGTGGGTGTATTAGTGTGTGTGTATGGGGGGTCAGTGTGTGTGTGGGGGGTCAGTGTGTGTGAGGGGGGGTCAGTATGTGTGTGGGGGGTCAGTGTGTGTGTGTGGGGGGGGGTTAGTGTGTGTGAGGGGGGGTAGCGTGTGTGGAGGGCGTTAGTGTGTGTGAGGGGGTTAGTGTGTGTGGGGTATTAGTGTCTCTGAGGAGGGGTAGCGTGTGTATAAGGTGGGTTAGTGTATGTGTTTTGGGGAGGTTAGTGTCTGCGGGGCGTTAGTCTGTGTGTGGGGGGGTTAATGTGCGTGTGTGAGGGGGGTTAGTGTGCGTATGAGGTGGGTTAGTGTGCGTGTGTGTGGGGGGGGTTAGTGTGTCTGTGTGCGGGGGTGGTTAGTGTGTGTGAGGGGGTTAGTGTGTGTGTGTCTGGCGTGGTTAGTGTGTGTGTGTGTGTGTGGGGGGTTGTCTGAGTGAGGGGGGGTTAGTGTGTGTGCGGGGGTTAGTGTGTGTGAGGTGGTTTTGTGTGTGTTGGTGGGGTGTTAATGTGTGTGCGTGGGAGGGTTAGTGTGTGTGTGGGGAGGTTAGTGTGCCTCTGGGAGGGTTAGTGTGTGTGGGTGTTAGTGTCTGTATGGGATTACTGTGTGTGTGGGGGTAGGTTAGTGTATGTGGGGCGTCAGTGTGTGTGTGGTTGGTTCGTGTGTGGGGGGGATTTAGTATGTCTGGGGGGGGAAAAGTGTGTGTGGGGTTGGGGTTAGTGTGTGTGAGTGTGTGTGGAAGGGTTCGTGTGTGTGTGTGGTGGGGTTAATGTGTATGTGAGTGGTGTTAGTTTTTGTGGGGCGCTTAGTGTGTGTGAGGGGTTTAGTGCGTGTGTCTCGGGTTAGTGTGTGTGTTAGGGGGTGTTGTGTGTGTTTTTGGGGTGTTAGTGTGTGTGTGGGAGGGTTAGAGTGTGTGTCGGGGGTTGGGTGTGTATGGGAGGGTTAGTCTGTGTGTGAGTGCTAGATTCTGTATGGGGTTACTGTCTGTGTGGGGGTGTTAGTGTGTGGGTGGGAGTGTTAGTGTGTGCCTGTGGGTGTTAGTGAGCATGGGAGTGTTAGTGTGTGTGGGGGTGATTAGTGTGTGTGTGTGTGTGGGAGGGTTAGTGTGTGTGTGTGGGGGGGGCTAAGTGTGTGTTAGTGGGGTGTTATGGTGTGTGTGTGGGATTGTTAGTGGGCGTGGGAGGGTTAGTGTGTGGGGGGTGATTGGTGTGTGTGGGAGGGTTGTAGTGTGGGCGGGGTCTTCGTGTGTGTTAGTGGGGTGTTAGTGTGTGTGTGGGATGGTTAATGGATGTGGGAGGGTTATTGTGTGTGGGGAAGGTTAGTGTGTGGGATGGGGTAGAGTGTCTGGGGGGTAAGTGTCTGTGGGTGTGGGGATAGAGTGTGTGAGTGTGTGTGGGGGGGTTAGTGTGTGTGTGGGTGAGTTAGTGTGTGTGTGTTGGTGGGGCGTTAGTGTGTGGGTGAGTGGTTCGTGTGTGTGTGGGAGGGTTAGTGTGTGGGGGGGATAAGAGTGTGTTATTGGGGTGTTAGTATGTGTGAGGGGGGTTAGTGCGTGTTGGTGGGGTGTTAGTGTGTGTGTGGGTGGTTAGTGAGTGTGTGGGGGGGGTTCAGTGTCTGTGTGTGGGGCGGTTAGTGTGTGTGTAAGGGGAGCTAGTGTGTGTGTGAGAGGGGTTAATGTGTGTGAGGGGGATTCGAGTGTGTGTGGGAGTCCGTTAGTGTCTGTTGGGCGTCAGTGTCTGTGGGGTTGGTTAGTGTGTCGGGGGTTAGTATGTCTGGGGGGGTAAGTGTGTGTGGGGTGGGTTTAGTGTGTGTGATTTGGGGTTGGGGGGTTGTGTGGGTGGGCGGGGGTTCGTCTGTGTGAGGGGTGTTAGTGTGTGTGGGGGAGTAATGTGTGTGTGAGGGGGGTTAGTGTGTGTGTGTCTGGTGTGGCTATTGTGTGTGTGGGTGGGGGTTGGTGTGTGTGGGGGTGGTTAGTTTGTGTGGAGTAGGTTAGTGTGTGGGGGCTAGAGTGTCTGGGGGGAAGTGTCTGTGGGGGTGGGGATAGTGTGTGTGAGTGTGTGCGGGGGTTAGTGTGTGTGTGGGGGGGGTAGTGTACGTGTGTTTGTGGGGTGATAGTGTGTGTGTGAGGGGGGTTAGTGTGTGTTGGTGGGGAGTTAGTGTGTGTGGGTGGTTAGTGTGTGTGTGGGAGGGTTAGTGTGTGTGGGGGCTAAGTGTGTGTTAATGGGGTGTTAGTGTGTGTGAGTTGGTTAGTGTGTGCTGGGGGGAGTTAGTGTGTGTGTGGGTGGTTAATGTGTGTGTGGGGGGGTCAGTGTGTGTGTTGGGGGTTAGTGTGTGTTTGGGGGTGTTATTGTGTGTGTGGGTGGGTTAGTGTATGTGTGGGGGTATTAATGTGTGTGGAGGAGGGGTCACTATGTGTGGTGGTGTTGGTTTGTGTGGGGGGTTAGTTTGTGCGTGTTGGTGGGGTGTTAGTGTGTGTGAGGGGGTTAGTAAGTGTTGGTGGGAGGTTAGTGTGTGTGTGTTGGTGGGATGTTAGTGTGTGTGTGAGGGGGGTTAGTGTGTGCTGGTGGGGGGTTAGTGTGTATGTGGGGGGTGTCAGTGTGTGTGGGGGGTGGTGTGTGTGTGTGCGCGGGGGGTGTGAGTGTGTGTGTGGGGGTGTTAGTGTGTGTGTATTCGGGGTCTTAGTGTGTGTGGGGCGGTTAGTGTGTGTGTGGGCGGATAAGTGTATGTGTGGGGGTGTTAGTGCGTGTGGGGGCGTAAGTGTGTGTTAGTGGGTTGTTAGTGTATGTGTGAGGGGGGTAGTGTGCGCTGGTGGGGTGTTAGTGTGTGGGTGGGTGGTTAGTGTGTGTGGGGGATTGTCAGTGTGTGTGTGGGGGGGTAGTGTATGTGTGGGGGCGGGTGTGTTAGTGTGTGTGTGTGGGGGTAGTGTGTGTGTATTCGGGGTCTTAGTGTGTGTGGGGCGGTTAGTGTGTGTGTGGGGGGCGGGTGGTTAGTATGTGTGTGTTGGGGTGTCAGTGTGTGCATTGGGGGGTTAGAGTGTGTGGTTGGGGGGGTTAGTGTGTGTGGGGGGTTTTAGTGTGCGTGTGAGGGGGGTTAGTGTTTGTGCCTGGGGTGGTTAGTGTGTGTGTGGGGGGCTTAGTGTGTGTTTGAGCGGGTATTGTGTGTGTTGGTGAGGTGTTAGTGTGTGTGTGGGAGGGTTAGTGTATTGGTGGGGGGTTAGTGTCTGTATGGGGTTCGTGTGTGTGTGGTGATGTTAGTATGTGGGTGGGAGGGGTAATGGGTGTGGGTGGGGGGTTAGAGTGTGTATGTGTGAGGGTTAGTGCGTGTGTGGGGCGTTAGTGTGTGTGTTGGTTGGTGGTTGGGGGGGTTTAGTGTGTGTCAGGGGTGCGAGTGCGTGTGGGGGAGTTAACGTGTATTCGGGGTATAGTGTATGTGGGGTGTTAGTCTGTCTTGGGGGTTAGTGTGTGTTGGTGGGGAGTTAGTGTGTGTGGGTGGTTAGTGTGCGTGGGTGGGGGTCAGAGTGTGTGTGTGCGGGGGTAGTGTGTGTGTGGGGGATCAGTGTGTGGGGGGGGGGTTAGTGTGTGGAGTGTCGGTTTAGTGTGTGTGGGGGGAGGGGTCAGTGGGTGTGTGGGGTTTTAGTGAGTATGTGGGTGTGTTAGTGTGTGTGAGTGGGGGCGTCAGTGTGCGTGTGGGGGTGTTAGTGTGCGTGAGTGGGGGGTTAGTGTGTGTGTGTGGGGGGGGTCGTGTGTGGTGGGGGTTAATGTGTGTGGGTGGGGTTTAGTGTGTGTGTGGGGTTTGCGAATGTGTGGGGGCTTTAGTGTGTGTGTGAGGGGGGTTAGCGTGTGTGTGAGGGTGGTTAGTGTATGTGTTTTGGGGAGGTTAGTGTCTGTGGGGCGTCAGTGTGTGTGTGGGGGGTTAGTGTGTGTGGGAGGGTTAGTGTGTGTGGGGGTGATTGGTGTGTTTGTGCGATGGTTAGTGTGTGTGGGAGGGTTAGTGTGTGGATGTTTAGTGTGTGTGGGAGGATTCGTGTGTGTGGATGGGGGGTTAGTGTGTGTGTGAGGGTTAGTGCGTGTGTGGTGGGTTAGTGTGTGTGGGGGTTGGACTGTGTGCAGGGGTTAGTGGGTGTGTGTGGGGGATAGTGTTTGTAGTGGGGTGATTAATGTGTGATGGGGGTGAGTGTGGGTGAGTGGGTTAGTGCGTGTGGGGGGGGGGGGTTAGTGCGTGTGTGGGGCGGAGGTTAATGTGTGGGTCGGTGGGTGTCAGTGTGTGTGTGTGTGGGGGGGGTTAGTGTGTCTGTTTGTGTGGGGAGGTTGGGGTTAAAGTGGGTGTGAGGGCTATTAGTGTGTGTGCGGGGGGGAGGGTTAGTGTGTGTGTGTGTAGGCATTTAGTGTGTGTGTGGGGAGGCTGTTAGTGTGTGTGGTGTGGTTGTTAGTTTATGTGTGGGTGGGGGTACAGTGTGTGAGTTAATGTGTGTGTGGTTTAGTGTATGTGAGGGGGGGTTAGTGTGTGTCGGGGTGTTAGTGTGTGTGTGTGGGGCGGTTAATGTGTCTGGGGGGGTTAGTGTGTTGGGCGGGGGTTAGTGCATGTGTGGGGCGGAGGTTAATGTGTGTGTCGGTGGGTATTAGTGTGTGTGTGGGGGGGTTAGTGTGCGTGTGTGTGTTTGTGTGTGTGGAGGGGTCAGTATATGTGAGGGGGATAGTGTGTGTGCGGGATTATTTTGTGTTAGTGGGTTTAGTGTGTGTGTGAGGGGGGTTAGTGTGTGTGTTTTGGGGAGTTTTGTGTCTGTGGGGCGTCAGTGTGTGTGTGGGGTAGTTAGTGTGGGTGTGTGAGGGGTTGTTAGTGTGCGTGTGAGGGGGGTTAGTGTGTGTGTGAGGGGGTTAGTGATTGTATTTTGGGGAGGTTTGTGTCTGTGGGGCGTCAGTGTGTGTGTGGGTTGGTTAGTGTGGGTGTGTGAGGGGTTGTTAGTGTGCGTGTGAGCGGGGTTAGTGTGCGTGTGTGTGGGTTAGTGTGTGTGTGAGGGGGGTTATTGAGTGTGAGGAGGGTTAGTGTGAGTGTGGGGAGGTTAGTGTGTGTGTCAGGGTGGTTACTGTGTGTGTGGGGGAGTTAGTGTGTGTGTGTGGGTTCGTGTGTGTGTGGAGGTGTACGTGCGTGTGTGGGGGGTTAGTGTGTGTCTGGGGTTTTAGTGTGTGTGGGGGGTTTAGTGTGTGTGCGGAGGGGTTAGTGTCTGGGGGGGGTTAGCGTGTGTGGGGGTGTTGGTGTGTGTGTGGGGCGTTAGTGTGCTTTTTGGGGGGTTAGTGTGCGTGTGTGGGGGGGTTAGTGTGTGGGGGGGGGGGTTAGTGTGTGTGGGGGCGTTTAGTGTGTGTGTAGGGGCAGTTAGTGTGTGAATGGGGGTTAGTGTGTGTGTGTGTAGTGGTTAGTGTGTGAGGGGGGTTAGTGTGTGTGGGGGGGTTAGTGTGTGTGCGGGGGGTTAGTGTGTGTGGGGGGGTTAGTGTGTGGGGTGGTTAGTGTCTGTGTGGGGGCGCTTAGTGTGTGTGGTGGGCTTAGTGTGTGTGGGGGTGGGGGTTTGTGTGGGGGTGGGTGTTTGTTTTTGTGGGGGGTTAGTGTGGGGGGTTAGTGTGTGTGGGGTGTTAGTGTGTGTGCGTGGGGTTCAGTGTGTGTGGGGGGTTAGTGTGTGTGTGGGGGTTGTTCGTGTGTGTGTGGAAGGTTTAGTAAATGATCATTGGTGGGAGGGATCAGTGCGTGTGGGGAATTAATGTGTCTGTGTGTGTGGGGGTGTTAGTGTGTGTGTGGGAGGGGTTAGTGTGTGTCTGTGAGGGGATGTTATTGTGTGGGGGGGATTAGTGTGTGTGGCGGGGTTATTCTGTGGGGGGTATTAGCGTGTGTGGGGGTTAGTATGTCTGTGGTTGAGGGTGTTAGTTGCGTGTTGGGAGGGGTCTGTGTGTCTTGGTGTGGGGGGTAGTGTGTGTGTAGGGGGTAGTGTGTCTGGGGGAGTGAGTGTGTGTGTGGAGGGACCTTTGGGTGTGTGTATTAATGTCTGTGTGTCTGTATTTCTGTGTATCTTTGAGTGTCTGTGTGTGTGTGAGAATGTGTGCATAAGTCTGTGTGTGCGAGTGTATTAGCGTCTATGTGTGTGACTGTCCCTATATGTGTGTGTGTTTGTGTATTAATGTCCCTGTCGATCTGTGAGCTGTTCACTAGTGTCTCTGTGTGTGTGGGTGTGTGTATTAGTGTCTGTGTGTCTCTGTGAGTGTGTGTATTAGTATCTGTATTTGTCTGTGAGTGTGTATTATTGGCTCTGTGTATCAGTGTGTGTGTATTAGTATCTGTGTGTTTGCGTCAGTGTGTTTATTAGTGCATGTGTGTGTGTGTGACTGTTTGTATTAGATTCGCTGTGTGTGTGTAGGCGTTAGAGTCTCCCTGTGTCTGTGAGTGTGTATATTATAGTCTCTGTGTATCAGGTAGTGTGTGTATTAGTATCTGTGTGTGTCTGTGTTAGTGCCTATGTGTGTGTGTGTATTAGTGCCATTGTGTGTCTGTGAGTGTGTGTATTAGTGTCTATGTGTGTGTGTGTGTGTGTATTGGTGACAGTGTCTGTCTGTGAGTGCGTGTATTAGTATCCGTATGTGTGTCTGTGAGTGTGTATTAGTGTATCTATGTGTCAGTGAGTGTGTGTATTAATGTCTGTGTGTGTGAGTGTGTTTTAGTGTCTGTGTGTGTCTGAATGTGTTTGAGAATGTGTGCATTTGTATCTGTGTGGGTGAGTGTATTAGTGGCTATGTGTGTGAGTGTCTCTATTAATGTGTGTGCGTTTGTGTAATAGTGTCTATGCTGGTCTGTAAGCTGTGTACTAGTGCCTCTGCGTGTGTGAGTTTGTGTATTGGTGTATCTGTTTCTGTGAATGTGTGTTAGTGTCTCTGTGTGTTAGTGTGTGTATTAGTGTCTGCATGTGTCTGTGAGTATGTGTATTAGTGTCTGTGTGTCTGTGAGTGTGTATATTAGTGTATGTGTGTGTTTGTGAGTGTGTATTAGTGTCTGTGAGTGTGTGTATTAGTGTATCTGTGTGTCTGTGAGTGTGTGAATTACAATCTCCCTGTGCCTGTGAGTGTGTATATTGCTGTCTCTGTGTATCAGTGAGTGTGTGTATTAGTTTCTGTGTGTGTTTGTTAGTGTGTGTATTAGTGCATGTGTGTGTGACTGTGTGTATCAGTGTCGCTCTGCGTGTGTAAGTGTATGCATTCGAGTCTCCCTGTGTGTGGGAATGTGTATATTATTGTCTCTGTGCATCAGTTAGTGTGTGTATTAGTGTCTGCGTGTGTCTGTGAGTATGTGTATTAGTGTCTGTGTGTCTGTGAGTGTGTCTATTAGTGTCTGTGTTTGTTTGTGAGTGTGTGTATTAGTGTCTGTGTGTGTCTGTGAGTGTGTGTATTAGTGTATATGTGTGTCTGTGAGTGTGTGAATTACAATCTCCCTGTGCCTGTGAGTGTGTATATTGCTGTCTCTGTGTATCAGTGAGTGTGTGTATTAGTTTCTGTGTGTGTTTGTTAGTGTGTGTATTAGTGCATGTGTGTGTGACTGTGTGTATTAGTGTCGCTCTGCGTGTGTAAGTGTATGCATTCGAGTCTCCCTGTGTGTGGGAATGTGTATATTATTGTCTCTGTGCATCAGTTAGTGTGTGTATTAGTATCTGTGTGTGTGTTAGTGTCTGTGTGTATTGGTGCCAGTGTGTGTCTGTGAGTGCGTGTATTAGTGTCTCTGTGTGTCTGTGTGTGTTAGTGTCTCTATGTGTCTGTAAGTGTGTCTATTAGTGTCTCTGTGTGTCTGTGAGTGTGTGTATTAGTGTCTCTGTGTGTCTGCGAGTGTGTATTAGTATCTCTGTGTGTCTGTGATTGTGTGTATTCGTGTGTCTGTGTGTTGTGAGTGTGTGTATCAGTGTCTCTGTGTATCTGTGAGTGTGTGTATTCGTGTCTCTGTGTGTGTGTGATTGTGTGTATCAGTGTCTCTTTGTGTCTGGCGTGTATATATTAGATCATATATAATTATAGCGATGAGGACTGTCAGAAGATACAGCAGGATTTAGATCGTTTGGAGACTTGGGCGGAGAGATGGCAGATGGAGTTTAATCCGGACAAATGTGAGGTAATGCATTTTGGAAGGTCTCATGCAGGTAGGGAATATACAGTGAATCGTAGAACCCTCAAGAGTATTGAAAGTCAGAGAGATCTAGGTCAACAGGTCCACAGGTCACTGAAAGGGGCAACACAGGTGGAGAATGTAGTCAAGAAGGCATACGGCATGCTTGCCATCATTAGCCGGGGCATTGAGTATAAGAATTGATAAGTCATGTTGCAGCTGTATAGAACCTCAGTTAGGCCACACTTGGAGTATAGTGTTTAGTTCTGGTCGCCACACTCCCAGAAGGATGTGGAGGCTTTAGACAGGGTGCAGAAGAGATTTACCAGAATGTTGCCTGGTATGGAGGGCATTAGCTATGAGTAGCGGTCGAATAAACTCGGTTTGTTCTCACGGGAACGACGGAGGTTGAGGGGCGACCTGATAGAGGTCGACAAAATTATAGGGGCATAGACAGAATGGATAGTCAGAGGATTTTCCCCGGGGTAGCTGGGTGAATTACTAGGGGGCATAGGTTTACGGTGCGGGGGACAAGGTTTAGAGGAGATGTACGAGGTCCGTTTTTTACACAGAGAGTAGTGGGTGCCTGGAAATCGCTGCCAGAGGAGGTGGTGGACGCAGGGGCGATAGTGACATTTAAGGGGCATCTTGACAAATAGATGAATAGGATGGGAATAGAGGGGTACGGACGCAGGAAGTGGAGAAGATTGTAGTTTGTCGGGCAGCATGGTCGGCACGGGCTTGGAAGGCCAAAGGGCCGTTCCTGTGCTGTACTTTTCTTTGTTCTTTGTGGGTATTAGTCTCGCTGTGTATCTGCGAGTGTGTGTATTAGTGTCTCTCTGAGTGTGTGAGTGTGTGTATTAGTGTCTGTATGTGTCTGCGAGCGTATTTATTAGTGTCTCTGGGAGTCTGCGAGAGTGTGTGTTAGTGTCTCTGTGTGTTTGCGAGTGTGTGTATTAGTGTCTGTGTGTGTCTGAGAGTGTGTGTATTAATGTCTCTGTGAGTCTGTGAGTGTGTATATTATTGTCCCTGTGTATCAGTGAGTGTGTGTATTAGTATCTGTGTTTGTGTTAGTGTCTGTGTGTATGTGTATTAGTGTCAGTGTGTGTCTTTGAGTGTGTGTGTTAGTGACTCTTTGTGTCTGCGAGTGTGTGAATTACAATCTCCCTGTGTCAGTGAGTGTGCGTATTAGTGTCTCTGTGTATCAGTGAGAGTGTGTATTAGTATCTGTGTGTATGTGTTAGTGTGTGTAGGTGTGTGACTGTGTGTATTAGCTTCGCTGTTTGTATCTGAGTGTATTCATTAGAGTCTGTCTGTGTCTGTGAGTGTGTATATTATTGTCTCTGTGTATCAGTGAGTGTGTGTATTAGTATCTGTTTGTGTGTGATAGTGTATGTGTGTGTATTAGTGCCAGTGTGTATGTGTGAGTGCGTGTATTAGTGTCTGTGTTTCTGTCTGTATGTGTATTAGTGTCTCTGTGTGTTGAGTGAGTGTGCATATTAGTGCATCTGCGTGTCAGTGAGTGTGTGCATTAGTGTCTGTGAGTGTGTCTTTGAGTTTGTGCATTAGTGTATGTGTGTGTCTGTGTGTGGCTGTGTGTGTTTGTGAGTTTGTGTATTAGTGTCTTTGTCTTTCAGTGTGTGTATTCATATCTGTGTGTATGTGAGTGTGTGTATTAGTGTCTCTCTGTGTTGTGTGAGTGTGCGTGTTAGTGCATCTGCGTGTCAGTGAGTGTGTGTATTAGTGTCTCTCTGTGTGTAGTTGAGTTTGTGTATTAGTGTACCTGCGTGTCAGTGAGTGTGTGTATTAGTGTATCTGTGTTTATGTGTTAGTGTTTGTATTAGTGCATGTATGTGTGTGACTGTGTGTATTAGTGTCGCTGTTTTTATCTGAGTGTTTGCATTAGAGTCTCGCTGTGTTTGTGAGTGTGTATATTATTGTATCTGTGTATCAGTGAGTGTGTATTCGTATCTGTGTGTGTGTGTATTAGTGTTTATGTGTGTGTGTATTAGTGCCAGTGTCTGTGTCTGTGTGTGTATTGGTGCCAGTGTGTGTCTGTGAGTGCGTGTATTAGTGCCTGTGTGTGTATTGGTGTCTGTCTGTATGTCTGTGAGTGAGTATTAGTGTATCTATATGTCAGTGAGTGTGTGTATTAGTGTCTCTGTGTGAGTGTGAGTGTGTGCATTAGTGTATGAGTGTGTGTTTGAGTTTGTGCATTCGTGTATGTGTGTGTCAGTGTTTGGCTGTGTGTGTTTGTGAGTTTGTGTATTAGTGTCTCTGTCTGTGTCTTTCGGTGTGTGTATTAAAATCTGTGAGTATGTGTATTATTGTCTCTGTGTGTTGTGCGAGTGTGCGTATTAGTGCATCTGCGTGTCAGTGAATGTGTGTATTAGTATCTCTGTGTGTGTCGTTGAGTTTTTGCATTAGTTCTGTGTGTTCTGTGTATGTCTGTGTGTATGTATAAGTGTCTGTGTGTGTGAGTGTGTGCATTTGTGTCTGCGTGTGAGTGGGTGTATCAGAGTCTCTGTGTGTCTGTTTGTGTGTGTATTAGTGTCTGTGTGTGTCTTTGAGTTTGTGCATTAGTGTATGTGTGTGTGCATTAGTGTCTCTGTGTGTGTGTGAGTGTGTGCACTAGTGTCTGTGTTGTGTGAGTGTGTTTATGAGTGTCTATGTGTGTATCTGTGAGTGGATGTATTAGTGTGTCTGTGTGTCGGTGAGTGTCTGTATTAGTGTCTGGGAGAGTGTGTGGATATTCGTGTCTCTGCGTGTCTGCGAGTGTGTGTGTTAGTGTCTCTGTGATGTGAGTGTGTGTATTAGTGTTATGGGCCAGGGTTTAGAGAACCCCAAAGTGTATCATGGAGTTCCCCTGACCCACAACTTTTAATAGATTGTCGTATGGGGACCACACGGCCCACTCTACAGGTGTGGTACAGCAGAAATGGAAAAGCACTTTTTAAAGAAAAATAATGTTTATTCTATAAACTCAAGTTAACCTTTTCAAAACATACAGTGAACAACTTAGCAACCATTAATTCAAATTCAACCCCCAATGAATATAACACTGTGTAATCCGTAAGCTGTCATTTTGACATCCAGAAGACTTAAGAAACACCTTTTACCAGAGGGACATTAGGTTTACATTCACTACTGAGAACATTTATAATTCTGAATTCTCCAAATCAAGAGATAGTCTTTTCATGGCAGTGAGATCAACAGTACACCTGCTCTGTCTGGCTTCAGCTCCAACACTGAAAACAAATCTAAAACACACCCTGGAGCAAACAGCCTAAAACGAAAGTAAAAAAAAAGCTGACAGGCAACCCAGCTCCACCCACTCTCTGACATCACAGCAGTAATGCGCACCCATTTCTTAAAGGTACTTCACTATAGATATTTATATACAGAACCATTATAAACACCCATTTCTTGCAGGTACTCTCACATGACAGTGTTTCTGTGTGTGAGTGTGTGCATTAGAGTCTCCATGTGTCTGTGGGTGTGTGTATGTATGTATGTGTCTCTGAGAGTGTGACTAAGTGCCTGTCTGTATGTGTGAGTGTGTGTATTAGTGTCTCTGTGTGAGTCTGTGTTTCTGTGTTTGTTAGTGTATCTGTGAGTGTCTCTGTGTATGTGAGAATGTGTGCGTTAGTGTCTGTATGAGTGTGTGTGAGTGTGTTAGTGTCTTTGAGTGTGAGTGTCTCCATTTGTGTGTGTGTGAGTGTGTGTATTAGTGTATCTGCCTTTCTGTGAGCTGTGTACTAGTGTCTCTCTGTGTGAGTGCGTGTGTACGTGTATACGTGCATCTGTGTGTCTGTGAGTATCAATGTCTCTGTGTATGTGTTTTAGTGTCTATGTTTGTCTGTGAGTGTGTGTATTAGCGTCGCTGTGTGTGAGTGTGTGTATTAGTGCATGTGAGTGTGCGTATTAGTGACTCCGTATGTGTGTGAATGTGTGTACTAGTGTCTCTGTGTGTGAGTGTGTATGTGTGTCTGTGAGTGTGTGTAGTACTGTCTTTTTATGTGTCTGTGAGTGTGGTTAGCATTGCCTGTGTTTCTGTGACTGTGTGTATTAATCTCCCTGTGAATTTGTGTCTGTGTTTGACTGTCTGTGTGTGTATTAGTGTCTGCATGTATGTATGAGTGTGTGTATTACGGTCTGCTTGTGTGTGAATGTGTGTATTCGTGTCTCTGTGTGTGTCTGTGAGTATGTGTATTAGTGTCTCTGTGTGTCTGTGAGTGTGTATTAGTGTCGCTGTGTGTGAGTGTGTGTGTCTGTGTGAGTCTGCGATTGTGTTTATTAGTGTCTATATGTGTGTTTCATTGTATCTGCGTGTGTGTTTTAGTGTTTCTGTGTATGTAAGTGTATATATTAGTGTCTCTATGTGTCAGTGAGTGTGTGTATTAGTGTCTCTGTGAGTGTGTGTATTAGTGTCTCTGTGTGATTGTGTGCATTAGTGTCCCTGTGTGTTTGAATTTATCTATCAGTGTAGGGACCTTCAAGCAGCTATTGGATAGGTACATGGATTACGGTTAAATGATAGAGTGTAGATTTATTTGTTCTCAAGGGCAGCACGGTAGCATTGTGGAGAGCACAATTGCTTCACAGCTCCAGGGTCCCAGGTTCGATTCCGGCTTGGGTCACTGACTGTGCGGAGTCTGCACGTCCTCCCCGTGTCTGCGTGGGTTTCCTCCGGGTGCTCCGGTTTCCTCCCACAATCCAAAGATGTGCAGGTTAGGTGAATTGGCCAATGATAAATTGCCCTTCATGTCCAAATTGACCTTGGTGTTGGGTGAAGGTGTTGAGTTTGGGTAGGGTGCTCTTTCCAAGAGCCGGTGCAGACTCAAAGGGCCGAATGGCCTCCTTCTGCACTGTAAATTCAATGATAATCTATGATTAATCTAGGACAAAGGTTCGGCACAACATCGTGGGCCGAAGGGCCTGTTCTGTGCTGTATTTTCTATGTTCTATGTATCTGTGACTGTCTGTGTGTGTAAGCTTTAGTGTCTCTCTGTCTGTAAGTGTGTACATTAGTGTCTCTGTGTGTCAGTGACTGTGTGAATTAGTGTCTCTGGGTGTCTGTGAGTGTGTATTAGTGTCTCAGTGTGTCGGTGAGTGTGTATATTAGTGTCTCTGTGCGTCAGTAATTGTGTGTTTTATTGACTGTGAGTGTATGTATTAGTGCCCCTGTATGGGTGTGTGTATTAGTGTCTGTGAGTGTGTGTATTAGTGCCTCCGTGTGTGAGTGTGTGTATTCGTGGCTGTGTGTCTGTGAGTTTGTATATTAATATCTTTGTGTGTCTGTGGGTGTATGTATTAGTGCCCCTGTGTGTGAGAGTGTGTGTATTTGTGTCTGTGTGTGTCTGTATTAGTGTATCTGTGCGCCTGTGAGTGTGTATTAGTGCCTGTGGGTGAGTGTGTGTATTATTGTGTCTGTGTCTCTGAGTGTGTATATTACTGTCGCTATGTGTCAGTGAGTGTGTGTATTAGTGTGTATGTGTCTTTGTGGATTAGTGTCTCTGTGTGTCTGTCAGTGTGTGCATTAGTATTTGTGTGTGAAAGTGTGTGTATTAGCGTGTGTGTCTGTGTGTGTCTGTATTAGTGTCTGTTTGTTTGTGTATCAGTGTGTGTGTGTGTCTGAGTATGTATTAGTGTATCTGCTTGTCAGTGAGTGTGTGTATTCGTGTCTCTGTGTGTCATTGAGTGTGTGTATTAGTGTATGTGTATGTCTGTGTGTGTGTGCATTAGTGTATCTGTGTGTGGCTGTGTGTGTTTATAAGTTTGAGTATTCGTGCCTCTGTCTGTGTCCTTGAGTATGTGTATTAGTGTCTGTGTGTGAGAGTGTGTGCATTATTGTCTCTGTGTGAGTGTGTGTGTATTCGTGCCTGTGTCTGTGAGTGTGAATTAGTGTCCCTGTGTGTGTCTGTTTTGTGTGAGTGTGTGTATTAGTCTTTGTGTGTAAGTGTGCGTATTGCAGTCTGTGTATTTGTCTGTGAGTGTGTGTATTAGAGTATATGTGTGCATGTGAGTGTGTATTAGTGTCTGTGTGTGTGAGAGTCTTAGAGTCTCTGTTTAGGTCTGTGAGTGTATGTGTCTTAGTGTATCTGTGTGTGTGTGAGATTGTGTGCATTGGTGTCTTTGTGTGTGTGAGTGAGTGTGTGTATTAGGGTTTATCTGTGTGTCTGTGAGTGTGTGTATTTGTGTTTGTGTGTGTCTGTGAGTGTGTGTAATACTGGCTCTGTGTCAGCGTCTATTTGTGTCCCTGTGTGTGTCTGTGAGCGTGTCTATTAGTTTCTGTGAGTGTATATTCGTGTCTCTGCGTGTGGATGTATTAGTGTATGTGTGAGTCAGTCATTGTGTATATTAGTGTATCTGTGTGTGAGTGTGTGTATTCGTGTCGCACTGTGTCGGTGAGTGTGTATTAGTGTCTGTGTGTGAATGTGTGTATTATTGTCTCTGTCTGTGAGTGTGTATTCGTTTCTCTGTGTGTGTGAGTGTGTGTATTAGTGTGTCTGTGTATCTGTGAGAGAGTATTAGTGCCTGTGTGTGAGTGTGTGTATCATTGTCTCTGTGCCTGAGTGTGTTTATCAGTGTCTATGAGTGTGTATATTTCTTTCTCTATGTGTCAGTGAGTGTGTGTATTAGTGTCTTTGTGTGTGTATTCGTGTGTGTGTGAGTTTGTATGAGTGTATCTGCGTGTCAGTGAGTGTGTGTATTAGTGTCCCTGTATGTCTTTGAGTGTGTGAATTGGTGCCTCTGTTTCTGTGCGTGTTTGTGTTAGTGTATCTGTGTCAGTGAGTGTGTATTTGTGTCTGTTCGAGTGAGTGTGTGCATTAGTGTATTTGTGAGTGTGTATCGGTGCCTTGTGTGTGAGTATATTACTGTCTGTGTATGTGTGCGAGTGTGTGTATTTGTATATATTTTATTTGACTTCAACATCACACCGACCATACTTGTGATGTCTTTCCCAAGCTGATGTATAATTTCATTGTTTATTTCCCTTCCTCACAGTGAACCTCATCACAATTGTGATCCTGAAGAGAAGAAACTGTGGGCTGTCCAAATGTGTGACTTTTTACCTGGTGGCCATGGCAATGGGGGATCTACTGGTCGTTATTCTCGACCTGATATTGAGACACATTCCCATTGTTTTTGATGAACTGTTTTATTTCCTGGAGTCCATCCCCGTGTGTAATATCCACGCCGCCCTGCTTTATGCAGCCACTGACTGTTCTGTCTGGTTCACCGTCACTTTCACCTTTGATCGATTTGTGGCCATTTGTTGCCCGAAGCTGACAAGTAAATATTGCAGCGAGAAAACGGCGGCTGTGGTTCTGGGAACAGTGGCTGTGCTGAGCTGTTTGAAGGACATTTCCTGGGGGTTTATGATGACCGGTTGGTATTCGCAGCTGAACGAACCCTGGTTTTGTTATGTCACAGAGGGTGTTCAGTTCTCTCAGGTCTGGGGACCAATCGAGTTCCTCCACCACATTCTAACCCCGTGTGTTCCATTCGCCCTGATTCTGCTGCTCAATGTTCTCACCGTCAGACACATTGTCCTGAGCAGCAGGGCCCGCAGGAGACTCCGAGCTCACTGCAGTGGGGAGAGTCCCAAAGACCCAGAGATGGAGAGTCGGAGGAAATCCATCATTTTACTTTTTATTATCTCGGCCAATTTCATCTTGTTATGGTCAACGTTAATGGTTTATTCTATATGGAGCCGGATGTGGTATCTGGGGTATAAGTCAGTATGGTTAGATTATTATGTTATGGAATTGGGCTTCATGATGCAGCTCCTGAGTTGCTGCACAAACACTGCGATTTACGCCGTGACACAGACTCGGTTCAGACAGCAGTTGAAGAATGTTCTGAAAGTTCCCTTTAGTTTAATTCTTCAATTCATTAAGTCCTGAGAGGAAACCCCACCCACACGGCATATCTCTCCTCGCACTGCCGGTAAAACTGACCATCCCCAGTCAACCTAACCCTGATTTACCATTCTGCATTACCAGGAGGGACTATCGGTGGGTGGGTGTGACTCCCCCCATAGCCGATCACTTGTGTCTGTGTGACTCAACCCCTTGGCCGATCAGCTGGGTCAGTGTGACTCCCCCATGGCCGATCAGCTGGGTCTGCGTGACTCCCCTTCGCCGATCAGTTGTGTCTGTGTGACTCCCCCACGGCCGATCAGTTGGGTCTGTGTGCCTCCGCCATGGCCGATCAGCTGGAGGTGTGCTTCCCCCCCATGGCTGACCAGCTGGGTGTGCGGATTCCCACCATTACCGATCAATTGGGTGTGTGCTTCCCCCCCCATTGCCGAACAGCTGGATGTGTGCTTCACCCGAAGCCGATCAGCTGGGTGTGCCTCCCCCATTGCCGATCAGCTAGATGTGTGCCTTACGTTTAAACACAGTCTGTGCAACATAATGTGCACAAGATAGAGACACACACAGACAGAGACACAGACAGACATAGATACACAGACAGAGATACAGACAGACACAGACAGAGACACAAACAGAGCCAGGGACACAGACAGAGACACAGACAGAGACGCCGACAGAGGCTGAGACGCACACAGAAAGATTCACTGACAGAGATACAGAGACAGAGACAGACACAGACACAGGCAGAGGCAGAGGCAGAGACAGAGACAGAGACAGAGATACAGAGACAGACAAAAACACAGACAGAGAAAGAGACACAGACAGAGTCAATGACAGAGATACAGAGACAGACACAAACACAGGCACAGACAGAGAAAGAGACACAGAGGGAGACAGAGACACAGTGAGAAACACATACAGAGACACAGTTCGAGACACAGACGCAGACAGAGACACCGAGACAGACGGAGACACAGACAGGAACAGAGAAAGATATACAGATAGAATCACAGACAGAGACACAGACAAAGACAGAGATACAGACAGAGACACAGACACAGGCACATACACAGGCAGAGACACAGGCAGATATACAGAAGAGGACACAGACACAGACAGAGACACAGACACAGGCACAGACAGATTCAGAGACACAGACAGGGAAACCTACAGAGACACAGGCGTGGTCACAGACACAGGCAACGACACATATAGAGACAGAGACACAGACAGAGACACAGACAGAGACACAGACACAGACACATACACATACAGAGTCACAAGCACAGACACAGACAGAGACACAGACAGAGTCACAGACACAGACAGAGACACAGACAGAGTCACAGACACAGATAGAGACACAGACAGATACACAGGCACAGGCAGAGACACAGGCACAGACAAAGACAGAAACACAGACAGAGTCACAGACACAGACAGGGACAGGCACACAGACCGAGTCACAGACACAGACAGAGACACAGACAGGCACAAGCTTCGACAGAGACATAAACACACAGACAGAGACACAGACATATACAGACATATACACAGACAGAGAGAGAGAGGGTGACACAGACAGAGACACAGACACAGATGGAAACACAGACAGTCACAGAACCAGACAGGGACAGAGACACAGATCGAGTCACAGACACAGACAGAGACACAGACAGAGACACAGACATAAAAACAGAGAGAGAGAGAGAATGACACAGGCAGAGACACAGACAGAGACACAGACTCACATCGAGACCAAACGGAGACACATACACAGACAGAGACACATAAAGAGACTCCGACACGGACACCGACACAGACACAGACGCAGACACAGACACAGGCATAGACATAGACACATACACAGACACTGACAGGAACACAGGCAGAGACACACGCAGAGACAGAGAGGCAGTCAGCAAAACAGCCAGAGCCACAGACAGAGACAGAGACACAGACAGAGATACAGGCACAGGCAGAGACACAGACAGAGGCACAGGCACAGTCTGAGCCACAAAGAGAAACAGAGAATCTGACAGAAACACAGACAGAATAACAGACAGGGGCAGGCAGAGAGAGACACCCAGGCACAGGCAGAGAAACAGACAGAAACAGTGACACAGACAGAAACATAGACAGAGACACAGATACAGACACTTACACAGTTGCAAACAGAGACAGAGACACAGACAGAGTAAGAGACACTGGCAGACACACAGACAGATACACAAGCACAGACAGAGACCAGACAAAGACAGACACAGACAGAGGCACAAAGAGAGACACAGACAGAGCCACAGACAGAGACAGAGACACAGACAGAGACACAGGCACAGTCAGAGACATAGACAGAGGCATAGGGACAGTCAGAGCCACAAACAGACACAGAGAATATGACAGAAACACAGACAGAATCACAGACAGAGAGAGACACACAGGTACAGTCAGCGACACAGAGAGAGACACAGACAGAGGCACAGACAGAGACACATGCAGAGACAAAGACACAAACACAGACAGAGACAGGGAAACAGATAGAGACACGGACAGAGACAAAGACACAGACACGGACAGAGACAGGGACACAGACAGAGACACGGACAGAGAAAAAGACACAGACACGGACAGAGACAAAGACACAGACACAGACAGAGACCGGGACACAGACAGAGACACGGACAGGGACAAAGACACAAACACAGACAGAGATACAGACAAATACAGAGGCACAGACACAAGCAGGAACTCTGACAGAGACACAAACACAAACACAGGCACAGCCAAAGGCAGAGATACGGGCAGCGACACATGCGAGGACACAGACAGAGTCAGGGACTCAGGCACAGACACAGACACTTGCACAGACACAGACAGAGTCACAGACACAGACAGAGACACAGACAGAGTCACAGACACAGATAGAGACATAGATAAATACACAGGCACAGACACAGACACAGACAGAAACACAGTCAGAGTCACAGAACCAGACAGTGACAGAGACACAGACCGAGTCACAGACACAGATAGAGACATAGACAAATACACAGGCACAGACAGAGACACAGACACAGACATAGACAGATACACAGACACTGACAGGAACACAGGCAGAGACACACGCAGAGACAGAGAGACAGTCAGCAAAACAGCCAGAGCCACAGACAGAGACAGAGACACTGACACAGACAGGAACACAGGTAGAGGCACAGGCAGAGACAGAGAGACAGTCAGCAAAACAGACATAGACATAGACACAGACACAGACACAGCCAGAGACATAGCCAGAGCCACAGACAGAGACAGAGATAGACACAGAGAATCTGACAGAAACACAGACAGAATCACAGAGAGAGAGACACACACAGGCACAGGCAGAGACACAGACAGAAACAGTGACACAGGCAGAGACACAGACAGAGACACAGATACAGACACTTACACAGGCGCAAACAGAGACACAGAAACAGACAGGCACAAATAGAGTCACAGATAGAGACACAGACACAGACAGAAACACAGACAGACACAGACAGAGAGAGAGAGAAAACGACACAGGCAGAGAAACAGTCAGAAACGCAGACTGATTCAGAGACACAGACAGAGACACATACAGAGACACAGACGAGGACACAGACACAGACACAGGCACAGACAGAGACACAGGCACAGACAGAGAGAAACACAGACAGAATCACAAACACAGACAGGAACAGAGACACAGACCGAGTCACAAACACAGTCAGAGACACAGGCAGGCACAGGCATAGACAGAGACACAGACATAATCACACACAGAAAGAGACACAGGCAGAGACACAGACATATACACAGGCAGAGACAGAGAAAGAGAGAGAGAATGACACAGACAGAGACACAGACAGAGACACAGACTCACATCGAGACCAAACTGAGACACATACACAGACAGAGACACATAAAGAGAAACCGACACAGACACCGACACAGACACAGACGCAGACACAGGCACAGGCACAGACACAGACACAGGCGCAGACACAGACATAGACACAGACATAGACATAGACAGAGGCGCTGACACAGCCAGGAACACAGACAGAGACACAGGCAGAGACTAGAGATACAGTCAGCATAACAGACAGAGACATAGACAGAGACACTGGCACTGCCAGAGACACAGCCAGAGCCACTGACGGAGACAGAGACACAGACAGAGACACAGGCACAGGCAGAGACACAGACAGAGGCACAGGCACTGTCAGAGCCACAGACAGACATAGAGAACCTGACAAAAACACAGACTGAATCACAGATAGAAGAGAGACACACTGTTACAGGCAGAGACACAGACAGAAACAGTGACACAGACAGAGATCCAGGCACTGACAGCCCCACAGACAGATGCACAGGCACAGACAGAGACACAGACACAAACACAGACAGAGATACAGACAAAGACAGAGACACAGGCACAGACAAAGGCAGAGACACAGGCAGAGATACAGACGAGGACACAGATACAGACAGAGGCAGGGACTCAGACACAGACACATACACAGTCACAGACACAGGCAGACTCTCAGAGCCAGTCAGAGAAAAAGACACAGACAGAGTCACAGACACAGATAGAGACACAGACAGATACACAGGCACAGATAGAGACAGAGACACAGGCACAGACAGAAACACAGACAGAGTCACAGACCCATACAGTGACACAGACAGCGTCACAGTCACAGACAGGGACACAGACAGTTACAGGCACATACAGTGACACAGACATAGACAGACACACAGACAGAGACACAGACATAAAAACAGACAGACACAGACAGAGGGAGAGAGAGAAAATCACCGGCAGAGACGCAGACAGAAACGGAGACAGATTCAGAGGCAAGATTCTGACGCCGACACATACACAGACTCACATCGAGACCAAACTGAGGCACAGACAGAGACACAGAAAGAGACAGAGACACAGACACTGACACAGACAGAGACTCAGCCAGAGACACAGACACAGACAGAGAGACAGTCAGCGACACAGACAGATACACAAACACAGACACAGAAAAAGACAGAGACACGGACAGAAACAAAGACACAGTCACTGACACAGAAACATCCAGAGACACAGATAGAGACACAGACAGAGACATGACAGAGACACAGACAGAGTAACAGACACAGACAGAGACACAGACAGACACAAAGGCACAGACAGAGACACAGACACAGACAGAGTCACAGATAGAGACACACACAGAGACACAGACACAGGCAGAGACACAGACAGAACGGCTGACCGATTCAAAGACACAGACAGAGACACAGACAGAGACACAGACTCATACAGAGACCCAGACTCAGACACATACACAGACACAGATACAGACACTGACCCAGACAGAGACATAGATGGAAACACAGACACAGACAGAGACACAGGCACAGACAGAGACACACACAGAATCTCATATAAACACAGACAGAATCACAGACAGCGAGACAGACAGAGAGAGAGACACACACAGCTACAGGCAGAGACACAGACAGATACAATGACACAGATAGAGACACAGGCAAAGACAGACACAGACAGAGTCACAGACAGAGACACAGATAGAGACACGGGCACAGACAGAGACACAGACAGATAATCTGATAGAAGCACAGACCGAATCACAGACAGAGAGAGAGACACAGAGAGAGAGACACACAGCTACAGGCATAGACAGAGCCAGATACAATGACACAGACAGAGACACAGACAGAGAAAGAGACAGAATCACAGACAGATACACAAAAACAGACACAGACAAAGACAGAGACACGGACAGAAACAAAGGCAGAGACACTGACACAGACACAGCCAGAGACACAGACACAGACAGAGACACAGACAGAGACATGACAGAGACACACAGAGAAACTCCGACACAGACACAGACAGAGACACAGGCACAGACAGAGACACTGGCACAGACACAGGCACAGGCAGAGACACAGACAGAGACACAGATATAGACAGAGACGCAGACACAGACAGAGAGACAGTCAGCGACACCGACATAGACACAGACAAAGACACAGGCAGAGACACATAGAGAAACAGTGACACAGACAGAGACACAGGCACAGGCACAGATATAGACAGAGACGAAGACACAGACACTGAGACAGTCAGCGACACAGACATAGACAGAGACACAGGCAGAGACACAGAGAGAAACAGTGACACAGACAGAGACACAGGCACAGACAGAACACAGACACAGATCGAGACACAGGCAGAGACATAGACAGAGACAGAGAAAGAGACAAAATCACAGACAGAGGCACAAACACAGACAGAGACACAGACAAAGACAGAGACACGGACAGAGACAAAGACACAAACACAGAAGAGACAGGGACACAGGCAGAGACACAGGCACAGACAGAGACACAGACACAGACAAGGGACACAGGTAGAGACAGATAGGATAACACAGACAGGGACACAGATATAGACCGATACCGAGACACAGAGAGAGACATTACACAGACAGAAACACAGACAGAGGCACAGACAGAGACATACAGAGAGAGACAAACAGCTACAGGCAGAGACATAGACAGAGACAAAGACACAAATTGAGAGACAGTCAGCGACACAGACATAGACACAGGCACAGACAGAGACAGAGAATCTGACAGAAACACAGACAGAATCACAGACAGGGAGACAGACAGAGAGAGACACACAGATACAGGCAGAGACACAGACAGATACAGTGACATAGGCAGAGACAGAAACATAGACAGAGATACGGACAGAGACAAAGACACAAACACAGGCAAAGACAGGGACACAGACAGAGACACGGACATGGACAAAGACACACACACAGACAGGGATACAGACAAAGACCGAGACACAGTCACAATCAGGGACTCAGACAGAGACACAGACAAATGCACAGACAAAGGCAGACACACAGGTAGAGACACAGACGAGGACACAGACACAGACAGAGACAGGGACACAGATAAAGACACAGACAGATACACAGGCACAGACAGAGACAGAGACACAGACACAGGCACAGGCACAGGCACAGACACAGACACAGACACAGGCACAGCCACAGACACAGCCACAGTCACAGACACAGACACAGTCACAGACACAGACACAGATAGTGACACAAACAGATACACAGGCACCAACACAGACACAGGCTCAGACACAGACAGAAAAACAGACAGAGTCACAGACCCAGACAGGGACAGAGACACAGACCGACTCACAGACACAGACATAGACACAGACAGACACAAGCATAGACAGAGACACAGACATAAACACACAGACAGAGACACAGACATATTCACAGACAGACACAGACAGAGAGAGAGAGAATGCCACAGGGAGAGACACAGACAGAGACACAGACTCACATCGAGACCAAACTGAGACACATACACAGACAGAGACACATAAAGAAACACCGACACAGGCACCGACACAGAAAAAGACGCAGACACAGACGCAGACACAGACACAGACATAGACATAGACAGAGGCACAGACACTGACACAGCCAGGAACACAGGCAGAGACACAGGCAGAGACTAGAGAGACAGTCAGCATAACAGACAGAGTCATAGACAGAGACACTGGCACTGCCAGAGACACAGCCAGAGCCACTGACAGAGACAGAGACACAGACAGATACACAGGCACAGGCAGAGACACAGACAGAGGCACAGGCACTGTCAGAGCCACAGACAGACACAGAGAATCTGACAGAAACACAGACTGAATCACAGACAGAGAGAGACACACTGATACAGGCAGAGACACAGACAGAAACAGTGACACAGACAGAGATCCAGGCACTGACAGCCACACAGACAGATGCACAGACAAAGGCAGAGACACAGGCAGAGACACAGGCAGAGACACAGACGAGGGCACAGATACAGACAGAGGCAATGACTCAGACTCAGACACATACACAGACACAGACAGAGACACAGGCAGACTCTCAGAGCCAGACAAAGAAAAAGACACAGGCAGAGTCACAGACACAGATAGAGACACATACAGATACACAGGGATAGATAGAGACAGAGCCACAGGCACAGGCACAGGCAGAAATACAGACAGAGTCACAGACCCAGACAAAGACACAGACAGCGTCACAGACACAGACAGGGACACAGACAGATACAGGCACATACAGTGACACAGACATATACAGACACACAGACAGACACACAGACATAAAAACAGACAGACACAGACAGAGGAAGAGAGAGAATGACACCGGCAGAGACGCAGACAGAAACGGAGACAGATTCAGACGCAAGATTCTGACGCCGGCACATACACAGACTCACATCGAGGCCAAACTGAGACACAGACAGAGACACAGACACAGACACTGACACAGACAGAGACTCAGCCAGAGACACAGACACAGACAGAGAGACAGTCAGCGACACAGACAGATACACAAACACAGACACAGAAAAAGACAGAGACACGGACAGAAACAAAGACACAGACACTGACACAGAAACATCCAGAGACACAGACAGAGACACAGACAGAGACATGGCAGAGACACAGAGTAACAGACACAGACAGAGGCACAGACAGACACAAAGGCACAGACAGAGACACAGGCAAAGACAGACACAGACAACGTCACAGACAGAGACACAGATAGAGACAGACACAGACACAGGCAAAGACACAGACAGAACGGCTGACCGATTCAGAGACACAGACAGAGACACAGACAGAGACACAGACTCATACAGAGACCCAGACTCAGACACATACACAGACAGGGACACAGATACAGACACTGACCCAGACAGAGACATAGACGGAGACACAGACAGAGACACAGACAGAGACACAGACACACACAGAGAATCTCATATAAACACAGACAGAATCACAGACAGCGAGACAGACAGAGAGAGACACACAGCTACAGGCAGAGACACAGACAGATACAATGACACAGATAGAGACACAGGCAAAGACAGACACAGACAGAGTCACAGACAGAGACACAGATAGAGATACGGGCACAGACAGAGACACAGACAGATAATCTGATAGAAGCACAGACCGAATCACAGACAGAGAGACAGACAGAGAGAGACACACACAGCGACAGGCAGAGACACAGACAGATACAGTGACACAGACAGAGGCACAGACAGAGAAAGAGACAGAATCACAGACAGAGACACAAAAACAGACACAGACAAAGACAGAGACACGGACAGAAACAAAGACTGAGACACTGACACAGACACAGCCAGAGACACAGACACAGACAGAGACACAGACAGAGACATGACAGAGACACACAGAGAAACTCCAACACAGAAACAGACAGAGACACAGACAGAGTCAAAGACACAGACAGAGACAGAGACACAGACACTGGCACCGGAAGAGACACAGACAGAGACACAGGCACAGACAGAGACACTGGCACAGACACAGGCACAGGCAGAGGCACAGACAGAGACACAGATATAGACAGAGGCGCAGACACAGACAGAGAGACAGTCAGCGACACCGACATAGACACAGACAAAGACACAGGCAGAGACACATAGAGAAACAGTGACACAGACAGAGACACAGGCACAGGCACAGATATAGACAGAGACGAAGACACAGACATTGAGACAGCCAGCGACACAGACATAGACACAGACAGAGACACAGGCAGAGACACAGAGAGAAACAGTGACACAGACAGAGACACAGGCACAGACAGAACATAGACACAGATCGAGACACAGGCAGAGACATCGACATAGACAGAGACAGAGAAAGAGACAGAATCACAGACAGAGGCACAAACACAGACAGAGACACAGACAGAGACAGAGACACGGACAGAGACAAAGACACAAACACAGTAAGAGACAGGGACACAGGCAGAGACACAGGCACAGACAGAGACACAGACACAGACAAGTGACACAGGTAGAGACAGATAGGATAACACAGACACAGACAGGGACACAGACATAGACCGATACCGAGACACAGGGAGAGACATTACACAGACAGAAACACAGACAGAGGCACAGACAGAGACAGACAGGGAGAGACACACAGCTACAGGCAGAGACAAAGACAGAGACAAAGACACAAATTGAGAGACAGTCAGCGACACAGAAATAGACACAGGCACAGACAGAGACACATAATCCGACAGAAACACAGACAGAATCACAGACAGGGAGACAGACAGAGAGAGACACACAGATACAGGCAGAGACACAGACATATACAGTGACATAGGCAGAGACAGAGACACAGACAGAGAAACGGATACAGACACCGACACAGTCAGAGATATAGACGGAGGCACAGACACAGACAGAGACACAGGCAGAGACACAGACAGAGAAACAGATTACGACACCGACCCAGACGGAGGCACAGAGAGAGTCACAGAGAGAGACACAGACAGAGACACAGACAGAGAATCTGATATAAACACAGACATGATCACCGACAGAGACACAGACAGGGAGAGAGACACAGATACAATGACACAGACAGAGACACAGACAGAGAAAGAGACAGAATCACAGACAGAGACACAAACACAGACACAGACAAAGACAGAAACGCGGACAGAAACAGTGACACAGACACTGACACAGACACAGCCAGAGACCCAGACACAGACAGAGACACAGACAGAGACATGGCAGAGACACAGAGAGAAACCCCAACACAGACACAGACACAGACACAGACAGATTCAAAGACACAGACAGAGACACAGACAGAGACAGATACAGATTGTGAGACTGTGAGCGAAACAGTCAGAGACACAGACAGAGACACAGGCACAGACAGAGACACTGGCACAGACACAGGCACAGGCACAGACAGAGACACAGACAGAGACGCAGGCACAGACAGAGACACAGACAGAGAATCTGATATAAACACAGACAGAATTACAGACAGAGAGACAGACAGACAGAGAGACACAGCTACAGGCAGAGACACGGGCAGATACACAGACAGAGAAAGGGACAGAATCACAGACAGAGACACAAAAACAGACACAGACAAAGACAGAGACACGGACAGAATCAAAGACAGAGACACAGCCAGAGACACAGACAAAGACACAGGCAGAGACATGACAGAGACACAGAGAGAAACTCCGACACAGACACAGACAGAGACACAGACAGAGTCAAAGACACAGATTGAGAGACAGTCAGCGACACAGTCAGAGACACAGACAGAGACACAGGCACAGACAGAGACACTGGCACAGGCACAGGCACAGGCAGAGACACAGACAGAGACACAGACAGAGTCAAAGACACAGATTGAGAGACAGTCAGCGACACAGACATAGACACAGCAGAGACACAGGCAGAGACACATAGAGAAACAGTGACAAAGACAGAGACACAGGCACAGACAGAACACAGACACAGATCGAGGCACAGGCAGAGACATAGACATAGACAGAGATACAGACAGAGAAAGATACAGAATCACAGACAGAGGCACAAACACAGACACACACAAAGACAGACACGTACAGAGACAAAGATACAAACACAGAAGAGACAGGGACACAGGTAGAGACACAGGCACAGACAAGGGACACAGGTAGAGACCGATAGCGAGACACAGAGAGAGACATTACACGGACAGAAACACAGACAGAGGCACAGACACAGACAGAGACACAGGCACAAGGAGAGACACAGACCGAGACACAGGCAGAGTCAGAGCCACAGACAGAGTAACAGACACTGGCAGAGACACAGACAATTACACAGGCACACACAGAGACACAGAAACACAGACAGAATCACAGACAGAGACAGACAGAGAGAGACACACAAGTACAGGCAGAGACACAAAAAGAGACAGAGACACAGACAGGGACAAATACACAAATTAAGAGACAGTCAGCGACACAGACATAGACACAGGCACAGACAGAGACACAGACAGAGACAGAGAATCTGATAGAAACACAGACAGAATCACAGCCAGGGAGACAGACAGAGAGAGACACACAGATACAGGCAGAGACACAGACAGATACAGTGACACAGGCAGAGACAGAAACATAGACAAGGGCACAGACACAGATAGAGTTGGGACAGAGACAGAGACACAGACAGAAACACAGACTGAGAACCAGACAGAGTAACAGATACAGGCAGAGACACAGACAGATACAAAGGCACAGACAGAGACACAGGCACAGACAGACACAAACACGGGCACAGACAGAGACACAGACAGAGACAGAGAATCTGACAGAAACACAGACAGAATCACAGGCAGGGAGACAGACAGAGAGAGACACACAGATACAGACAGAGACACAGACAGATACAGTGGCACAGGCAGAGACAGAAAAAGAGACACAGGCACAGACATAGATAGAGTTGGGACAGAGACACAGACATAGACAGAAACACAGACGAGACACAGACGGAGTAACAGACACAGACAGAGACACAGACAGATACAAAGGTACAGACAGAGACACAGGCACAGACAGACACAGGCAGAGACACAGACACAGATACAGAAAAACTCAGCCCAACTCGCACTCACTGCTCGCCAGCTGCTGTCCCTCCTCCCTGCCTCCAGAGGCCACATTCCGCTACTCCCTGCCGCCAGAGGCCGCTGTCCCCTGCCGCCAGAGGCCGCTGTCCCCCTGCCGCCAGAGGCCGCTGTCCCCCTCACACCAGATGCCGCTGTCCCCCTGCCGCCAGAGGCCGCTGTCCCCCTGCCGCCAGAGGCCGCTGCCCCCTGCCTCCAGAGGCCGCTGTCCCCCTGCCGCCAGAGGCCGCTGTCCCCCTGCCTCCAGAGGCCGCTGTCCCCCTGTCTCCAGAGGCCGCTGTCCCCCTGCCGCCAGAGGCCGCTGTCCCCCTGCCGCCAGAGGCCGCTGTCCCCCTGCCTCCAGAGGCCGCTGTCCCCCTGCCGCCAGAGGCCGCTGTCCCCCTGCCGCCAGAGGCCGCTGTCCCCCTGCCGCCAGAGGCCGCTGTCCCCCTGCCTCCAGAGGCCGCTGTCCCCCTGCCGCCAGAGGCCGCTGTCCCCCTGCCGCCATAGGCCGCTGTCCCCCTGCCGCCAGAGGCCGCTGTCCCCCTGCCGCCAGAGGCCGCTGTCCCCCCCCGCCAGAGGCCGCTGTCCCCCTGCCGCCAGAGGCCGCTGTCCCCCTGCCGCCAGATGCCGCTGTCCCCCTGCCGCCAGAGGCCGTTGCCCCCCCCCCCCGCCAGAGGCCGCTGTCCCCCTGCCGCCAGAGGCCGCTGTTCCCCTGCCTCCAGAGGCCGCTGTCCCCCTGCCGCCAGAGGCCGCTGTTCCCCTGCCTCCAGAGGCCGCTGTCCCCCTGCCGCCAGAGGCCGCTGTCCCCCCCCGCCAGAGGCCGCTGTCCCCCTGCCGCCAGAGGCCGCTGCCCCCTGCCGCCAGAGGCCGTTGTCCCCCCCGCCGCCAGAGGCCGCTGTCCCCCTGCCTCCAGAGGCCGCTGTCCCCCCGCCGCCAGAGGCCGCTGTCCCCACGCACCCAGAGGCCGCTGTCCTCCTGCCGCCAGAGGCCGCTGTCCCCCTGCCACCAGAGGCCGCTGTCCCCCTGCCGCCAGAGGCCGCTGTCCCCCTGCCACCAGAGGCCGCTGTCCCACTACCGCCAGAGGCCGCTGTCCCCCTGCCGCCAGAGGCCGCTGTCCCCCTGCCGCCAGAGGCCGCTGTCTCCTCCAAGGAAAGGGGAATGGGTGTTTCAGAACCTAGTGTGAAGCGTCCGGAAGCAGAGGCGGGCTTGTCATAGGAGGAACGGTTGAGGACCGTGGGGCTTATGGCAGTAATAATGCTTCAGACAATGGAGGCTTCACACAGAGCTGTCCGTGCGCATGTGCGGGAGGGTCACTATCCCAGCAGGCAGTGCGCGGGCCACCCACTGACTGGCATCGTCTCCCCTGGCAACACAAGATGGCCACCTGGAGTCTCCCCTGGCAACACAAGGTGGCCACCTGGAGTCTCCCCTGGCAACACAAGGTGGTCACCGGGAGTCTCCCCTGGCAACACAAGATGTTCACCGGGAGTCTCCCCTGGAAACACAATTTGGCTGCCGGAGGTCCTCCTGGTAACAGATGACCGCCGCCAGCACGCAGGGGATGCTGGGATGGGTGTGGCACAGGCGCAGCGGCGGCTTCTGCTGTCCCTCCAAGGAAAGGGGAATGTGTGTTTCAGCACCGAGAGTGAAGCCGGAGTCCAGCCCATTGGCCCCATTGGGGGTCGTCGGGATTGTTGTGTCTCAATAGACACAGCAGCACTGCCCCTCCCCCACCCCGGATATCACCCCCTCCCCGATATCACCCCCTCCCGATATCACCCCCTCCCCGATATCACCCCTTCCCCGTATCACCCCCTCCCCGATATCACCCCAACCTCGATATAACTTCCTCCCCTATATCATCCCCTCCCCGTATCACCCCCTCCCCGTATCACCCCTTCCCGATATCACCCCCACACCGATATCACCCCCTCCCCGCTATCACCCCCTCTGCAATATCACCCCCTCCCCGATATCGCCACCTCTCGGATATCACCCTCATCCTGATATCACCCCCTCCCCGATTTCACCTCCTCCCCAATATCACCTCCTCCCCGATATCACCCCTTCCCGATATCACCTTCTCAAGACATCACCCCCTCACGATATACCCCTCCCTGATATCACCCCCACCCCGATATCACCCCCTTCATATCATCCCCCCAAAATCATCACCCCCCGTCGGATATTCGCCTCTCTGATATTGTTACCTCGGAGTTAGGGGGTCACTGGGTTACTGGGATGGGGCAGAGGTGTGGGCTTAGGTGAGACGCTCTTTCCAAGGGCTGGTGCAGACATGATGGACCGAATGGCCTCCTTCTGCACTGCTGATGCTATGATTCTACTCAATGATCCCACCAGATCCAGCCCCTCCCCCCCCAACCCACCCCCCTCGAGGTATCGCCCCCGCCCAGGTCAGCCCCTCGATATCATCAAATCCCCCCCCCAGCAGATGTCACTTCTCTGGGATATCAACTCCGCCCCTCCCTCGGATATCACCCCCGCCGGCCAAATGTCACCCGCCCCAACCGGATATAACGCCACCCAACCGAATGCCACAAGCCCTAAATATCACCCCCCACCCCCGCATATATCAGTCCCAGATATAGCGACCATCGATATTAGCCCCCGGATATTACCCACAACCCCCGGATGTCCCCAGGCTGGTATCTTCCCGCCCGATGACAACCCCAAACCCCCGAACTAGCCCAACAGGGGCTGGATTAGCACAGTGGGCTAAATAGCCGCCTTGCAAAGGGGAACAATGCCAGCAGCGCGGGTTCACTTCCAGTGCCGGTCTCCACAAACAAGCGCCGTAATATGGCAACTCACAGTGACTTCCACAGTGACTTCAGTGAAGTATACTTGTGACAGTAAGCGATTATTAATTTTAATATATCATCCCCCCCCGATATAAACCCAGCCTGTAATTCATGCTCCCACTCAAACATCACCGCAGAACGGATATCTAACCACCTCCCCAATATCACCCAAACCGCAGATATCACCCAACGCCAGGTAATACCGAACCCCAGATATCACCCAACCCCAGATACCACCCAACCCCAGAGATCACCCAACACATGATATCACCCAACCCCGGATATCACCCAACCCCAGATATCACCCAAACCCAGACATCACCCAACACACGATATCACCCAACCCCGGATATCACCCAACCCCAGATATCATCCGACCCCAGAGATCACCCAACCTCAGAGATCAACTAACCACGGACATCACGCAAACCCTGATATCACCCGACCCCAGATAACACCCAACCCCACATATCACCCAAACCCTGATATCACCCAAACCCTGATATCACACAACCCCAGATATCAACAACCCCAAATATCACCCGACCCCAGATATCACCCAACTCCAGATATCTCCCAACCCCAGATATCACCCAATCCCAGATATCACCCAACCCCAGAGATCACCCAACCCCAGAGAGCACCCAACCCCAGATATCACCCAACCCCAGAGATCACCCAACCCCAGATATCACCCAACCCCGGATATCATCCAACCCCAGAGATCACCCAACCCCAGAGATCAGCCAACCCCAGAGATCACCCAACCCCAGAGATCACCCAACCACAGAGATCACCCAATCCCAGATATCACCCAACCCCAGAGATCACCCAACCCCAGATATCACCCAACCACAGATATCACCCAACCCGAGGGAGACCCAACCCCAGATATCACCCAACCCCAGAGATCACCCAACACATGATATCACCCAACCCCAGATATCACCCAACCCCAGATACCACCCAACCCCAGAGATCACCCAACACATGATATCACCCAACCCCGGATATCACCCAACCCCAGATATCACCCAAACCCAGACATCACCCAACACACGATATCACCCAACCCCGGATATCACCCAACCCCAGATATCATCCGACCCCAGAGATCACCCAACCTCAGAGATCACCCAACCACGGACATCACGCAAACCCTGATATCACCCGACCCCAGATAACACCCAACCCCACATATCACCCAAACCCTGATATCACCCAAACCCTGATATCACACGACCCCAGATATCAACAACCCCAAATATCACCCGACCCCAGATATCACCCAACTCCAGATATCACCCAACCCCAGATATCATCCAATCCCAGATATCACCCAACCCCAGAGATCACCCAACCCCAGAGAGCACCCAACCCCAGATATCACCCAACCCCAGAGATCACCCAACCCCAGATATCACCCAACCCCGGATATCATCCAACCCCAGAGATCACCCAACCCCAGAGATGAGCCAACCCCAGAGATCACCCAACCCCAGAGATCACCCAACCCCAGAGATCACCCAATCCCAGATATCACCCAACCCCAGAGATCACCCAACCCCAGATATCACCCAACCACAGATATCACCCAACGCGAGGGAGACCCAACCCCAGATATCACCCAACCCCAGATATCACCCAACCCCAGATATCACCCAACCCCAGATATCACCCAACCCCAGATAATACCCAACCCCAGATATCACCCAACCCCAGATATCACCCAACCCCAGATATCACCCAACCCCAGATATCACCCAAACCCAGATATCACCCAACCCCAGATATCACCCAACCCCAGATATCACCCAATCCCAGATATCACCCAACCCCAGAGAGCACCCAACCCCAGATATCACCCAACCCCAGATATCACCCAACCCCAGATATCACCCAACCCCGGATATCATCCAACCCCAGATATCACCCAACCCCAGATATCACCCAACCCCGGATATCACCCAACCCCAGATATCACCCAACCCCAGAGATCACCCAACCCCAGATATCACCCAACCCCAGATATCACCCAACCCCATATATCACCCAACCCCAGATATCACCCAACCACAGAAATCACCCAACCCCAGATAACACCCCAACCCAGATATCACCCAACCCCAGATACCACCGAACTCCAGATATCACCCAACTCCAGAGATCACCAACCCCAGAGATCACCCAAACCCTCATGTCACCCAACCCCAGATATCACCCAACGCCAGATATCACCCAATGCCAGTGAGGGGTGAGTGGGCTGCGGGATTTGGAGACAACATCAGTCACTGCAACAGGTCCCTTTTCAAATGTCCTTTTGTTGAGATTGTCCTGAGGCCAACACTTTTTCTGCTGCTTGGATTCTGTATAAAAGTGAAGAGCAAATTCTTCATCAGTCCAAGAGTTAGAGTAACTAACTATTAATCATTACACCCAATTAGCAAAGCGAATATGGAAGAACTAGATGGTAAAATGGATCAGAATGTATTAACCAATGATTGCCAGAGTCCCAACATTAAATGTCTTTAAACTGGTGAAATTCTGACGGATCTGGTGCTTTGTACTTGAATTATTTAATTATTTTCTGTGGAAGATTAATCATCTGATAACATAGTTCATCCCAATAATCAGAGTGAACTAAGAATCATCAAAGTTTACAGCATGGAAACAGGCCCTTCGGACCAACCAGTCCATGCCGCCCAGTTTTTACCATTAAGCTAGTCCCAGTTGTCCGCACTTGGCCCATAACCCTCTATACCCATCTTACCCATGTAACTATCTAAATGCTTTTAAAAAGACACAATTGTACCCGCCTCTACTACTACCTCTGGCAGCACATTCCAGACACTCACTACCCTCTGAGTGGAGAAATTGTCCCTCTGGGCCCTTCTGAATCTCTCCCCTCTCACCTTAAACCTATGCCCTCTAGTTTTAGACTCCCCTACCTTTGGGAAAAGATGTTGACTATCTACCTTATCTATGCCCCTCATTATTTTATAGACCTCTATAAGATCACCCCTAAGCCTCCTACGCTCCAGGGAAAAAGTCCCAGTCTATCCAGCCTCTCCTTTTAACTCAAACCATCAAGTCCCGGCAACATCCTAGTAAATCTTTTCTGCACTCTTTCTAGTTTAATAATATCCTTTCTATAATAGGGTGACCAGAACTGCACACAGTATTCCAAGTGTGGCCGTACCAATGTCTTGTACAACTTCAACAAGACGTCCCAACTCCTGTATTCAATGTTCTGACCAATGAAACCAAGCATGCCGAATGCCTTCTTCACAAGCCTGTCCACCTGCGACTCCACCTTCAAGGGGCGACTCCACCTTTTGGGGCAGCACGGTAGCCTTGTGGATAGCACAATTGCTTCACAGCTCTAGGGTCCCAGGTTTGATTCCGGCTTGGGTCACTTTCTGTGCGGAGTCTGCACATCCTCCCCGTGTGTGCGTGGGTTTCCTCCGGGTGCTCCGGTTTCCTCCCACAGTCCAAAGATGTGCGGGTTAGGTGGATTGGCCATGATAAATTGCCCTTAGTGTCCAAAATTGTCCTTAGTGTTGGGTGGGGTTACTGGGTTACTGAGTTATGGGGATAGGGTGGCGGTGTTGACCTTCGGTAGGGTGCTCTTTCCAAGAGCCGGTGCAGACTCGATGGGCCGAATGACCTCCTTCTGCACTGTAAATTCTATGATAATCTATGAAGGAGCTATGAACCTGTACTCCTAGATCTCTTTGTTCTATAACTCTCCTCAACGCCATACCATTAACTGAGTAGGTCCTGGAATTGATTGATTGTTTGGTCCAATAAACAATTATCTCATTCATTCATTGCGAGGTTGAATTAAATCAGTGAACAGCTCATTATGTTAAAGTCCAACAAGCATTACACAACTAATTGTTATTTGTGCAACATTGAGAGAAAATAACAAATTTGTTTTCAGTCCATTAAACACAGCAAATAACTAAACACATTTCATTGCATCTTTCACTGTGATTGTCAAAGAATTGTTCATTCCAATGATCACAGGCGGTTTCTAATTATTGTTCAGACCATAATCAAATTGAGATTGTTATTCAGTGGAATAGAATCTGTAATTCCTGACCACACAACAAAAATAGCATCAATTAAAAATGCATTTGTCCAGCTCACAATCCCAATCAATGGGATTCTCCCTCGGCAGCGTCCTCCAATTCCGCCGGCAGCGCACCCATGTCGGCGGGTTTCTCGATGGCGTGGGGTGG
The DNA here is from genome assembly GCF_047496885.1 of Scyliorhinus torazame. Lineage (NCBI taxonomy): Eukaryota > Metazoa > Chordata > Chondrichthyes > Carcharhiniformes > Scyliorhinidae > Scyliorhinus > Scyliorhinus torazame. Next base: position 115,663,205 of record NC_092726.1, on the reverse strand, counting down.
CCACAATGGGAAACCTCATTGACCAGCTGCGGGAACGGAGACTCCCGTTGTGGCGGGGGGTGCGCCGCGCCAGATAACGGGGCTGCCGGGACGGAGAACCGGGTACAGGACATTAAACCGATGGTCATTTTCCAAGAGAATTATCATGGCAAGATACTGATTAATCCATTGATCACTAACGGAATGAATAAATCTTTTAACTTCCCACAATAATATGTATTGGGAAATATTTTCCATGTCTATGATACCAGCAATTATATCTCAAGGTTTAATTCCATTAATCATAGTTGTGCCATGACTGAATAGTGTGAGAATTCTCTCTGCCTGTTTCTACCAAAGAAAACTGAGCAAGTCGGGCAGCACGGTAGCATAGTGGTGTCACGATGACGTCACATGGCCAGGGTCCCAGGTTCGATTCCCGCTTGGGTCACTATCTGTGCAGAGTCTGCACGTTCTCCCTGTGTCTGCGTGGGTTTCCTCCGGGTGCTCTGATTGTCTCCCACAGTCCAAAGATGTGCAGGTTACGTGGATTGGCCACGCTAAATTGCCCTCAGGTTGGATGGGCTTACGGGGTTATAGGGTTAGGGTGGAGGTGTGGGCTTGAGTAGGGTGCTCTTTCCAAGAGCCGGTGCAGACTCGATGGGCCGAATGGCCGCCTTCTGCACTATAAATTCTATGATCTATGATCTATGAAATCCAATGTTGAAGGCAGGATGACATCATGTTTGCCCAACATTGATAGAAAGCATCACGTTCGTTTTCAGTCCATTGAACACAGTAAATAACGAAAAACATTTAATTACAACATTGAATGTGATTATTGAAGGATTGATTCTTCCATTAATCACAGGCGTAAAAAAATATTGTCAGACAATATTCATACTAAGATTGTTCTTTCAAATAGAGTCAGTAATTCCTGACCTCACTATAATAACACAATAAACTGAACATGCACATTTCTGCTCACAATTAACTAAACTGTGATTATCTTTCTATAGAATCATCATGCCAGGAACATGATTATTTTCAGTCCAATGATTGGTGAATATGTCTAGAAATCTTTATACTTTTCACAATAATATGCATTTGGAAATGTCTATGAGTATCAGAAATTATCTTTCAGTTTTAATTCCATGAATTACAAGAAATATCGCAGCTATGTGGTGGAATACAATGTGATCTCTCTGCCTGTTTCTACTGAAGGCGTCTCAGCAATTTAAATGATGGAATCCGTGAAGTAATGGGCTGAGAAACTATTATATATTGTGTTACATATTTATTTAAATTATTGAGGCTATCTGACTGCTGGAACTGGATAACTACAAACTCCCGCTGGTGTTGTTAGGGAGACCGGTCCTTTTGGTTCCCTTCTGTTCCTCTAGTGTTTCTCCTCTGGAAAATACTGACTGTTTCACCACAAGAGAGTGATCAACCATTGTTTCCATTCATTATTCATCAATTAGAGTCTGTTCCCCAGGTTTAATGGACTAATCAATGCCGGGGTCTAATGGGATGGTTAAGATTGGAGCTGGCGGATTGTTGGAGAATCAAACCCTGCCATGGCCTTGCTGATTTATTTCTCAGTATTACACAGCAGATCCATAACTCTCCGTGATACCGACACTCTCCCAATTCTTCAGGATTCCTGATGTGAAGGCCGGCAAAGCAGCACAGAGGCGTGAAGCCTGTTGCTTCACAGCACCAGGGTCCCAGGTTCGATTCCCGGCTTGGGTCACTGTCTGTGCGGAGTCTGCACGTTCTCCCCGTGTCTGCGTGGGTTTCCTCCGGGTGCTCTGAGGATTACTCTCAGGATTATTCCCTGTGCCACGTGACAGTGAGGCCAGAAATAAGAGGATAGTCCAGCTAAACACGTGGCTAAACTGGTGGTGTAGGAGGGAGGATTTCAGATTTCTGGGCCATTGGGCGATATTCCGGGAAAGGTGGGACCTGGACAAGAAGGTCGAGTAGCTTCTCAACTGGAGGGGCATCATTATCCAGGATGGGAGGTTTGTTAGTGTCACCCGGGAGAATTGAAACTAATATGAAAGGTGGTGGGAACCAGAGCGGTAGCTCAGCAGGTGTAATAACTGAAGGGGAAATGGAGAACACAAATACCTGAACAACATCACCCTCAGGCAGAGCAGAAAAGGTGACAATTGTGAGAAGGGAGGTGCTCAATGCAGGGTTGAGGGTGGTGGACCTAAATGTGCGCAGTATAGGTAACAAGGTAAATTTGCATGTTGTTCACATTGATATTGGCTGGGAGGATGTGGTGGGAATCACAGAGACGTGGCTGCAAGGTGATCAGGGCTGGGATCAAAATATGCAAGTGTTCAATCGAAAGGACAGGCAGACGGGCAAAGGGGGCGGGGTTGCTTTCTAAGTAAGGAATGGTGTTAAATCGATAGCAAGGAGCGATATAGGATCAGAAGGCATAGATTATCTGTGGACAGAGTTGAGGAATGGAGTCGATAAAACGACCCTGATGGGAGTTATTTGCAGGACCCCGAGCAGTAAATAAATCAGGAGATAGAAAAGGCATGTAAAAAAGGCAACATTACAATAATCATGGGGGCTTCAATATGCTGGTGGACTGGGATAATCAGGTTGGTCGTGGATCCCAAGAAAAGGAATTTGTGGAAAGTCTAAGAGATGTTTTTGGGAGCAGCTTGTGACAGAGCCGACTGGAGAACAGGCAATTCTGGATTTGGTGATGTGTAGTGAGGCAGACTTGATTAGTGAACATAAGGTGAAGGAACCCTGAGGGGGCAGTGACCACAATATGCTAGAATTTACCCTGCAGTTTGAGAGGGAGAAGCTGCAATCAGATGTAACGGTATTACAATTAAATAGGGGTAACTACAAAGACATGAGGGAGGAGCTGCCCAGAGTTGATTGGAAAACGAGCCGAGCAGGGAAGACAGTGGAACAGCAATGGCAGGAGTTTTGGGGGGTTATTCGGGAGGAACAACAGAATGTTATCCCATGAAGGAGGAAACATGCTAAGGGGAGGCCAAGGAATCCATGCCTCACGAGGGAAGTCAAGGACAGCAGTAAAGCAATATAAAAAAAATACAATGTGGCGCGAAATAGTGGGATGCCAGAAAATTGGGGAGCCTTTAAGAGCGAGCAGAGGACAATGAAAAAACAATAAAGAAGGAAGAGAAGAAATATGAGTGCAAGCTCGTTAGTAATGTAAAAGACGATAGGAAGATGTTCTTTTCAATATATAAAAGGTAAGAGAGAGACAAGAAAAAGACATTGGGCCAGTGGAAAATGTGACTGGAGAAGTAATAATAGGCAACAAAGAAATGGCAGGGGAACTGTCTAGTTACTTTGCATCAGTCTTCACGGTGGAAGAGACCAGTGGGATGCCAGAGCTCCAGGAGAGCCAGGGGGCAGAGGGGAGTTCCGTGGCCATCACTAAGGAGAAGGTTCTGCGGAAACTGAAAGGTCTGAAGGTGGATGAATGACCTGGACCGGATGGACTACATCCCAGGGTTCTAAAAGAGATAGCTGAGGAGAATGTGGAGGCAGTGGTGGGAATCTTTCAGGAATCACTGAAGGCAGAAAGGGTCCCAGAGGACTGGAAAGTGGCTAATGTAGCACCGCTGTTAAAGAAGGGAGGGAGGCAGAAGACGGGAAATTATCGGCCGGATAGCCTGACTTCGGTCATAGGGTTAAGGAAAATCCCAAGGCTTTTTACACGTACATAAAAAGCAAGAGGGTAGCCAGGGAAAGGGTTGGCCCACTGAAGGATAGACAAGGGAATCTATGTGTGGAGCCAGAGGAAATGGGCGAGGTACTAAATGAATACTTTGCATCAGTATTCACCAAAGAGAAGGAATTTGTAGATGTTGAGTCTGGAGAACGGGGTGTAGAAAGCCTGGGTCACATTGTGATCCAAAAAGACGAGGTGTTGGGTGTCTTAAAAAATATTAAGGTAGATAAGTCCCCAGGGCCTGATGAGATCTACCACAGAATACTGAAGGAGGCTGGAGAGGAAATTGCTGAGGCCTTGACTGAAATCTTTGGATCCTCGCTGTGTTCAGGGGATGTCCCGGAGGACTGGAGAATAGCCAATGTTGTTCCTCTGTTTAAGAAGGGTAGCAAGGATAATCCCGTGAACTACAGGCCGGTGAGCCTTACTTCAGTGGTAGGGAAATTACTGGAGAGAATTCTTCGAGACAGGATCTACTGCCATTTGGAAGCGAATGGACGTATTAGTGAGAGGCAGCACGGTTTTGTGAAGGGGAGGTCGTGTCTCACTAACTTGATAGAGTTTTTCGAGGAGGTCACTAAGATGATTGATGCAGGTAGGGCAGTATATGTTGTCTATATGGACTTCAGTAAGGCCTTTGAAAAGGTCCCTCATGGTAGACTAGTACAAAAGGTGAAGTCACACGGGATCAGGGGTGAGCTGGCAAGGTGGATACAGAACTGGCTCGGCCACAGAAGGCAGAGAGTAGCAATGAAGGGATGCTTTTCTAATTGGAGGGCTGTGACCAGTGGTGTTCCACAGGGATCAGTGCTGGGACCTTTGCTGTTTGTAGTATATATAAATGATTTGGAGGAAAATGTAACTGGTCTGATTAGTAAGTTTGCAGACGACACAAAGGTTGGTGGAATTGCGGATAGCGATGAGGACTGTCGGAGGATACAGCAGGATTTAGATTGTCTGGAGACTTGGGCGGAGAGATGGCAGATGGAGTTTAATCCGGACAAATGTGAGGTAATGCATTTTGGAAGGTCTAATGCAGGTAGGGAATATACAGTGAATGGTAGAACCCTCAAGAGTATTGAAAGTCAAAGAGATCTAGGAGTACAGGTCCACAGGTCATTGAAAGAGGCAACACAGGTGGAGAAGGTAGTCAAGAAGGCATACGGCATGCTTGCCTTCATTGGCCGGGGCATTGAGTATAAGAATTGGCAAGTCATGTTGCAGCTGTATAGAACCTTAGTTAGGCCACACTTGGAGTATAGTGTTCAATTCTGGTCGCCACACTACCAGAAGGATGTGGAGGCTTTAGAGAGGGTGCAGAAGAGATTTACCAGAATGTTGCCTGGTATGAAGGGCATTAGCTATCAGGAGCGATTGAATAAACTCGGTTTGTTCTCACTGGAACGAAGGTTGTGGGGAGACCTGATAGAGGAATACAAAATCATGAGGGGCATAGACAGAGTGGATAGTCAGAGGCTTTTCCCCAGGGTAGAGGGGCCAATTACTAGGGGGCATAGGTTTAAGGTGAGAGGGGCAAAGTTTAGAGTAGATGTACGAGGCAAGTTTTTTACGCAGAGGGTAGTGGGTGCCTGGAACTCGCTTTTGGAGGAGGTAGTGGAAGCAGGGACGATAGGGACATTTAAGGGGCATCTTGACAAATATATTAATAGGATGGGAATAGAAGGATACGGACCCAGGAAGTGTAGAAGATTGTAGTTTAGTCGGGCAGCATGGTCGGCACGGGCTTGGAGGGCCGAAGGGCCTGTTCCTGTGCTGTACATTTCTTTGTTCTTTGTTCTCTTTGTTCTTTGGTATGGTTTTGGATCCATTATTAAGGATGAGATTGCGGAGTACTTGGAAGAGCATGGTAAAATAGGACTGAGCCAGCACGGCTTCGTCAAGGGGAGGTCATGTCTGACAAATCTGTTAGAGTTCTTTGAGGAAGTAACAAGGAAGTTAGACAAGGGAGAATCAGTGGACGTGATTCATTTAGATTTCCAGAGGGCCTTTGACATAGTGCCCCATTACAGTCTGTAAAGTTGGTTCAGAGGCCATGGTGTTCAGGGTAAGATCCTGGGATGGAAAAAGAATTGGTTGACTGGCAGAGGCAGAGAGTGGCAAGAAGGGGCCTTTTTCAGGATGGCAGCTGGTGTCTAATCGCGTGCCTCTGGAGTCTGTGCTGGGACCGCAACTTTCCACAATGTACATTAATGATCAGGAAGAAGGAACCGAAGGCACTGTTGCAGAGTTTGCAGATGATACAAAGATCTGTAGAGGGAATGGTCGTATTGAGGAAGTGTGTGTGTGTGGGGGTGGGGGGGGTGGGGGGGGGGCTGCAGAAGGACTTGGAGGCTGGGAGATTGTGCAAAGAACTGGCAGATGGAATACAATGTGGAAAAGTGTGAGGTTATGCATTTTGGAAGGAGGAATAGAGGCGATGGCTGTTTTCCAAATGTGGAAATGCTTCGGAAATCAGAAGCACAAAGGGGCTCAAGGAACAGGTACTACGTGTCCTTGATATCTATGTCCCTGTCAGGCAGGGAAGAGATGGTCGAGTGAGGGAATCATGGTTGACAAGAGAGGTTGACTGTCTTGTTAAGAGGAAAAAGGAGACTTATGTAAGGCTGAGGAAACAAGGTTCAGATAGTGCATTGGAGGGATACAAGATAGGCAGGAGGGAACTGAAGAAAGGGATTAGGAGAGCTAAGAGAGGGCATGAACAATCTTTGGCGGGTAGGACAAAGGAAAACCCCAAGGCATTTAACACATATGTGAGAAATATGAGAATGACTATCGCGAGGGTAGGTCCGATCAAGGACAGTAGCGGGAGATTGTGTATTGAGTCTGAAGAGATAGGAGAGGTCTTGAACGAGTACTTTTCTTCTGTATTTACAAGTGAGAGGGGCGATATTGTTGGAGAGGACAGTGTGAAACAGACTGGTAAGCTCGAGGAAATACTTGTTAGGAAGGAAGATGTGTTGGGCATATTGAAAAACTTGAGGATAGACAAGTTCCCCGGGCCTGACGGGATATATCCAAGGATTCTATGGGAAGCAAGAGATGAAATTGCAGAGCCGTTGGCAATGATCTTTTCGTCCTCACTGTCAACAGGGGTGGTACCTGGGGATTGGAGAGTGGCGAATGTCGTGCCCCTTTTCAAAAAAGGGACTCGGGATAACCCTGGGAATTACAGGCCAGTTAGTCTTACTTCGGTGGTCGGCAACGTAATGGAAAAGGTACTGAAGGATAGGATTTCTGAGCATCTGGAAAGACACTGCTTGATTAGGGATAGTCAGCACGGATTTGTGAGGGGTAGGTCTTGCCTTACAAGTCTGATTGAATTATTTGAGGAGGTGACCAAGCATGTGGATGAAGGTAAAGCAGTGGATGTAGTATACATGGATTTTAGTAAGGCATTTGATAAGGTTCCCCATGATAGGCTTCTGCAGAAAGTAAGGAGGCATGGGATAGTAGAAAATTTGGCCAGTTGGATAACGAACTGGCTAACCGATAGAAGTCAGAGAGTGGTGGTGGATGGCAAATATTCAGCCTGGATCCCAGTTACCAGTGGCGTACCGCAGGGATCAGTTCTGGGTCCTCTGCTGTTTGTGATTTTCATTAATGACTTGGATGAGGGAGTTGAAGGGTGGGTCGGTAAATTTGCAGACGATACGAAGATTGGTGGAGTTGTGGATAGTGAGGAGTGCTGTTGTCGGCTGCAAAGAGACATAGATAGGATGCAGAGCTGGGCTGAGAAGTGGCAGATGGAGTATAACCCTGAAAAGTGTGAGGTTGTCCATTTTGGAAGGACAAATATGAATGCGGAATACAGGGTTAACGGTAGATTTCTTGGCAATGTGGAGGAGCAGAGAGATCTTGGGGTCTATGTTCATACATCTTTGAAAGCTGCCACTCAAGTGGATAGAGCTGTGAAGAAGGCCTATGGTGTGCTCGCGTTCATTAACAGAGGGATTGAATTTAACAGTCGTGTGGTGATGATGCAGCTGTACAAAACCTTGGTAAGGCCACATTTGGAGTACTGTGTACAGTTCTGGTCACCTCATTTTAGGAAGGATGTGGAAGCTTTGGAAAAGGTGCAAAGAAGATTTACCAGGATGTTACCTGGAATGGAGAGTAGGTCTTACGAGGAAAGGTTGAGAGTGCTAGGCATTTATTCATCAGAACGGAGAAGGATGAGGGGCGACTTGATAGGTGTTTATAAGATGATCAGGGGAATAGATAGAGTAGACAGTCAGAGACTTTTTCCCCGGGTGGAACAAACCATTACAAGGGGACATAAATTTAAGGTGAAAGGTGGAAGATATAGGAGGGATATCAGAGGTAGGTTCTTCACCCAGAGCGTAGTGGGGGCATGGAATGCACTGTCTGTGGAAGTAGTTGAGTGGGAAACATTAGGGACCTTCAAGCAGCTATTGGATAGGTACATGGATTACGGTAAAATTATATAGTGTAGATTTATTTGTTCTTAAGGGCAGCACAGTAGCATTGTGGATAGCACAATTGATTCACAGCTCCAGGGTCCCAGGTTCTATTCCGGCTTAGATCGCTGTCTGTGCGGAGTCTGTGCGTCCTCCACGTTTCTGCGTGGGTTTCCTCCGGGTGCTCCGGTTTCCTACCACAGTCCAGAGATGTGCAGGGTAGGTGGATTGGCCAATGATAAATTGCCCTTAGTGTCCAAAATTGCCCTTGGTGTTGGGTGGAGGTGTTGAGTTTGGGTAGGGTGCTCTTTCCAAGAGCCGGTGCAGACTCATGGGGCCGAATGGCCTCCTTCTGCACTGTAAATTCAATGATAATCTATGATTAATCTAGGACAAAGGTTCGGCACAACATCGTGGGCCGAAGGGCCTGTTCTGTGCCGTATTTTCTATGTTTTCTATGACTGGGGAGGCCTTGTTCACGATTCTCTTAAGGTTAACGTGCAGGTTCAGTCGGCAGTTAGGAAGGCAATTGCAATGTTAGCATTCATGTCGAGAGGGCTAGAATACAAGACCAAGGGTGCACTTCTGAGGATGTATAAGGCTCTGGTCAGACCCCATTTGGAGTATTGTGAGCAGTTTTGGAACCCGTATCTGGAGAAGGATATGCTTCCCTTGGAAAGGGTCCAGAGGAGGTTCACAAGAACAATCCCTGGAATGAAGAGATTGTCGTATGAGCAACTGTTGAGGACAATGGGTCTGTGCTCGTTAGAATTTAGAAGGATGAGGGGGAATCTTATTGAAACTTACTGGAGTCCTGGATCGAGGGGATGTGGAGACGATGTTTCAACTTGTATGAAAAACTAGAACCAGAGGACACCATCTCAGACTAACGGGACAATGCTTTTAAACAGAGATGTGGAGGAATTTCTTCAGCCATAGGGTGGTGAATCTGTGTAACTCTTTGCTCCCGAAGGCTGTGGAGACCAAATCACTGAGTGTCTTTCAGACAGAGATAGATAGTTTCTTGGTTAATAAGGAGATCAGGAGTTTTGGGGAGAAGGTGAGAAGGTAGGAGAATGAGGATGAGAAACATATCAGCCATGATTGAATGGCGGAGCAGGCTCGCTGGGCCTAGTGACCAAGTTCAGCTCCTGTGTCTTATGGTCTTATGGCCGTAAACGTCCAACTCGGTTTGAAATATGGCTTTGGGTGTCTGCCTCCATTATTCTTACAGAAAATGAGGTAATGAAAGGATGTGAGGAACAAGCGGGAAATGAGATTGAGGGAGAAGCTGAGCAGTGATTAAATTGAATGGTGGAGGAGGTGTGAGTGACCTTGTAGTCTCCCCACGTTGCCATTTGTTATCAGTTCCGGCTCTGCAATACTCGCTGATGAATGTAGCTGCATGATCACATATTTCAGTTACATCTTTCCAACAGATATTTCTATTGTTCATGGAAACAGTTCATTTATATCCAGATTATCCAAATCCTATATCATCTCAAATGTGTGGAACGAATCTCACATCATCGTCTTTTATTCCCAATAACCCAGCCCCAGCCTATCCAATCATCCCGAAGGGAAAAATGCTCCTAAACGATTCACACAGCGAGTGGTTCTGATCTGGTCTGCACGGCCTGGGACACTGGTGCCGGCAGATACAACAGTGGATTCACAGGGAATGGTAGGAGTGACAGAAATCAAATGTATGTCTCCAGGGAAAGGGCGCTCCAGTCGGATTGAATCATCTGCTCATCTACAGAGCCGCTGAGGTCAAACGGAATGAAATGAAATTGAATGAAAATCGCTTATTGTTACAAGTAGGCTTCAAATTAAGTTATTGTGAAAAGCCCCTAGTCGCCACATTCCGGCGCCAGTTAAGCGAGGCTAGTACGGGAATTGAACTGTGCTGCTGGCCTGCCTTGGTCGGCATTAAAAGCCAGCGATTTATCCCAGTGTGCTAAACCAGCCCCAGGAATGAATGTCCTCCTTCGGGACTTCACGCACCTTTTAGGCTTTGGATGTGATCTGGCTGTGAGATGCTGGGACCAACACCTGCAGGTTCCCTCCAAGTTCCCCACCACCGCGAGTATTCTCACTGTAATCCTTTCTATTCACTGTGTCCATGTGTGAACTCAGCGTCCGCTTTAGCTCACTGCTTACTTCACAGCATCAACTTCATTGTAAGTTCCAATCTGTCTGACCCCGGGCGCTTCCTGTGCTGTTAATATTGAAAACATCTGTGTTGCTCCCAATAAAAGCAGACGCACATTTAATAATTAGAGGGAGGTCTATCTTTTTTCAGGTTGCATGACAATTATTTTTACAAGCGGCTGTGCCACGTGTTTGCTTTCTGGCCTCTCACTGGGGAAAGACAAGTTCTATTCCAGCTCTGCACAATAACTGACCTGTCACACTCTGTCAGTTATTCACAACTTCAATGGTGCAATACTGCATGAAGGACATTTACTTTATCCAGGATCTGAGTTTATAATTTAGGAGCAAGTTTGTGTATTCAGCAAATGTATTAATCCGGATTGTGTTTTCCACATCACACCCAGATCCCCACATCTCCAAGAACACTCCCTCGCACTCTATCTCTCCCTTGCACTCTCTCCATCTCTCACACTCTCTCTCTCAACCTCCCTCTCTCTCACACTCTCTCCCTCCTTGCCTCCCTCCCTCACTCCAACCTTCTTTAGACACTTTATTTCGCACTCTTTCCCTCTCTCACACACTCCCCCTCTATTCTCTCTCCCTCCATGCCTCCCTCCCTCTCACACAACTCACTAACTGACACTTTCTCTCCCACTCTTTTCCTGTCTCACACTTTCTCTCACTCTTTCCATCTCTCACACTTTCTCTTCTACTTTTTTCCTCTCTCATACTTTCGCTCACATTCTTTCCCTCTCTCACACTTTCTCTCACACTCTTTCCCTCCCTCACACTTTCTCTCACTCTCTCTCACACTCTTTCCCTCCCTCACACTTTCTCTCCCTCTCTTTCCCTCTCTCACACTTTCTCTCACGCTCTTTCCCTCTGTCACACTTTCTCTCACAATCTTTCCCTCTCCCACTCCCTCAGTCACTCAGTCGCTCTCTCCAGTACTTATGTCTGAGATTATGTTCGTATTTTATACACCATCCTTCTCACCCAATCTGTCTCCCTCACCCACAAACGCTCGCCCTCCACTCTCTGCTTCCCTTTCTCTCAGACAATCTACCTCCTTCTCTCGTTTTATTCTTTATTTCTACACCCTCTTTCGCTCCCATTCAATCTCCACCCACCCACTTTCTCTCTCAGCCTGTCTTCTATCAGCACATCTCACAGACCAGTTCTCTCTTCCTCCACATCTCACCCCCCCCCCCACTCTCTCCAAGGTGAAGTGTTTGTATCAGACGGATGGCCGGTATCAGTTAGAGAAGGGGTATTTGTTTTTTACAGCTGAATATTTTTTAATGCTGCTCTCTGAGGTGATGGTTTTGTTGCTGCTGCAGTCTCTACGTTTTCTGAGGTTACAATGATTCTGAATTAATTCTTAGTTTGAGGTGCTGAATCAGATTTAGATATGGGATCACATTCTTTGCGCTTTAAATTGTTCCAGATTTTGGAGACATTGAAATTTGCTACTTATGTTCAAACATAAATTACTGAAATTACGAAAAGGAATGGTCACAGTTACAGAGGCAGCTACACCCCTGAGTGCAGTGGACCCACACAGAGAAACACACTGACAATTGGAACTGAATCACTGAATGGTCACAGTTACAGAGGCAACTACACCCCAGAGTGCAGTGGACCCACCCAGAGAAACACACTGACAATTGGAACTGAATCACTGGATGGTCACAGTTACAGAGGCAGCTACACCCCAGAGTGCAGTGGAACCACCCAGAGAAACACACTGACAATTGGAAATGAATCACTGAATGGTCACAGTTATAGAGGCAGCTACACCCCTGAGTGCAGTGGACCCACCCAGAGAAACACACTGACAATTGGAAATGAAACACTGAATGGTCACAGTTACAGAGGCAGCTACACCCCAGAGTGCAGTGGACCAACCCAGAGAAACACACTGACAATTGGAACTGAATCACTGGATGGTCACAGTTACAGAGGCAGCTACACCCCAGAGTGCAGTGGACCCACCCAGAGCAACACACTGACAACTGGAACTGAATCACTGAATGGTCACAGTTACAGAGGCAGCTACACCCCAGAGTGCAGTGGACCCACCCAGAGAAACACACTGACAATTGGAACTGAATCACTGAATGGTCACAGTGGAGTGAGGGGATATCACTGAAACAATGTGAGCTGTAGAGATGGGACTGATGGTGTCTGAGTGGACAGCATCCTTTCTGTTAATGTTAGCTGAACAATGTGATCAACACAGTCCAGTGTTTGCAAAGAGGTCACTCACTCACAAAAATAATATTTGCTTTCTCTGAACCAAATATCGGAATCTGTTTGTTCACATCTTTGAAAAATAAGTTAAACGATGTCACAACCTCAATATCCCAGAGGTGGTTCGTCAGGGCATTAATTAAAAGCTTGTGGAATATATAACCTCAGAGTTTTAGACAGTGAGATTGCCAATCGCAGGAAGGGACAGATCACTTCACAGTGAAAATGCTTGTCCCAGTTGAGACTGCTGAGAAAATATTCCACCCAATCCTTGCTATTGTTGGTGTTCCTGGTAAGTGACTGTCACCATTGAAGTTGTGTAAATCTGTGTGTGAGCGGCTCTTTGATTTTAAACTGGGACTGAAAATGTTTAATGCTGATCTCGTGATCACTGTTACACAGACACCTGGTCAACGATATCATTTATTTCATTCAAATCTCGTTAATAATGTCTATGGTTTGAATCCATTTCATCAACTAACAATAAACCTGTTTGTAACTCATGGGATCTCTGTTCAATAAAGTTGTTATATTGAATGGAATCTTGTATAATGTTAGATTGGATCTCAGTGAAGGTAATCTCTCTGAAGGAAGGTTTAGTGGGAATCAGACTGAAATCCCTCTGAGGGTGGATCACTGATCAGATTGAAATATCTGACAGCAGTGAACAAGGATTACTGGATGTATCTGTCAGTGTAGAATTGTACTGAGTGTGGGTCTCTCACCAGACTGGAAGATCTGATCCAATTATATATCTATTACTGGGACTATCTGTCCGTGTGGAATTGTATTGTGTGTGGGTCAGTAACTGGACTGAAATTAGTTGATTCTATTTTGAAATGTTGTATTTTATTGGTGAGTGGTCGCTCCATTCGGTGGAGTTCTCTCTGTGTGTTTTAACTTTGGAATAGGTTGACAAACTGGAAGAGTTTGGCTGTGTTTTGAAGATGTTTGATATTTATTGTATGAAGTGACATGTCCCTCTCTCTGTTTTCTATTGATCTACTCTAACAGGAACAGATATCACCCACACTCTAATATTTCATAAAACCCACAGCAGTGCAGTATTCCAATAGGTTTTGTGATATTTTCTCATTCCTATTCATCCTGAAATGAACTCACATGTTTGATCAATTTTTACGGGTGTTTTTAAACTGTCTTTCTGCTTCAGACGATTTGTGAATCTATTAACCTGAAGCCAGAAAACCCTCCAGTCCATTCACACACTTGTTTTCCAAGGAGTGATTGGGGGACTTATTGTTCTGAACAAAATGCAGCAGCGGACACTGATCTATCGGGACATTAATGTCCCATTGAAATACCCACTTTGCAAATTCATAATGAATGATGAATGTGTGCCTGTAATTAGTTGTATTCTTCCTCTGAATTCACTATCACTCCCAATTTGATTTTGTCTGTAAATTGTGTAATTATCATTCTGCTTCCCGATCCCATACTGTTGATGGGAATGGTGAAGGAGAGTGATCCCAGTGCTGATCATTGTGGAACACCACTTCACACCTTCCAGCAATCAGCCTAAATCCCTTTAACTCCTCTCCCTGTTTTCTGTGTGTGTCGCCAGCATGTGTCCATTCTGCTGCTGTGTCCCCTAACTCCACTGGCTCTGAGATTACCCATCAGTCTGTTATGTCGGATCTTACTGACGGCCTTTAGAAAATGAAACTTTTTAACATCTATCATACTACTCAGATCTATTATTTCTGGTAGTTATTGAAATAATTGGATGAAATGTGTCAGGAATAATGTTGACTTTGGAATATGTGCCGACTATTTAGTATACTCTGTGTTACTGGATTTCTTTTAACTCATGCTTCTAATTCATTTTTTCCAACTGTTGACATTGTGACTGGAAGATTTGATTATATTCTGTTCTAAATTCAAGAATAACAGAGACCGATTTCTGCTTTTCAATTCTTTGGTAATTATTCTGATGATGATCAGTGAATAGATAATATTGTCTCTGCTGTTTCTCACTGTCTATTTTGTAAAAATGTGTTGTTGAAATCCATCCGCCTCCAGGAATCTCCCTCTACCTGGACCCCAACCTCTGGCCTCCTGTCAGCTCTTGATCTTCTCATTGAGATCTGTCAGTGCGACATCGACCGTCTCAATTTCCCTGTGCCTCTCACCAACTCTATCCTGACTCACTCTAAACTTGCTCCAATCCTCTCTCTAATATCCAACCCTGGCCTGGTGATCTAAGCTGTTCACAAGGGTGGTGCCATTATTGTCTGGTGTCCTGACCTCTTCCTCACAGAGGCTGCCCGTCAGCTCTCAGGCCCATCCTGCTACCTCCCCCTGGACCAGCAGCACACCACCAAACATCATGATATTGTTTCCAGGACTTTCACTGACCTCATTGACTCTGGATATCTCTGTCCACAGCCTCGGTCATCATAGTCCCGCAACCCCACACATCCTGCATCAACCTCCCGCTTCTACCTCCTTCCCAAAATCCACAAACAGGGAAGTCCCAGTACACCCATTATTTCGGCCTGTTCCAGCCCCACCAAGATCATTTCTTCCCATCTTGATTCCACCCGCTTTACCCTCTTCTGCCCCTTCCCAAAGACATTGGTGGCACAGTGACACAGTGGTTTGCACTGCTGCCTCACAGCACCAGGGTCTCCGGATCAATTCCCCCCTTGGGTGACTGTCTGTGTGGAGACTGCACTTTTTCTCCCTGTCTGTGTGGGTTTCCTCCGGGTGCTCCGGTTACCTCCCACAGTCCAGGTTAGGTGGATTGACCATGCTAAATTACTCCGTAGTGTCCAAAAAGATGTGCAGGTTAGATTAAGGGGCTAATGAGATAGGCGGGGCAGTGAGCATGGTTGAGTTACTCTTTCAGAGGTTCGGTACAGACTTAATGGGCCGAATGACCTCCTTCTGCACTGTGGGGATTCTATGATTCCTGATTACTCTGGTGCCGTAAACAAGGTCCATTTCCCTGGCACTAACCGTCTAATCTTCACAATGGCTGTCCAATCCCTCTGCACCTCCCTCCCCAACACGAGGATTGTGTACAGATCCTCATTCCCTGCTTCCTGTAAAGACTGCATCTCATTCTCCCACTTTCTCCGCCTCCATCGCCTCTGTTCTGTTGATGAAGTATTTGAAAATAACCCGTCTGGCATGTCTGTCTTTTCCTTAACCGGGCTGTCCCCACCACCTTCCTTTGTTAACAGGGCTCTCAATCGTGTTAAATTCATTTCTCACACCTCTATCCTCACACATCCCCCTCCCTCCCGGTAACACGATAGGGTTCCCCTCACTTTCCACACCATCAGCCTTCCCATTGATAGGAAATTCCTCCTCCATTTCTGCCAACTCCAGCATGATGTCACCACCAAACACAACTTCACCTCTCTCCAACCACCCCCCTCAATTTCTGCATTCCTCAGGTACCCCCTCACACCCCACACCCCTTTCCCTTCCCCCAGCACCTTCACCTGCAATCACAGACGGTGCAACAACAGTCCCTTTACCTCCTCCCGTCTCATGGTTCTCAGCAGCAAACTGTCCTTTCTGGAGAAGCAGCGTTTCACTTCTGTGCCTTCAATTTGTTCTACTGTATTCGCTGGAGCCAATACCGTCTCCTCTCCATTGGCGAGACTAAACGCAGACTGCGAGACTGCTTTGTGGAACACCTTCACTCAGCACACAGCATGGCCCCAGCCTTCCTGTTGTGGCCATGTTAACTCAGCACCTTGCTCTCAGGCCCACATGTCTGTCCTTGGCCTGCTGCCAGAATGCAGTGAAGCCCAACGCAAGCTGGAGGAGCAACATCTCATCGTCCAATTAGGATGTTGCATCCCGCAGGACGAAACTTTAATTTAAACAACTTTATTCTGGGAACTTTCTCCTCCATCTTTCCGCTCTTGTTTTGGAATTTTCCTACTTTTTTGTCGAATGCAATGAGTCCGAATCTGGAGAGAGTCTATTCGGCCAAGTGAACCCTGGGGAATGCCCAATGCCGGAGCGGGAATATTCCTGAGAACAGCTTGGCAGGGATTGCTTTCAAAGAGGGAGAGGATGGATTCCTGGGAACAGTGATGGTGGGATGTTCGAGACATGGCAATGGGCGATTCCTGGGAGCGGGTACATTACGAATGACTAAACCTGGGAGGGATGATCCCTCGGTATGTTCTGAAGACTGGACAGATTCTATTCTGGACAGGCTGGGCTGCACGGTAGCACAGTGGTTGGCACAGTTGATTCGCAGCTCCAGGGTCCCAGGTTCGATTCCCGGCGTGGGTGACTGTCTGTGCGGAGTCTGCACGTTCTCCTCGTGTCTGCGTGGGTTTCCTCCGGGTGCTCCGGTTTCCTCCCACAGTCATAAGATGAGCAGGTTAGGTGGATTGGCCATGATCAATTATGTTTAGTTTCCAAACAATTTAGTTGGGGTCACTGGGTTATGGGGATGTGGTGGGCTGAACTGGTTTTCTCTTTCCTAGGGCCGGTGCAGACTCTATGGGCCGAATGGCCTCCTTTTGCACTGTACATTCTATATTTCTATTCCTCCCATGATTATGAAGTGGGAAGGTCCTTGTGTTTGTTTTATTTTTCCCATTGATCGTGGAGTATTCAAATAAACCAGGGGTGGGGTCCAACCCCATCAGAAATCCAGTCCAGGGAACGGTCCAATCCGGGGTGTGGTCCAGTAATTGTGCTGGGATGACAATCTCTGGTATGTTTGTATCCGGTTTGGGAAACCTGGCCGACCTGAGTGAATCCTGTAAATCAGACTAAATGAGAAATGTAACCTCTCCCAAAGGTCTCTGAATTATAAACATTTTCCTACCACTGCCATCAAACTGACAGGGCTGCAATTCACACTTTCCCCCCATTCCCCACCTTTAACAATGGAGTTACATTTCCTACTTCCCTCTCTGCAATGTTAATCTCTGTGCCCATTCCTCTCCCAACAACCCCACCCACTCACTGTCCATTATATTGATGCTGAAATTATGTCCTGGTTCAGACAGGGAGAATCATTACGTAATTTCCCGCGTCTCTCCTTTCTCTCTCTGACAGTTAATCTACTGGGAATTGTGATTCTGTGTCGGGGGAAGTGTGGCCTCTCTACCTGCACCACTCGCTACCTGGTGGCCATGGCAACGGCGGATCTGCTGTTTATTATCACTAAACCCATACTG
The DNA here is from genome assembly GCF_047496885.1 of Scyliorhinus torazame. Taxonomy (NCBI): domain Eukaryota; kingdom Metazoa; phylum Chordata; class Chondrichthyes; order Carcharhiniformes; family Scyliorhinidae; genus Scyliorhinus; species Scyliorhinus torazame. Next base: position 115,645,458 of record NC_092726.1, on the reverse strand, counting down.
AACAGGATCAATGGTTATTATTTACCCTGGAATTTCCTGTCCCTCACCCCTGTGTGTAGTGTTAAGGGTGCCCTGATCTCTGCAGCCAGGGACTGTTCTGTCTGGTTCACCCTCACTTTCTCCTTTGATCGATTTGTGGCCATTTGCTGCCAGAAACTGAAAACTAAATATTGCACCGGGAAAACTGCGGCTGTGGTTCTGTCCACAAGCGGCCTCCTGCTCTGTGTGAAAAACATCCCCCAGTACTTTACATATGAACCTTGGGAGATATTCGACAATGTCCAGTGGAGCTGCGTCACAAAGATCTACTATTACACTGACCCGGGCTGGGGTGGATATAACTGGTTTTCTCAGGTTTTAACCCCATTGATGCCGTTCTTCTCAATCCTGTTGACCAACGCTCTGACAGTCAGACACATTTTACTCAGCAGTCGGGTCCGGAAGGCACTGAGGGCTCAGAGTCAGGGAGACAATCGCACCGACCCAGAGATGAAGAGCAGAAGGAAGTCAATGATTTTACTCTTCAGCATCTCCGGAACTTTCATCCTCCTCTGGACCGTGTCTGTTATTAAATTTTTCTATTTGGATTTGAGTGGATTACATTACATCACTATTCCTCAATATAATTTACAACAAGTCGGATTTATGCTGCAGGATTTAAATTGCTGCACAAACAAATTTATTTATGTGGTGACTCAGTCCAGGTTCAGGGAGCAGATCAAGATGGCGGTGAAATATCCGGTGACATCAATTATTAAATTAATGAGAAAATAAAACTGACTGACAGCCTTTCAGCCAATCAGCAGCTCCAGTCCCCGACTGGCAGCCTCTCAGAAAATCCTGAGCTCCAGTCTCTGACTGACAGCCTCTCAGCCAATCATCAGCTCAAGCCGCTGCTGACAGTGCTGGCTGTGTGGTGGGAGAACTGAGAGTGCTGGCTGTGTGGTGGGAGCACTGACAATGCTGGCCGTGTGGTGGGAGCACTGACAGTGCTGGCTGTGTGGCGGGAGCACTGACAGTGCTGGCTGTGTGTGGGAACCACTGACAGTGCTGGCCGTGTGCTGGGAGCACTGACAGTGCTGGCTGTGTAGTGGGAACCACTGACAGTGCTGGCTGTGTGGGGGAGCACTGACAGTGCTGGCTGTGTAGTGGGAACACTGACAGTGCTCGCTGTGTGGTGGGAGCACTGACAGTGCTGGCTGTGTGGTGGGAGCACTGACAGTGCTGGCTGTGTGGTGAGAGCACTGGCAGTGCTGGCTGTGTGGAAGGGAGCACTGACAGTGCTAGCTGAGTGGGAGGAGCACTGCCAGTGCTGGCTGTGTGGCGGGAGCACTGGCAGGTTGACTCAGTCTAGGTTGACAGCCTCTCAGCCAATCAGGAGCTCTTGCCGCTGACTCACAGCCTCTCAGTCAATCAGCAGCTCCAGTCTCCGACTGGAAGCCTCTCAGCCAATCAGGAGCCCCAGACGCTGATTAACAGCCTCTCAGCAAATCAGCAGCTCCAGTTTCTGACTGGCAGACTCTCAGCCAATCATCAACTCCAGCCAATCAGCAGCTCCAGCCCCCGACTGGCAGGCTCTCAGCCAATCAGGAGCTTCAGCCGCTGACTAACAGCCTCACAGTTAATCAGCAGCTCCAGTCTCCGACTGGCAGCCTCTCAGCCAATCAGGAGCCCCAGACGCTGATTAACAGCCTCTCAGCAAAGCAGCAGCTCCAGTTTCTGACTGGCAGACTCTCAGCCAATCATCAACTCCAGCCGCTGCTGACAGTGTTGGCTTTGTGTGGAAGAACTGACAGTGCTGACTGTGTGGTGGGAGCACTGACAGTGCTGGCTGTGTGGTGGGAGCACTGACAGTGCTGGCTGTGTGTTGGGAGCACTGACAGTGCTGGCTGTGTGCAGGGGGCACTGACAGTGCTGGATGTGTGGGGGAGCACTGACAGTGCTGGCTGTGTGTTGGGAGCACTAACAGTGCTGGCTGTGTGCATGGGGCACTGACAGTGCTGGCTGTGTGGGGGAGCACTGACAGTGCTGGCTGTGTGGTGGGAGCACTGACAGTGCTGGCTGTGTGAGGGAGCACTGACAGTGCTGGCTGTGTGTTAGGAGCACTGACAGTGCTGGCTGTGTGGGGAGCACTGGCAGTGCTGGCAGTGTGGGGGGAGCACTGAAAGAGTTGGCTGTGTTGTGGGAGCACTGACAGTGCTGGCTGTGTGGTGGAAGCACTGGCAGTGCTGGCTGTGTGGAAGGGAGCACTGAGCGTGCTGGCTGTGTGGTGGGAGCACTGACAGTGCTGGCTGTGTGGTGGGAGCACTGACAGTGCTGGCTCTGTGTTGGGAGCACTGACAGTGCTGGCTGTGTGCAAGGGACACTGACAGTGCTGGCTGTGTGGAGGAGCACTGACAGTGCTGGCTGTGTGGTGGGAGCACTGACAGTGCTGGCTGTGTGAGGGAGCACTGACAGTGCTGGCTGTGTGTTGAGAGCACTGACAGTGCTGGCTGTGTGGTGGGAGCACTGACAGTGCCGGCTGTGTGTAGGGAGCACTGATAGTGCTGGCTGTGTGGGGAGAACTGACAGTGCTGGGAGTGTGGGGGGAGCACTGACAGAGCTGGCTGTGTTGTGGGAGCACTGACAGTGCTGGCTGTGTGGTGGGAGCACTGGCAGTGCTGGCTGTGTTGAAGGGAGCACTGAGAGCGCTGGCTGTGTGGTGGGATCACTGACAGTGCTGGCCGTGTGGTGGGAGCACTGACAGTGCTGGCTGTGTAGTAGGAGCACTGACAGTGCTGGATGAGTGGAGGGAGCACTGTCAGTGCTGGCTGTGTGACGGGAGCACTGACAGTGCTGGCTGTGTGGGGAGAACTGACAGTGCTGGCTGTGTGTAGGGACCACTGACAGTGCTGGCTGTGTTGGGGCAGCACTGACAGTGCTGGCTGTGTGGTGGGAGCACTGACAGTGCTGGCTGTGTGGGGGGAGCACTGACAGTGCTGGTTGTGAGGTGGGAGCACTGACAGTGCTGGCTGTGTGGTGGGAGCACTGACAGTGCTGGCTGTGTGGGGCAGCACTGACAGTGCTGGCTCTGTGGGGAGCATTGGCAGTGCTGGATGTGTGGGGGGAGCACTTGCAGTGCTGGCTGTGTGGGGAGCAATGACGGTGCTGGCGTGTGGTGGGAGCACTGACTGTGCTGGCTGTGTGGGGGAGCACTGTCAGTGCTGGCTGTGTTTTGGGAGCACTGACAGTGCTGGCTGTGTGGGGGGAGCACTGACAGTGCTGGCTGTGTGGGGGAGCACTGACACGGCAGGCTGTGGGGGAGGGAGCGCTGGCTGTGCTGGCTGTGTGAGGGAGCACTGGGAGTGCTAGCTGTCGGGGAGGGAGCGCTGGCAGTGCTCGCTATGTGAGGAAGCAATGGCAGTGCTGGCTGTGTGAGGGAGCACTGGCAGTGTTGGCTGTGTGGGGAGCACTGGCAGTGCAGGCTGTGAGGGAAGCACTGGCAGTGCTGGCTGTGATTGGAGCACAGGAAGTGCTGGCTGTGAGGGGAGCACAGGCAGTTCTGGCTGTGAGGTGAGCACTGTCAGTGCTGGCTGCGTGGTTGGAGCACTGACAGTGCTTGCTGTGTGGTAGGAGCACTGGCAGTGCTGGCTGTGTGAGGGAGCTCTGGCAGTGCCTGCTGTCGGGGAGTGTGCGCTGGCAGTGCTGGCTTTGTGAGGTAGCACTGACAGTACTGGCTGCGTGAGAGGAGCACTGGCAGTGCTGGCTGTGTGGGGGAGCACTGACAGTGCTGGCTGTGTGGTGGGAGCACTGACAGTGCTGGCTGTGTGGGGGAGCACTGACAGTGCTGGCTGTGTGGGGAGCACTGACAGTGCTGGCTGTGTGGGGGGAGCACTAACAGTGCTGGCTGTGTGCAGGGGGCACTGACAGTGCTGGCTGTGTGCGGGAGCACGGACAGTGCAGGCTGTGTGGGGGAGCATTGACAGTGCTGGCTGTGTGGTGGCGGCACTGACAGTGCTGGCTGTGTGTTGAGAGCACTGACAGTGCTGGCTGTGTGGGGAGCACTGACATTGCTGGCAGTGTGGGAGGAGCACTGACAGAGCAGGCTGTGTTGTGGGAGCACTGACAGTGCTGGCTGTGTGGTGGGAGCACTGGCAGTGCTGACTGTGTGGAAGGGAGCACTGAGAGTGCTGGCTGTGTGGTGGGAGCACTGACAGTGCTGGCCGTGTGGTGGGAGCACTGACAGTGCTGGCTGCGTAGTAGGAGCACTGACAGTGCTGGCTGAGTGGGGGAGCACTGTCAGTGCTGGCTGTGTGGCGGGAGCACTGACATTGCTGGCTGTGTGTAGGGACTACTGACAGTGCTGGCTGTGTGTGGGGAGCACTGACAGTGCTGGCTGTGTGGTGGGAGCACTGACAGTGCTGGCTGTGTGCGGGGAGCACTGACAGTGCTGGTTGTGTGGTGGGAGCACTGACAGTGCTGGCTGTGTGGTGGGAGCACTGACAGTGCTGGCTGTGTGGGGCAGCACTGATAGTGCTGGCTCTGTGGGGAGCACTGGCAGTGCTGGCTGTGTGGGGGGAGCACTTGCAGTGCTAGCTGTGTGGGGAGCACTGGCAGTGCTGGCTGTGTGGGGGAGCACTGACAGTGCTGGCCGTGTGGTGGGAGCACTGACAGTGGTGGCTGTGTGGTGGGAGCACTGACAGTGCTGGCGTGTGGTGGGAGCACTGACGCAGCTAGCTGTGTGGGGAAGCACTGACAGTGGTGGCTGTGTGGTGGGAGCACTGACAGTGCTGGCGTGTGGTGGGAGCACTGACGCAGCTAGCTGTGTGGGGAAGCACTGACAGTGCAGGCTGTGAGGGAAGCACTGGCAGTGCTGGCTGTGAGGGGAGCACAGGCAGTGCTGGCTGTGAGGGGAGCACAGGCAGTTCTGGCTGTGAGGTGAGCACTGTCAGTGCTGGCTGCGTGGTTGGAGCACTGACAGTGCTTGCTGTGTGGTAGGAGCACTGGCAGTGCTGGCTGTGTGAGGGAGCTCTGGCAGTGCCTGCTGTCGGGGAGGGTGCGCTGGCAGTGCTGGCTTTGTGAGGTAGCACTGACAGTGCTGGCTGCGTGAGAGGAGCACTGGCAGTGCTGGCTGTGTGGGGGAGCACTGACAGTGCTGGCTGTGTGGTGGGAGCACTGACAGTGCTGGCTGTGTGGGGGAGCACTGACAGTGCTGGCTGTGTGGGGAGCACTGACAGTGCTGGCTGTGTGGGGGGAGCACTGACAGTGCTGGCTGTGTGCAGGGGGCACTGACAGTGCTGGCTGTGTGCGGGAGCACTGACAGTGCAGGCTGTGTGGGGGAGCATTGACAGTGCTGGCTGTGTGGTGGCGGCACTGACAGTGCTGGCTGTGTGTTGAGAGCACTGACAGTGCACTCTGTGTGTTGAGAGCACTGACAGTGCTGGCTGTGTGGGGAGCACTGACATTGCTGGCAGTGTGGGAGGAGCACTGACAGAGCAGGCTGTGTTGTGGGAGCACTGACAGTGCTGGCTGTGTGGTGGGAGCACTGGCAGTGCTGACTGTGTGGAAGGGAGCACTGAGAGTGCTGGCTGTGTGGTGGGAGCACTGACAGTGCTGGCCGTGTGGTGGGAGCACTGACAGTGCTGGCTGCGTAGTAGGAGCACTGACAGTGCTGGCTGAGTGGGGGAGCACTGTCAGTGCTGGCTGTGTGGCGGGAGCACTGACATTGCTGGCTGTGTGTAGGGACTACTGACAGTGCTGGCTGTGTGTGGGGAGCACTGACAGTGCTGGCTGTGTGGTGGGAGCACTGACAGTGCTGGCTGTGTGCGGGGAGCACTGACAGTGCTGGTTGTGTGGTGGGAGCACTGACAGTGCTGGCTGTGTGGTGGGAGCACTGACAGTGCTGGCTGTGTGGGGCAGCACTGATAGTGCTGGCTCTGTGGGGAGCACTGGCAGTGCTGGCTGTGTGGGGGGAGCACTTGCAGTGCTAGCTGTGTGGGGAGCACTGGCAGTGCTGGCTGTGTGGGGGAGCACTGACAGTGCTGGCCGTGTGGTGGGAGCACTGACAGTGGTGGCTGTGTGGTGGGAGCACTGACAGTGCTGGCGTGTGGTGGGAGCAATGACGCAGCTAGCTGTGTGGGGAAGCACTGACAGTGCTGGCTGTGTGGGGAGCACTGACAGTGCTGGCTGTGTGGGGGAGCACTGACAGTGCTGGCTGTGTGATGGGAGCACTGACAGTGTTGGCTGTGTGGGGAGCACTGACAGCGCTGGCTGTTTGGTCGGAGCACTGACAGTCCTGGCTGTGTGGTGGGAACACTGACAGTGCTGGCTGTGTGGGGGAGCACTGACAGTGTTGGCTGTGTTGTGGTAGCACTGACAGTGCTGGCTCTGTGGGGGAGCACTGACAGTGCTGGCTGTGTGGGAGCACTGACAGTGCAGGCTGTGGGGGAGGGAGCGCTGGCTGTGCTGGCTGTGTGAGGGAGCACTGGCAGTGCTGGTTGTCGGGGAGGGAGCGCTGGCAGTGCTGGCTATGTGAGGGAGCACTGACAGTGCTGGCTGTGAGGGAAGCACGGGCAGTTCTGGCTGTGAGGGAAGCACTGTCAGTGCTGGCTGCGTGGTAGGAGCACTGGCAGTGCTGGCTGTGTGAGGGAGCACTGGCAGTGCCGGCTGTCGGGGAGGGTGCGCTGGCAGTGCTGGCTTTGTGAGGGAGCACTTGCAGTGCTGGCTGTGTGAGAGGAGCACTGGCAGTGCTGACTGTGTGGTGGGAGCACTGACAGTGTTGCTGTGTGGGGGAGCACTGACAGTGCTGGCTGTGTGGGGGAGCACTGGCAGTGCTGGATGTATGGGGGAGCACTTGCATTGCTGGCTGTGTGGGGAGCACTGACAGTTCTTGCTGTGTGGTGGGAGCACTGGCAGTGCTGGCTGTGTGGGGGGAGCACTGACAGTGCTGGCTGTGTGGTGGGAGCACTGACAGCGCTGGCTGGGTGGTGGGAGCACTGACAGTGCTAGCTGTGTGATGGGAGCACTGACAGTGCTGGCTGTGTGGGGGGATCACTGACAGTGCTGGCTGTGTGGTGGGAGCACTGACAGTGCTGGCTGTGTGGTGGAGCACTGACAGTGCTGGCTGTGTGGGGAGGACTGACAGTGCTGGCAGTGTGGGGGGAGCACTGACAGAGCTGGCTGTGTTGTGGGAGCACTGACAGTGCTGGCTGTGTGGTGGGAGCACTGGCAGTGCTGGCTGTGTGGAAGGGAGCACTGAGAGTGCTGGCTGTGTGGTGGGAGCACTGACAGTGCTGGCTGTGTGGTGGGAGCACTGACAGTGCTGGCTCTGTGTTGGGAGCACTGACAGTGCTGGCTGTGTGCAGGGGGCACTGACATTGCTGGCTGTGTGGGGAGCACTGACAGTGCTGTCTGTGTGGTGGGAGCACTGACAGTGCTGGCTGTGTGAGGGAGCACTGACAGTGCTGGCTGTGTGTTGAGAGCACTGACAGTGCTGGCTGTGTGGTGGGAGCACTGACAGTGCTGGCTGTGTGCAGGGGGCACTGACAGTGCTGGCTGTGTGGGGGAGCTCTGACAGTGCTGTCTGTGTGGTGGGAGCACTGACAGTGCTGGCTGTGTGGGGAGCACTGACAGTGCTGTCTGTGTGGTGGGAGCACTGACAGTGCTGGCTGTGTTGTGGGAGCACTGACAGTGCTGGCTGTGTGGTGGGAGCACTGGCAGTGCTGGCTGTGTGGAAGGGAGCACTGAGAGTGCTGGCTGTGTGGTGGGAGCACTGACAGTGCTGGCTGTGTGGTGGGAGCACTGACAGTGCTGGCTCTGTGTTGGGAGCACTGACAGTGCTGGCTGTGTGCAGGGGGCACTGACAGTGCTGGCTGTGTCGGGGAGCACTGACAGTGCTGGCTGTGTGGTGGGAGCACTGACAGTGCTGGCTGTGTGAGGGAGCACTGACAGTGCTGGCTGTGTGTTGAGAGCACTGTCAGTGCTGGCTGAGTGTTGAGAGCACTGACAGTGCTGGCTGTGTGTAGGGAGCACTGACAGTGCTGGCTGTGTGGGGAGCACTGACAGTGCTGGCTGTGTGGGGAGCACTGACACTGCTGGCAGTGTGGGGGGAGCACTGACAGAGCAGGCTGTGTTGTGGGAACACTGACAGTGCTGGCTGTGTGGTGGGAGCACTGGCAGTGCTGGCTGTGTTGAAGGGAGCACTGAGAGTGCTGGCTGTGTTGAAGGGAGCACTGAGAGTGCTGGCTGTGTGGGGGGAGCACTGACATGCTGGCCGTGTGGTGGGAGCACTGACAGTGCTGGCTGCGTAGTAGGAGCACTGACAGTGCTGGCTGAGTGGGGGGAGCACTGTCAGTGCTGGCTGTGAGGCGGGAGCACTGACATTGCTGGCTGTGTGTAGGGACCACTGACAGTGCTGGCTGTGTGGGGGGAACACTGACTGTGCTGGCTGTGTGGTTGGAGCACTGACAGTGCTGGCTGTGTGGGGGGAGCACTGACAGTGCTGGTTGTGTGGTGGGAGCACTGACAGTGCTGGCTGTGTGGTGGGAGCACTGACAGTGTTGGCTGTGTGGGGCAGCACTGATAGTGCTGGCTCTGTGGGGAGCACTGGCAGTGCTTGCTGTGTGGGGGGAGCACTTGCAGTGCTAGCTGTGTGGGGAGCACTGGCAGTGCTGGCTGTGTGGGGAGCACTGACAGTGCTGGCCGTGTTGTGGGAGCACTGACAGTGCTGGCTGTGTGGTGGGAGCACTGACAGTGCTGGCGTGTGGTGGGAGCACTGACTGTGCTGGCTGTGTGGGGAAGCACTGACAGTGCTGGCTGTGTGGGGAGCACTGACAGTGCTGGCTGTGTGGGGGAGCACTGACAGTGCTGGCTGTGTGGGGGAGCACTGACAGTGCAGGCTGTGGGGGAGGGTGCGCTGGCAGTGCTGGCTTTGTGAGGGAGCACTTGCAGTGCTGGCTGTGTGAGAGGAGCACTGGCAGTGCTGGCTGTGTGGGGGGATCACTGACAGTGCTGGCTGTGTCGTGAGAGCACTGACAGTGCTGGCTGTGTGGTGGGAGCACTGACAGTGCTTGCTGTGTGGGGGAGCACTGACAGTGCTGGCTGTGTGGGGCAACACTGACCATACTGGCTGTGTGGGGAGCACTGACACTGCTGGCTGTGTGGGGGAGCTCTGGCAGTGCTGGCTGTATGGGGGAGCACTTGCAGTGCTGGCTGTGTGGGGGAGCACTGACAGTGCTTGCTGTGTGGTGGGAGCACTGACAGTGCTGGCTGTGGCGGAGGGAGCGCTGGCAGTGCTGGCTTTGTGAGGGAGCACTGGCAGTGCTGGCTGTGTGGGGGGAGCACTGACAGTGCTGGCTGTGTGGTGGGAGCACTGACAGTACTGGCTGTGTGAGGGAGCACTGACAGTGCTGGCTGTGTGGGGAGCACTGGCAGTGCTGGCTGTGTGGGGAGCACTGACAGTGCTGGCTGTGTGGGGGAGCACTGGCAGTGCAGGCTGTGTGTTGAGAGCACTGACAGGGCTGGCTGTGTGGTGGGAGCACTGACAGTGCTGGCTGTGTGTTGGGAGCACTGACAGTGCTGGCTGTGTGGCGAGCACTGACAGTGCTGGCAGTGTGGGGGAGCACTGACAGAGCTGGCTGTGTTGTGGGAGCACTGACAGTGCTGGCTGTCTGGTGGGAGCACTGGCAGTGCTGGCTGTGTGGAAGGGAGCACTGAGAGTGCTGGCTGTGTGGTGGGAGCACAGACAGTGCTGGCTGTGTGGTGGGAGCACTGACAGTGCTGGCTCTGTGTTGGGAGCACTGACAGTGCTGGCTGTGTGCAGGGGGCACTGACAGTGCTGGCTGTGTGGGGGAGCACTGACAGTGCTGGCTGTGTGGTGGGAGCACTGACAGTGCTGGCTGTGTGAGGGAGCACTGACAGTGCTGGCTGTGTGTTGAGAGCAATGACAGTACTGGCTGTGTGTTGAGAGCACTGACAGTGCTGGCTGTGTGTAGGGAGCACTGACAGTGCTGGCTGTGTGGGGAGCACTGACAGTGCTGGCTGTGTGGGGAGCACTGACAGTGCTGGCAGTGTGGGGGGAGCACTGACAGAGCTGGCTGTGTTGTGGGAGCACTGACAGTTCTGGCTGTGTGGTGGGAGCACTGGCAGTGCTGGCTGTGTGGAAGGGAGCACAGACAGTGCTGGCTGTGTGGTGGGAGCACTGACAGTGCTGGCTCTGTGTTGGGAGCACTGACAGTGCTGGCTGTGTGCAGGGGGCACTGACAGTGCTGGCTGTGTGGGGGAGCACTGACAGTGCTGGCTGTGTGGTGGGAGCACTGACAGTGCTGGCTGTGTGAGGGAGCACTGACAGTGCTGGCTGTGTGTTGAAAGCAATGACAGTACTGGCTGTGTGTTGACAGCACTGACAGTGCTGGCTGTGTGTAGGGAGCACTGACAGTGCTGGCTGTGTGGGGAGCACTGACAGTGCTGGCTGTGTGGGGAGCACTGACAGTGCTGGCAGTGTGGGGGGAGCACTGACAGAGCTGGCTGTGTAGTAGGAGCACTGACAGTTCTGGCTGTGTGGTGGGAGCACTGGCAGTGCTGACTGTGTGGAAGGGAGCACTGAGCGTGCTGGCTGTGTGGTGGGAGCACTGACAGTGCTGGCTCTGTGTTGGGAGCACTGACAGTGCTGGCTGTGTGCAAGGGACACTGACAGTGCTGGCTGTGTGGGGGAGCACTGACAGTGCTGGCTGTGCGGTGGGAGCACTGACAGTGCTGGCTGTGTGAGGGAGCACTGACAGTGCTGGCTGTGTGTTGAGAGCACTGACAGTGCTGGCTGTGTGGTGGGAGCACTGACAGTGCTGGCTGTGTGTAGGGAGCACTGACAGTGCTGGCTGTGTGGGGGAGCACTGGCAGTGCTGGCTGTGTGGAAGGGAGCATTGAGAGCGCTGGCTGTGTGGTGGGATCACTGACAGTGCTGGCCGTGTGGTGGGAGCACTGACAGTGCTGGCTGTGTAGTAGGAGCACTGACAGTGCTGGCTGAGTGGGGGGAGCACTGTCAGTGCTGGCTCTGTGACGGGAGCACTGACAGTGCTGGCTGTGTGGGGAGAACTGTCAGTGCTGGCTGTGTGTAGGGACCACTGACAGTGCTGGCTGTGTGGGGGGAGCACTGACAGTGCTGGCTCTGTGTTGGGAGCACTGACAGTGCTGGCTGTGTGCAGGGGGCACTGACAGTGTTGGCTGTGTGGGGGAGCACTGACAGTGCTGGCTGTGTGGTGGGAGCACTGACAGTGCTGGCTGTGTGAGGGAGCACTGACAGTGCTGGCTGTGTGTTGAAAGCAATGACAGTACTGGCTGTGTGTTGAGAGCACTGACAGTGCTGGCTGTGTGTAGGGAGCACTGACAGTGCTGGCTGTGTGGGGAGCACTGACAGTGCTGGCTGTGTGGGGAGCACTGACAGTGCTGGCAGTGTGGGGGAGCACTGACAGAGCTGGCTGTGTTGTGTGAGCACTGACAGTTCTGGTTGTGTGGTGGGAGCACTGGCACTGCTGGCTGTGTGGAAGGGAGGACTGAGCGTGCTGGCTGTGTGGTGGGAGCACTGACAGTGCTGGCTCTGTGTTGGGAGCACTGACAGTGCTGGCTGTGTGCAAGGGACACTGACAGTGCTGGCTGTGTGGGGGAGCACTGACAGTGCTGGCTGTGCGGTGGGAGCACTGACAGTGCTGGCTGTGTGAGGGAGCACTGACAGTGCTGGCTGTGTGTAGGGAGCACTCACAGTGCTGGCTGTGTGGGGGAGCACTGGCAGTGCTGGCTGTGTGGAAGGGAGCATTGAGAGCGCTGGCTGTGTGGTGGGATCACTGACAGTGCTGGCCGTGTGGTGGGAGCACTGACAGTGCTGGCTGTGTAGTAGGAGCACTGACAGTGCTGGCTGTGTGGGGGAGCACTGACAGTGCTGGCTGTGCGGTGGGAGCACTGACAGTGCTGGCTGTGTGAGGGAGCACTGACAGTGCTGGCTGTGTGTAGGGAGCACTGACAGTGCTGGCTGTGTGGGGGAGCACTGGCAGTGCTGGCTGTGTGGAAGGGAGCATTGAGAGCGCTGGCTGTGTGGGGAGAACTGTCAGTGCTGGCTGTGTGGGGGGGAGCACTGACAGTGCTGGCTGTGTGGTGGGAGCACTGACAGTGCTGGCTGTGTGGGGGGAGCACTGACAGTGCTGGTTGTGAGGTGGGAGCACTGACAGTGCTGGCTGTGTGGTGGGAGCACTGACAGTGCTGGCTGTGTGGGGCAGCACTGACAGTGCTGGCTCTGTGGGGAGCATTGGCAGTGCTGGATGTGTGGGGGGAGCACTTGCAGTGCTGGCTGTGTGGGGAGCACTGGCAGAGCTGGCTGTGTGGGGAGCACTGACAGTGCTGGCTGAGTGGGGGGAGCACTGACAGTGCTGGTTGTGAGGTGGGAGCTCTGACAGTGCTGGCTGTGTGGTGGGAGCACTGACAGTGCTGGCTGTGTGGGGCAGCACTGACAGTGCTGGCTCTGTGGGGAGCATTGGCAGTGCTGGATGTGTGGGGGGATCACTTGCAGTGCTGGCTGTGTGGGGAGCACTGGCAGAGCTGGCTGTGTGGGGGAGCACTGACAGTGCTGGCTGAGTGGTGGGAGCACTGACAGTGCAGGTTGTGTGGTGGAGCACTGACAGTGCTGGCTGTGTGGGGGAGCACTGACAGTGCAGGCTGTGGGGGAGGGTGCGCTGGCAGTGCTGGCTTTGTGAGGGAGCACTTGCAGTGCTGGCTGTGTGAGAGGAGCACTGGCAGTGCTGGCTGTGTGGGGGGATCACTGACAGTGCTGGCTGTGTCGTGAGAGCACTGACAGTGCTGGCTGTGTGGTGGGAGCACTGACAGTGCTTGCTGTGTGGGGGAGCACTGACAGTGCTGGCTGTGTGGGGCAACACTGACCATACTGGCTGTGTGGGAGCACTGACACTGCTGGCTGTGTGGGGGAGCTCTGGCAGTGCTGGCTGTGTGTTGAGAGCAATGACAGTACTGGCTGTGTGTTGAGAGCACTGACAGTGCTGGCTGTGTGTAGGGAGCACTGACAGTGCTGGCTGTGTGGGGAGCACTGACAGTGCTGGCTGTGTGGGGAGCACTGACAGTGCTGGCAGTGTGGGGGGAGCACTGACAGAGCTGGCTGTGTTGTGGGAGCACTGACAGTTCTGGCTGTGTGGTGGGAGCACTGGCACTGCTGGCTGTGTGGAAGGGAGCACTGAGCGTGCTGGCTGTGTGGTGGGAGCACTGACAGTGCTGGCTCTGTGTTGGGAGCACTGACAGTGCTGGCTGTGTGCAAGGGACACTGACAGTGCTGGCTGTGTGGGGAGCACTGACAGTGCTGGCTGTGCGGTGGGAGCACTGACAGTGCTGGCTGTGTGAGGGAGCACTGACAGTGCTGGCTGTGTGTAGGGAGCACTGACAGTGCTGGCTGTGTGGGGGAGCACTGGCAGTGCTGGCTGTGTGGAAGGGAGCATTGAGAGCGCTGGCTGTGTGGTGGGATCACTGACAGTGCTGGCCCTGTGGTGGGAGCACTGACAGTGCTGGCTGTGTAGTAGGAGCACTGACAGTGCTGGCTGTGTGGGGGAGCACTGACAGTGCTGGCTGTGCGGTGGGAGCACTGACAGTGCTGGCTGTGTGAGGGAGCACTGACAGTGCTGGCTGTGTGTAGGGAGCACTGACAGTGCTGGCTGTGTGGGGGAGCACTGGCAGTGCTGGCTGTGTGGAAGGGAGCATTGAGAGCGCTGGCTGTGTGGGGAGAACTGTCAGTGCTGGCTGTGTGTAGGGACCACTGACAGTGCTGGCTGTGTGGGGGGAGCACTGACAGTGCTGGCTGTGTTGTGGGAGCACTGACAGTGCTGGCTGTGTGGGGGAGCACTGACAGTGCTGGTTGTGAGGTGGGAGCACTGACAGTGCTGGCTGTGTGGTGGGAGCACTGACAGTGCTGGCTGTGTGTGGCAGCACTGACAGTGCTGGCTCTGTGGGGAGCATTGGCAGTGCTGGATGTGTGGGGGGAGCACTTGCAGTGCTGGCTGTGTGGGGAGCACTGGCAGAGCTGGCTGTGTGGGGGACCACTGACAGTGCTGGCTGAGTGGGGGGAGCACTGACAGTGCTGGTTGTGAGGTGGGAGCACTGACAGTGCTGGCTGTGTGGTGGGAGCACTGACAGTGCTGGCTGTGTGGGGCAGCACTGACAGTGCTGGCTCTGTGGGGAGCATTGGCAGTGCTGGATGTGTGGGGGGATCACTTGCAGTGCTGGCTGTGTGGGGAGCACTGGCAGAGCTGGCTGTGTGGGGGAGCACTGACAGTGCTGGCTGAGTGGTGGGGGCACTGACAGTGCAGGTTGTGTGGTGGAGCACTGACAGTGCTGGCTGTGTGGGGGAGCACTGACAGTGCAGGCTGTGGGGGAGGGTGCGCTGGCAGTGCTGGCTTTGTGAGGGAGCACTTGCAGTGCTGGCTGTGTGAGAGGAGCACTGGCAGTGCTGGCTGTGTGGGGGGATCACTGACAGTGCTGGCTGTGTCGTGAGAGCACTGACAGTGCTGGCTGTGTGGTGGGAGCACTGACAGTGCTTGCTGTGTGGGGGAGCACTGACAGTGCTGGCTGTGTGGGGCAACACTGACCATACTGGCTGTGTGGGAGCACTGACACTGCTGGCTGTGTGGGGGAGCTCTGGCAGTGCTGGCTGTGTGTTGAGAGCAATGACAGTACTGGCTGTGTGTTGAGAGCACTGACAGTGCTGGCTGTGTGTAGGGAGCACTGACAGTGCTGGCTGTGTGGGGAGCACTGACAGTGCTGGCTGTGTGGGGAGCACTGACAGTGCTGGCAGTGTGGGGGGAGCACTGACAGAGCTGGCTGTGTTGTGGGAGCACTGACAGTTCTGGCTGTGTGGTGGGAGCACTGGCACTGCTGGCTGTGTGGAAGGGAGCACTGAGCGTGCTGGCTGTGTGGTGGGAGCACTGACAGTGCTGGCTCTGTGTTGGGAGCACTGACAGTGCTGGCTGTGTGCAAGGGACCCTGACAGTGCTGGCTGTGTGGGGGAGCACTGACAGTGCTGGCTGTGCGGTGGGAGCACTGACAGTGCTGGCTGTGTGAGGGAGCACTGACAGTGCTGGCTGTGTGTAGGGAGCACTGACAGTGCTGGCTGTGTGGGGGAGCACTGGCAGTGCTGGCTGTGTGGAAGGGAGCATTGAGAGCGCTGGCTGTGTGGTGGGATCACTGACAGTGCTGGCCGTGTGGTGGGAGCACTGACAGTGCTGGCTGTGTAGTAGGAGCACTGACAGTGCTGGCTGTGTGGGGGAGCACTGACAGTGCTGGCTGTGCGGTGGGAGCACTGACAGTGCTGGCTGTGTGAGGGAGCACTGACAGTGCTGGCTGTGTGGGGGGAGCACTGACAGTGCTGGTTGTGTGGTGGGAGCACTGACAGTGCTGGCTGTGTGGTGGGAGCACTGACAGTGTTGGCTGTGTGGGGCAGCACTGATAGTGCTGGCTCTGTGGGGAGCACTGGCAGTGCTTGCTGTGTGGGGGGAGCACTTGCAGTGCTAGCTGTGTGGGGAGCACTGGCAGTGCTGGCTATGTGGGGAGCACTGACAGTGCTGGCCGTGTTGTGGGAGCACTGACAGTGCTGGCTGTGTGGTGGGAGCACTGACAGTGCTGGCGTGTGGTGGGAGCACTGACTGTGCTGGCTGTGTGGGGAAGCACTGACAGTGCTGGCTGTGTGGGGAGCACTGACAGTGCTGGCTGTGTGGGGGAGCACTGACAGTGCTGGCTGTGTGGGGGAGCACTGACAGTGCAGGCTGTGGGGGAGGGTGCGCTGGCAGTGCTGGCTTTGTGAGGGAGCACTTGCAGTGCTGGCTGTGTGAGAGGAGCACTGGCAGTGCTGGCTGTGTGGTGGGATCACTGACAGTGCTGGCTGTGTCGTGAGAGCACTGACAGTGCTGGCTGTGTGGTGGGAGCACTGACAGTGCTTGCTGTGTGGGGGAGCACTGACAGTGCTGGCTGTGTGGGGCAACACTGACCATACTGGCTGTGTGGGGAGCACTGACACTGCTGGCTGTGTGGGGGAGCTCTGGCAGTGCTGGCTGTATGGGGGAGCACTTGCAGTGCTGGCTGTGTGGGGGAGCACTGACAGTGCTTGCTGTGTAGTGGGAGCACTGGCAGTGCTGGCTGTGGCGGAGGGAGCGCTGGCAGTGCTGGCTTTGTGAGGGAGCACTGGCAGTGCTGGCTGTGTGGGGGGAGCACTGACAGTGCTGGCTGTGTGGTGGGAGCACTGACAGTACTGGCTGTGTGAGGGAGCACTGACAGTGCTGGCTGTGTGGGGAGCACTGGCAGTGCTGGCTGTGTGGGGAGCACTGACAGTGCTGGCTGTGTGGGGGAGCACTGGCAGTGCAGGCTGTGTGTTGAGAGCACTGACAGGGCTGGCTGTGTGGTGGGAGCACTGACAGTGCTGGCTGTGTGTTGGGAGCACTGACAGTGCTGGCTGTGTGGCGAGCACTGACAGTGCTGGCAGTGTGGGGGGAGCACTGACAGAGCTGGCTGTGTTGTGGGAGCACTGACAGTGCTGGCTGTCTGGTGGGAGCACTGGCAGTGCTGGCTGTGTGGAAGGGAGCACTGAGAGTGCTGGCTGTGTGGTGGGAGCACAGACAGTGCTGGCTGCGTGGTGGGAGCACTGACAGTGCTGGCTCTGTGTTGGGAGCACTGACAGTGCTGGCTGTGTGCAGGGGGCACTGACAGTGCTGGCTGTGTGGGGGAGCACTGACAGTGCTGGCTGTGTCTAGGGACCACTGACAGTGCTGGCTGTGTGGGGGGAGCACTGACAGTGCTGGCTCTGTGTTGGGAGCACTGACAGTGCTGGCTGTGTGCAGGGGGCACTGACAGTGTTGGCTGTGTGTGGGAGCACTGACAGTGCTGGCTGTGTGGTGGGAGCACTGTCAGTGCTGGCTGTGTGAGGGAGCACTGACAGTGCTGGCTGTGTGTTGAAAGCAATGACAGTACTGGCTGTGTGTTGAGAGCACTGACAGTGCTGGCTGTGTGTAGGGAGCACTGACAGTGCTGGCTGTGTGGGGAGCACTGACAGTGCTGGCTGTGTGGGGAGCACTGACAGTGCTGGCTGTGTGGGGGGAGCACTGACAGAGCTGGCTGTGTTGTGGGAGCACTGACAGTTCTGGCTGTGTGGTGGGAGCACTGGCACTGCTGGCTGTGTGGAAGGGAGCACTGAGCGTGCTGGCTGTGTGGTGGGAGCACTGACAGTGCTGGCTCTGTGTTGGGAGCACTGACAGTGCTGGCTGTGTGCAAGGGACACTGACAGTGCTGGCTGTGTGGGGGAGCACTGACAGTGCTGGCTGTGCGGTGGGAGCACTGACAGTGCTGGCTGTGTGAGGGAGCACTGACAGTGCTGGCTGTGTGTAGGGAGCACTGACAGTGCTGGCTGTGTGGGGGAGCACTGGCAGTGCTGGCTGTGTGGAAGGGAGCATTGAGAGCGCTGGCTGTGTGGTGGGATCACTGACAGTGCTGGCCGTGTGGTGGGAGCACTGACAGTGCTGGCTGTGTAGTAGGAGCACTGACAGTGCTGGCTGTGTGGGGGAGCACTGACAGTGCTGGCTGTGCGGTGGGAGCACTGACAGTGCTGGCTGTGTGAGGGAGCACTGACAGTGCTGGCTGTGTGTAGGGAGCACTGACAGTGCTGGCTGTGTGGGGGAGCACTGGCAGTGCTGGCTGTGTGGAAGGGAGCATTGAGAGCGCTGGCTGTGTGGGGAGAACTGTCAGTGCTGGCTGTGTGGGGGGAGCACTGACAGTGCTGGCTGTGTGGTGGGAGCACTGACAGTGCTGGCTGTGTGGGGGGAGCACTGACAGTGCTGGTTGTGAGGTGGGAGCACTGACAGTGCTGGCTGTGTGGTGGGAGCACTGACAGTGCTGGCTGTGTGGGGCAGCACTGACAGTGCTGGCTCTGTGGGGAGCATTGGCAGTGCTGGATGTGTGGGGGGAGCACTTGCAGTGCTGGCTGTGTGGGGAGCACTGGCAGAGCTGGCTGTGTGGGGGAGCACTGACAGTGCTGGCTGAGTGGGGGGAGCACTGACAGTGCTGGTTGTGAGGTGGGAGCACTGACAGTGCTGGCTGTGTGGTGGGAGCACTGACAGTGCTGGCTGTGTGGGGCAGCACTGACAGTGCTGGCTCTGTGGGGAGCATTGGCAGTGCTGGATGTGTGGGGGGATCACTTGCAGTGCTGGCTGTGTGGGGCGCACTGGCAGAGCTGGCTGTGTGGGGGAGCACTGACAGTGCTGGCTGAGTGGTGGGAGCACTGACAGTGCTGGCTCTGTGTTGGGAGCACTGACAGTGCTGGCTGTGTGCAGGGGGCACTGACAGTGTTGGCTGTGTGTGGGAGCACTGACAGTGCTGGCTGTGTGGTGGGAGCACTGACAGTGCTGGCTGTGTGAGGGAGCACTGACAGTGCTGGCTGTGTGTTGAAAGCAATGACAGTACTGGCTGTGTGTTGAGAGCACTGACAGTGCTGGCTGTGTGTAGGGAGCACTGACAGTGCTGGCTGTGTGGGGAGCACTGACAGTGCTGGCTGTGTGGGGAGCACTGACAGTGCTGGCTGTGTGGGGGGAGCACTGACAGAGCTGGCTGTGTTGTGGGAGCACTGACAGTTCTGGCTGTGTGGTGGGAGCACTGGCACTGCTGGCTGTGTGGAAGGGAGCACTGAGCGTGCTGGCTGTGTGGTGGGAGCACTGACAGTGCTGGCTCTGTGTTGGGAGCACTGACAGTGCTGGCTGTGTGCAAGGGACACTGACAGTGCTGGCTGTGTGGGGGAGCACTGACAGTGCTGGCTGTGCGGTGGGAGCACTGACAGTGCTGGCTGTGTGAGGGAGCACTGACAGTGCTGGCTGTGTGTAGGGAGCACTGACAGTGCTGGCTGTGTGGGGGAGCACTGGCAGTGCTGGCTGTGTGGAAGGGAGCATTGAGAGCGCTGGCTGTGTGGTGGGATCACTGACAGTGCTGGCCGTGTGGTGGGAGCACTGACAGTGCTGGCTGTGTAGTAGGAGCACTGACAGTGCTGGCTGTGTGGGGGAGCACTGACAGTGCTGGCTGTGCGGTGGGAGCACTGACAGTGCTGGCTGTGTGAGGGAGCACTGACAGTGCTGGCTGTGTGTAGGGAGCACTGACAGTGCTGGCTGTGTGGGGGAGCACTGGCAGTGCTGGCTGTGTGGAAGGGAGCATTGAGAGCGCTGGCTGTGTGGGGAGAACTGTCAGTGCTGGCTGTGTGGGGGGAGCACTGACAGTGCTGGCTGTGTGGTGGGAGCACTGACAGTGCTGGCTGTGTGGGGGGAGCACTGACAGTGCTGGTTGTGAGGTGGGAGCACTGACAGTGCTGGCTGTGTGGTGGGAGCACTGACAGTGCTGGCTGTGTGGGGCAGCACTGACAGTGCTGGCTCTGTGGGGAGCATTGGCAGTGCTGGATGTGTGGGGGGAGCACTTGCAGTGCTGGCTGTGTGGGGAGCACTGGCAGAGCTGGCTGTGTGGGGGAGCACTGACAGTGCTGGCTGAGTGGGGGGAGCACTGACAGTGCTGGTTGTGAGGTGGGAGCACTGACAGTGCTGGCTGTGTGGTGGGAGCACTGACAGTGCTGGCTGTGTGGGGCAGCACTGACAGTGCTGGCTCTGTGGGGAGCATTGGCAGTGCTGGATGTGTGGGGGGATCACTTGCAGTGCTGGCTGTGTGGGGAGCACTGGCAGAGCTGGCTGTGTGGGGGAGCACTGACAGTGCTGGCTGAGTGGTGGGAGCACTGACAGTGCAGGTTGTGTG
Organism: Scyliorhinus torazame; assembly: GCF_047496885.1. NCBI lineage: Eukaryota > Metazoa > Chordata > Chondrichthyes > Carcharhiniformes > Scyliorhinidae > Scyliorhinus > Scyliorhinus torazame. The sequence continues at coordinate 115,625,670 of NC_092726.1, read as the reverse complement.
GTGGAGCACTGACAGTGCTGGCTGTGTGGGGGAGCACTGACAGTGCAGGCTGTGGGGGAGGGTGCGCTGGCAGTGCTGGCTTTGTGAGGGAGCACTTGCAGTGCTGGCTGTGTGAGAGGAGCACTGGCAGTGCTGGCTGTGTGGGGGGATCACTGACAGTGCTGGCTGTGTCGTGAGAGCACTGACAGTGCTGGCTGTGTGGTGGGAGCACTGACAGTGCTTGCTGTGTGGGGGAGCACTGACAGTGCTGGCTGTGTGGGGCAACACTGACCATACTGGCTGTGTGGGAGCACTGACACTGCTGGCTGTGTGGGGGAGCTCTGGCAGTGCTGGCTGTGTTGTGGGAGCACTGACAGTTCTGGCTGTGTGGTGGGAGCACTGGCACTGCTGGCTGTGTGGAAGGGAGCACTGAGCGTGCTGGCTGTGTGGTGGGAGCACTGACAGTGCTGGCTCTGTGTTGGGAGCACTGACAGTGCTGGCTGTGTGCAAGGGACACTGACAGTGCTGGCTGTGTGGGGAGCACTGACAGTGCTGGCTGTGCGGTGGGAGCACTGACAGTGCTGGCTGTGTGAGGGAGCACTGACAGTGCTGGCTGTGTGTAGGGAGCACTGACAGTGCTGGCTGTGTGGGGGAGCACTGGCAGTGCTGGCTGTGTGGAAGGGAGCATTGAGAGCGCTGGCTGTGTGGTGGGATCACTGACAGTGCTGGCCGTGTGTTGGGAGCACTGACAGTGCTGGCTGTGTAGTAGGAGCACTGACAGTGCTGGCTGTGTGGGGGAGCACTGACAGTGCTGGCTGTGCGGTGGGAGCACTGACAGTGCTGGCTGTGTGAGGGAGCACTGACAGTGCTGGCTGTGTGTAGGGAGCACTGACAGTGCTGGCTGTGTGGGGGAGCACTGGCAGTGCTGGCTGTGTGGAAGGGAGCATTGAGAGCGCTGGCTGTGTGGGGAGAACTGTCAGTGCTGGCTGTGTGTAGGGACCACTGACAGTGCTGGCTGTGTGGGGGGAGCACTGACAGTGCTGGCTGTGTGGTGGGAGCACTGACAGTGCTGGCTGTGTGGGGGGAGCACTGACAGTGCTGGTTGTGAGGTGGGAGCACTGACAGTGCTGGCTGTGTGGTGGGAGCACTGACAGTGCTGGCTGTGTGGGGCAGCACTGACAGTGCTGGCTCTGTGGGGAGCATTGGCAGTGCTGGATGTGTGGGGGGAGCACTTGCAGTGCTGGCTGTGTGGGGAGCACTGGCAGAGCTGGCTGTGTGGGGGACCACTGACAGTGCTGGCTGAGTGGGGGAGCACTGACAGTGCTGGTTGTGAGGTGGAAGCACTGACAGTGCTGGCTGTGTGGTGGGAGCACTGACAGTGCTGGCTGTGTGGGGCAGCACTGACAGTGCTGGCTCTGTGGGGAGCATTGGCAGTGCTGGATGTGTGGGGGGATCACTTGCAGTGCTGGCTGTGTGGGGAGCACTGGCAGATCTGGCTGTGTGGGGGAGCACTGACAGTGCTGGCTGAGTGGTGGGAGCACTGACAGTGCAGGTTGTGTGGTGGAGCACTGACAGTGCTGGCTGTGTGGGGGAGCACTGACAGTGCAGGCTGTGGGGGAGGGTGCGCTGGCAGTGCTGGCTTTGTGAGGGAGCACTTGCAGTGCTGGCTGTGTGAGAGAAGCACTGGCAGTGCTGGCTGTGTGGGGGGATCACTGACAGTGCTGGCTGTGTCGTGAGAGCACTGACAGTGCTGGCTGTGTGGTGGGAGCACTGACAGTGCTTGCTGTGTGGGGGAGCACTGACAGTGCTGGCTGTGTGGGGCAACACTGACCATACTGGCTGTGTGGGAGCACTGACACTGCTGGCTGTGTGGGGGAGCTCTGGCAGTGCTGGCTGTGTGTTGAGAGCAATGACAGTACTGGCTGTGTGTTGAGAGCACTGACAGTGCTGGCTGTGTGTAGGGAGCACTGACAGTGCTGGCTGTGTGGGGAGCACTGACAGTGCTGGCTGTGTGGGGAGCACTGACAGTGCTGGCAGTGTGGGGGGAGCACTGACAGAGCTGGCTGTGTTGTGGGAGCACTGACAGTTCTGGCTGTGTGGTGGGAGCACTGGCACTGCTGGCTGTGTGGAAGGGAGCACTGAGCGTGCTGGCTGTGTGGTGGGAGCACTGACAGTGCTGGCTCTGTGTTGGGAGCACTGACAGTGCTGGCTGTGTGCAAGGGACACTGACAGTGCTGGCTGAGTGGGGGAGCACTGACAGTGCTGGCTGTGCGGTGGGAGCACTGACAGTGCTGGCTGTGTGAGGGAGCACTGACAGTGCTGGCTGTGTGGGGCAGCACTGACAGTGCTGGCTCTGTGGGGAGCATTGGCAGTGCTGGATGTGTGGGGGGATCACTTGCAGTGCTGGCTGTGTGGGGAGCACTGGCAGATCTGGCTGTGTGGGGGAGCACTGACAGTGCTGGCTGAGTGGTGGGAGCACTGACAGTGCAGGTTGTGTGGTGGAGCACTGACAGTGCTGGCTGTGTGGGGGAGCACTGACAGTGCAGGCTGTGGGGGAGGGTGCGCTGGCAGTGCTGGCTTTGTGAGGGAGCACTTGCAGTGCTGGCTGTGTGAGAGAAGCACTGGCAGTGCTGGCTGTGTGGGGGGATCACTGAGAGTGCTGGCTGTGTCGTGAGAGCACTGACAGTACTGGCTGTGTGGTGGGAGCACTGACAGTGCTTGCTGTGTGGGGGAGCACTGACAGTGCTGGCTGTGTGGGGCAACACTGACCATACTGGCTGTGTGGGAGCACTGACACTGCTGGCTGTGTGGGGGAGCTCTGGCAGTGCTGGCTGTGTGTTGAGAGCAATGACAGTACTGGCTGTGTGTTGAGAGCACTGACAGTGCTGGCTGTGTGCAGGGAGCACTGACAGTGCTGGCTGTGTGGGGAGCACTGACAGTGCTGGCTGTGTGGGGAGCACTGACAGTGCTGGCAGTGTGGGGGGAGCACTGACAGAGCTGGCTGTGTTGTGGGAGCACTGACAGTTCTGGCTGTGTGGTGGGAGCACTGGCACTGCTGGCTGTGTGGAAGGGAGCACTGAGCGTGCTGGCTGTGTGGTGGGAGCACTGACAGTGCTGGCTCTGTGTTGGGAGCACTGACAGTGCTGGCTGTGTGCAAGGGACACTGACAGTGCTGGCTGAGTGGGGGAGCACTGACAGTGCTGGCTGTGCGGTGGGAGCACTGACAGTGCTGGCTGTGTGAGGGAGCACTGACAGTGCTGGCTGTGTGTAGGGAGCACTGACAGTGCTGGCTGTGTGGGGGAGCACTGGCAGTGCTGGCTGTGTGGAAGGGAGCATTGAGAGCGCTGGCTGTGTGGTGGGATCACTGACAGTGCTGGCCGTGTGGTGGGAGCACTGACAGTGCTGGCTGTGTAGTAGGAGCACTGACAGTGCTGGCTGTGTGGGGGAGCACTGACAGTGCTGGCTGTGCGGTGGGAGCACTGACAGTGCTGGCTGTGTGAGGGAGCACTGACAGTGCTGGCTGTATGTAGGGAGCACTGACAGTGCTGGCTGTGTGGGGGAGCACTGGCAGTGCTGGCTGTGTGGAAGGGAGAATTGAGAGCGCTGGCTGTGTGGGGAGAACTGGCAGTGCTGGCTGTGTGTAGGGACCACTGACAGTGCTGGCTGTGTGGGGGGAGCACTGACAGTGCTGGCTGTGTGGTGGGAGCACTGACAGTGCTGGCTGTGTGTAGGGACCACTGACAGTGCTGGCTGTGTGGGGGGAGCACTGACAGTGCTGGCTGTGTGGTGGGAGCACTGACAGTGCTGGCTGTGTGGGGGGAGCACTGATAGAGCTGGCTGTGTTGTGGGAGCACTGACAGTTCTGGCTGTGTGGTGGGAGCACTGGCACTGCTGGCTGTGTGGAAGGGAGCACTGAGCGTGCTGGCTGTGTGGTGGGAGCACTGACAGTGCTGGCTCTGTGTTGGGAGCACTGACAGTGCTGGCTGTGTGCAAGGGACACTGACAGTGCTGGCTGAGTGGGGGAGCACTGACAGTGCTGGCTGTGCGGTGGGAGCACTGACAGTGCTGGCTGTGTGAGGGAGCACTGACAGTGCTGGCTGTGTGTAGGGAGCACTGACAGTGCTGGCTGTGTGGGGGAGCACTGGCAGTGCTGGCTGTGTGGAAGGGAGCATTGAGAGCGCTGGCTGTGTGGTGGGATCACTGACAGTGCTGGCCGTGTGGTGGGAGCACTGACAGTGCTGGCTGTGTAGTAGGAGCACTGACAGTGCTGGCTGTGTGGGGGAGCACTGACAGTGCTGGCTGTGCGGTGGGAGCACTGACAGTGCTGGCTGTGTGAGGGAGCACTGACAGTGCTGGCTGTATGTAGGGAGCACTGACAGTGCTGGCTGTGTGGGGGAGCACTGGCAGTGCTGGCTGTGTGGAAGGGAGAATTGAGAGCGCTGGCTGTGTGGGGAGAACTGTCAGTGCTGGCTGTGTGTAGGGACCACTGACAGTGCTGGCTGTGTGGGGGGAGCACTGACAGTGCTGGCTGTGTGGTGGGAGCACTGACAGTGCTGGCTGTGTGTAGGGACCACTGACAGTGCTGGCTGTGTGGGGGGAGCACTGACAGTGCTGGCTGTGTGGTGGGAGCACTGACAGTGCTGGCTGTGTGGGGGGAGCACTGATAGTGCTGGTTGTGAGGTGGGAGCACTGACAGTGCTGGCTGTGTGGTGGGAGCACTGACAGTGCTGGCTGTGTGGGGCAGCACTGACAGTGCTGGCTCTGTGGGGAGCATTGGCAGTGCTGGATGTGTGGGGGGAGCACTTGCAGTGCTGGCTGTGTGGGAGCACTGGCAGAGCTGGCTGTGTGGGGGAGCACTGACAGTGCTGGCTGAGTGGGGGGAGCACTGACAGTGCTGGTTGTGAGGTGGGAGCACTGACAGTGCTGGCTGTGTGGTGGGAGCACTGACAGTGCTGGCTGTGTGGGGCAGCACTGACAGTGCTGGCTCTGTGGGGAGCATTGGCAGTGCTGGATGTGTGGGGGGATCACTTGCAGTGCTGGCTGTGTGGGGCGCACTGGCAGAGCTGGCTGTGTGGGGGAGCACTGACAGTGCTGGCTGAGTGGTGGGAGCACTGACAGTGCAGGTTGTGTGGTGGAGCACTGACAGTGCTGGCTGTGTGGGGGAGCACTGACAGTGCAGGCTGTGGGGGAGGGTGCGCTGGCAGTGCTGGCTTTGTGAGGGAGCACATGCAGTGCTGGCTGTGTGAGAGGAGCACTGGCAGTGCTGGCTGTGTGGGGGGTTCACTGACAGTGCTGGCTGTGTCGTGAGAGCACTGACAGTGCTGGCTGTGTGGTGGGAGCACTGACAGTGCTTGCTGTGTGGGGGAGCACTGACAGTGCTGGCTGTGTGGGGCAACACTGACCATACTGGCTGTGTGGGAGCACTGACACTGCTGGCTGTGTGGGGGAGCTCTGGCAGTGCTGGCTGTATGGGGGAGCACTTGCAGTGCTGGCTGTGTGGGGGAGCACTGACAGTGCTTGCTGTGTGGTGGGAGCACTGGCAGTGCTGGCTGTGGCGGAGGGAGCGCTGGCAGTGCTGGCTTTGTGAGGGAGCACTGGCAGTGCTGGCTGTGTGGGGGGATCACTGACAGTGCTGGCTGTGTGATAGGAGCACTGACAGTGCTGGCTGTGTGGGGGGATCACTGACAGTGCTGGCTGTGTGGTGGGAGCACTGACAGTGCTGGCTGTGTGGTGGGAGCACTGACAGTGCTGGCTGTGTGGGGGAGCACTGACAGTGCTGGCTGTGTGGGGGAGCACTGGCAGTGCTGGCTGTGTGTTGAGATCACTGACAGTGCTGGCTGTGTGGTGGGAGCACTGACAGTGCTGGCTGTGTGGGGGAGCACTGGCAGTGCTGGCTGTGTGGGGAGCACTGTCAGTGCTGGCAGTGTGGGGGAGCACTGACAGAGCTGGCTGTGTTGTGGGAGCACTGAGAGTGCTGGCTGTGTGGTGGGAGCACTGACAGTGCTGGCTGCGTGGTGGGAGCACTGACAGTGCTGGCTCTGTGTTGGGAGCACTGACAGTGCTGGCTGTGTGCAGGGGGCACTGACAGTGCTGGCTGTGTGCGGGAGCACTGACAGTGCAGGCTGTGTGGGGGAGCACTGACAGTGCTGGCTGTGTGGTCGGGGCACTGACAGTGCTGGCTGTGTGTTGAGAGCACTGACAGTGCTGGCTGTGTGGGGAGCACTGACATTGCTGGCAGTGTGGGGGGAGCACTGACAGAGCAGGCTGTGTTGTGGGAGCACTGACAGTGCTGGCTGTGTGGTGGGAGCACAGACAGTGCTGACTGTGTGGAAGGGAGCACTGAGAGTGCTCCTGTGTGGTGGGAGCACTGACAGTGCTGGCCGTGTGGTGGGAGCACTGACACTGCTGGCTGCGTAGTAGGAGCACTGACAGTGCTGGCTGAGTGGGGGAGCACTGTCAGTTCTGGCTGTGTGGCGGGAGCACTGACATTGCTGGCTGTGTTTAGGGACCACTGACAGTGCTGGCTGTGTGGGGGAGCACTGACAGTGCTCGCTGTGTGGTGGGAGCACTGACAGTGCTGGCTGTGTGCGGGGAGCACTGACAGTGCTGGTTGTGTGGTGGGAGCACTGAGAGTGCTGGCTGTGTGGTGGGAGCACTGACAGTGCTGGCTGTGTGGGGCAGCACTGATAGTGCTGGCTGTGTGGGGAGCACTGGCAGTGCTGGCTGTGTGGGGGGAGCACTTGCAGTGCTAGCTGTGTGGGGAGCACTGGCAGTGCTGGCTGTGTGGGGGAGCACTGACAGTGCTGGCCGTGTGGTGGGAGCACTGACAGTGGTGGCTGTGTGGTGGGAGCACTAACAGTGCTGGCATGTGGTGGGAGCACTGACGGTGCTGGCTGTGTGGGGAAGCACTGACAGTGCTGGCTGTGTGGGGAGCACTGACAGTGCTGGCTGTGTGGGGAGCACTGACAGTGCTGGCTGTGTGATGGGAGCACTGACAGTGCTGGCTGTGTGGGGGAGCACTGACAGTGCTGGCTGTTGGGTGGGAGCACTGACAGTGCTGGCTGTGTGGTGGGAGCACTGACAGTGCTGGCTGTGTGGGGGAGCACTGACAGTGTTGGCTGTGTTGTGGTAGCACTGACAGTGCTGGCTGTGTGGGGGAGCACTGACAGTGCTGGCTGTGTGGGGGGTGCACTTGCACTGCTGGCTGTGTGGGGGAGTACTGACAGTGCTGGCTGTGTGGGGAGCACTGACAGTGCAGGCTGTGGGGGGGGGGCGCTGGCTGTGCTGGCTGTGTGAGGGAGCACTGGCAGTACTGGCTGCCGGGGAGGGAGCGCTGGCAGTGCTGGCTATGTGAGGGAGCACTGGCAGTGCTGGCTGTGTGAGGGAGCACTGACATTGCTGGCTGTGAGGGAAGCACGGGCAGTGCTGGCTGTGAGGGGAGCACTGCCAGTGCTGGCGGTAAGGGGAGCACAGGCAGTTCTGGCTGTGAGGGAAGCACTGTCAGTGCTGGCTGCGTGGTAGGAGCACTGGCAGTGCTGGCTGTGTGAGGGAGCACTGGCAGCGCCGGCTGTGTGAGGGAGCACTGACAGTGCAGGCTGTGAGGGGGAGCGCTGGCTGTGCTGGCTGTGTGAAGGAGCACTGGCAGTGCCGGCTGTCGGGGAGGGTGCGCTGGCAGTGCTGGCTTTGTGAGGGAGCACTTGCAGTGCTGGCTTTGTGGGGAGCACTGGCAGAGCTGGCTGTGTGGGGGAGCACTGACAGTGCTGGCCGTGTGGTGGGAGCTCTGACAGTACTGGCTGTGTGGTGGGAGCACTGAAATTGCTGGCTGTGTGGGGAGCACTGACAGTGCCGATTGGTTGGGGGGAGCACTGACAGTTCTGGCTGTGTGGGGTGGGAGCACTGACAGTGCTGACTGTGTGGTGGGAGCACTGACAGTGCTTGCTGTGTGGGGAGCACTGACAGTGCTGGCTGTGTGGGGCAGCACTGACCATACTGGCTGTGTGGGGAGCACTGACAGTGCTGGCTGTGTGGGTGGAGAACTGACAGTGCTTGCTGTGTGGTGGGAGCACAGGCAGTGCTGGTTGTGGGGGATGGAGCACTGACAGTGCTGGCTGTGTGGGGGAGCACTGACAGTGCTGGCTGTGTGGGGAGCACTGGCAGTGCTGGCTGTGTGGGGAGCACTGACAGTGCTGGCTGTGTGGGGGAGCACTGGCAGTGCTGGCTGTGTGTTGAGTTCACTGACAGTGCTGGCTGTGTGGTGGGAGCACTGACAGTGCTGGCTGTGTGTTGGGAGCACTGACAGTGCTGGCTGTGTGGGGAGCACTGTCAGGTCTGGCAGTGTGGGGGGAGCACTGACAGAGCTGGCTGTGTTGTGGGAGCACTGACAGTGCTTGCTGTGTGGTGGGAGCACTGGCAGTGCTGGCTGTGTGGAAGGGAGCACTGAGAGTGCTGGCTGTGTGGTGGGAGCACATACAGTGCTGGCTGCGTGGTGGGAGCACTGACAGTGCTGGCTCTGTGTTGGGAGCACTGACAGTGCTGGCTGTATGCAGGGGGCACTGACAGTGCTCGCTGTGTGCGGGAGCACTGACAGTGCAGGCTGTGTGGGGGAGCACTGACAGTGCTGGCTGTGTGGTGGGGGCACTGACAGTGCTGGCTGTGTGTTGAGAGCACTGACAGTGCAGGCTGTGTGTTGAGAGCACTGACAGTGCTGGCTGTGTGGGGAGCACTGACATTGCTGGCAGTGTGGGGGGAGCACTGACAGAGCAGGCTATGTTGTGGGAGCACTGACAGTGCTGGCTGTGTGGTGGGAGCACTGGCAGTGCTGACTGTGTGGAAGGGAGCACTGAGAGTGCTGGCTGTGTGGTGGGAGAACTGACAGTGCTGGCCGTGTGGTGGGAGCACTGACAGTGCTGGCTCTGTGTTGGGAGCACTGACAGTGCTGGCTGAGTGGGGGAGCACTGTCAGTGCTGGCTGTGTGGCGGGAGCACTGACATTGCTGGCTGTGTGTAGGGACCACTGACAGTGCTGGCTGTGTGGGGAGCACTGACAGTCCTGGCTGTGTGGTGGGAGCACTGACAGTGCTGGCTGTGTGCGGGGAGCACTGACAGTGCTGGTTGTGTGGTGGGAGCACTGACAGTGCTGGCTGTGTGGTGGGAGCACTGACAGTGCTGGCTGTGTGGGGCAGCACTGATAGTGCTGGCTCTGTGGGGAGCACTGGCAGTGCTGGCTGTGTGGGGGGAGCACTTGCAGTGCTAGCTGTGTGGGGAGCACTGGCAGTGCTGGCTGCGTGGGGGAGCACTGACAGTGCTGGCCGTGTGGTGGGAGCACTGACAGTGGTGGCTGTGTGGTGGGAGCACTAACAGTGCTGGCATGTGGTGGGAGCACTGACGGTGCTGGCTGCGTGGGGAAGCACTGACAGTGTTGGCTGTGTGGGGAGCACTGACAGTGCTGGCTGTGTGGGGGAGCACTGACAGTGCTGGCTGTGTGGGGGGAGCACTGACAGTGCTGGCTGTGTGGAGGGAGCACGGACAGTGCTGGCTGTGGTGTGGGAGCACTAACAGTGCTGGCTGTGTGGGGGGTGCACTTGCACTGCTGGCTGTGTGGGGGAGCACTGACAGTGCTGGCTGTGTGGGGAGCACTGACAGTGCAGGCTTTGGGGGGGGATCGCTGGCTGTGCTGGCTGTGTGAGGGAGCACTGGCAGTGCTGGCTGTCGGGGAGGGAGCGCTGGCAGTGCTGGCTATGTGAGGGAGCACTGGCAGTGCTGGCTGTGTGAGGGAGCACTGACATTGCTGGCTGTGAGGGAAGCACGGGCAGTGCTGGCTGTGAGGGGAGCACTGCCAGTGCTGGCTGTGAGGGGAGCACAGGCAGTTCTGGCTGTGAGGGAAGCACTGTCAGTGCTGGCTGCGTGGTAGGAGCACTGGCAGTGCTGGCTGTGTGAGGGAGCACTGGCAGTGCCGGCTGTGTGAGGGAGCACTGACAGTGCAGGCTGTGGGGGGGGGAGCGCTGGCTGTGCTGGCTGTGTGAGGGAGCACTGGCAGTGCCGGCTGTCGGGGAGGGTGCGCTGGCAGTGCTGGCTTTGTGAGGGAGCACTTGCAGTGCTGGCTGTGTGGGGAGCACTGGCAGAGCTGGCTGTGTGGGGGAGCACTGACAGTGCTGGCCGTGTGGTGGGAGCTCTGACAGTACTGGCTGTGTGGTGGGAGCACTGACAGTGCTGGCTGTGTGGGGGGGGCACTGACAGTGCTGGCTGTGTGGGGGAGCACTGACAGTGACGACTGGTTGGGGGGAGCACTGACAGTTCTGGCTGTGTGGGGTGGGAGCACTGACAGTGCTGACTGTGTGGTGGGAGCACTGACAGTGCTTGCTGTGTGGGGGAGCACTGACAGTGCTGGCTGTGTGGGGCAGCACTGACCATACTGGCTGTGTGGGGAGCACTGACAGTGCTGGCTGTGTGGGTGGAGAACTGACAGTGCTTGCTGAGTGGTGGGAGCACTGGCAGTGCTGGCTGTGGGTGATGGAGCACTGACAGTGCTGGCCGTGTGGGGGAGCACTGACAGTGGTGGCTGTGTGGGGAGCACTGGCAGTGCTGGCTGTGTGGGGAGCACTGACAGTGCTGGCTGTGTGGGGGAGCACTGGCAGTGCTGGCTGTGTGTTGAGATCACTGACAGTGCTGGCTGTGTGGTGGGACAACTGACAGTGCTGGCTGTGTGTTGGGAGCACTGATAGTGCTGGCAGTGTGGGGAGCACTGTCAGTGCTGGCAGAGTGGGGAGGAGCACTGACAGAGCTGGCTGTGTTGTGGGAGCACTGACAGTGCTTGCTGTGTGGTGGGAGCACTGGCAGTGCTGGCTGTGTGGAAGGGAGCACTGAGAGTGCTGGCTGTGTGGTGGGAGCACTGACAGTGCTGGCTGCGTGGTGGGAGCACTGACAGTGCTGGCTCTGTGTTGGGAGCACTGACAGTGCTGGCTGTGTGCAGGGGGCACTGACAGTGCTGGCTGTGTGCGGGAGCACTGACAGTGCAGGCTGTGTGGGGAGCACTGACAGTGCTGGCTGTGTGGTGGGGGCACTGACAGTGCTGGCTGTGTGTTGAGAGCACTGACAGTGCAGGCTGTGTGTTGAGAGCACTGACAGTGCTGGCTGTGTGGGGAGCACTGACATTGCTGGCAGTGTGGGGGGAGCACTGACAGAGCAGGCTGTGTTGTGGGAGCACTGACAGTGCTGGCTGTGTGGTGGGAGCATTGGCAGTGCTGACTGTGTGGAAAGGAGCACTGAGAGTGCTGGCTGTGTGGTGGGAGCACTGACAGTGTTGGCCGTGTGGTGGGAGCACTGACAGTGCTGGCTGCGTAGTAGGAGCACTGACAGTGCTGGCTGAGTGGGGGAGCACTGTCAGTGCTGTCTGTGTGGCGGGAGCACTGACATTGCTGGCTGTGTGTGGGGACCACTGACAGTGCTGGCTGTGTGGGGGGAGCACTGACAGTGCTGGCTGTGTGGTGGGAGCACTGACAGTGCTGGCTGTGTGCGGGGAGCACTGACAGTGCTGGTTGTGTGGTGGGAGCACTGACAGTGCTGGTCGTGTGGTGGGAGCACTGACAGTGCTGGCTGTGTGGGGCAGCACTGATAGTGCTGGCTCTGTGGGGAACACTGGCAGTGCTGGCTGTGTGGGGGGAGCACTTGCAGTGCTAGCTGTGTGTGGAGCACTGGCAGTGCTGGGTGTGTGGGGGAGCACTGACAGTGCTGGCCGTGTGGTGGGAGCACTGACAGTGGTGGCTGTGTGGTGGGAGCACTATCAGTTCCGTCATGTGGTGGGAGCACTGACGGTGCTGGCTGTGTGGGAAAGCACTGACAGTGCTGGCTGTGTGGGGAGCACTGACAGGGCTGGCTGTGTGGGGGAGCACTGACAGTGCTGGCTGTGTGATGGGAGCACTGACAGTGCTGGCTCTGTGGGGGGAGCACTGACAGTGCTGGCTGTTTGGTGGGAGCACTGACAGTGCTGGCTGTGTGGTGGGAGCACTGACAGTGCTGGCTGTGTGGGGGAGCACTGACAGTGTTGGCTGTGTTGTGGTAGCACTGACAGTGCTGGCTGTGTGGGGGGTGCACTTGCACTGCTGGCTGTGTGGGGGAGCACTGACAGTGCTGGCTGTGTGGGGAACACTGACAGTGCAGGCTGTGGGGGGGGGAGCGCTGCCTGCGCTGGCTGTGTGAGGGAGCACTGGCAGTGCTGGCTGTCGGGGAGGTAGCGCTGCCAGTGCTGGCTATGTGAGGGAGCACTGGCAGTGCTGGCTGTGTGAGGGAGCACTGACATTGCTGGCTGTGAGGGAAGCACGGGCAGTGCTGGCTGTGAGGGGAGCACTGCCAGTGCTGGCTGTGAGGGGAGCACAGGCAGTTCTGGCTGTGAGGGAAGCACTGTCAGTGCTGGCTGCGTGGTAGGAGCACTGGCAGTGCTGGCTGTGTGAGGGAGCACTGGCAGTGCCGGCTGTGTGAGGGAGCACTGACAGTGCAGGCTGTGGGGTGGGAGCGCTGGCTGTGCTGGCTGTGTGAGGGAGCACTGGCAGTGCCGGCTGTCGGAGAGGGTGCGCTGGCAGTGTTGGCTTTGTGAGTGAGCACTTGCAGTGCTGGCTGTGTGGGGAGCACTGGCAGAGCTGGCTGTGTGGGGGAGCACTGACAGTGCTGGCCGTGTGGTGGGAGCTCTGACAGTACTGGCTGTGTGGTGGGAGCACTGACAGTGCTGGCTGTGTGGGGGGGCACTGACAGTGCTGGCTGTGTGGGGGAGCACTGACAGTGCCAACTGGTTGGGGGGAGCACTGCCAGTTCTGGCTGTGTGGGGTGGGAGCACTGACAGTGCTGACTGTGTGGTGGGAGCACTGACAGTGCTTGCTGTGTGGGGGAGCACTGACAGTGCTGGCTGTGTGGGGCAGCACTGACCATACTGGCTGTGTGGGGAGCACTGACAGTGCTGGCTGTGTTGTGGTAGCACTGACTGTGCTGGCTGTGGGGGAGCACTGACAGTGCTGGCTGTGTGGGGGGAGCACTGACAGTGCTGGCTGTGCTGTGGGAGCACTGACAGTGCTGGCTGTGTTGTGGGAGCACTGACAGTGCTGGCTGTGTTGTGGTAGCACTGACAGTGCTGGCTGTGTGGGGGAGCACTGACACTGCAGGCTGTGGGGGAGGGAGCGCTGGCTGTGCTGGCTGTGTGAGGGAGCACTGGGAGTGCTGGCTGTCGGGGAGGGAGCGCTGGCAGTGCTGGCTATGTGAGGGAGCACTGGCAGTGCTGGCTGTGTGAGGGAGCACTGGCAGTGTTGGCTGTCTGGGGAGCACTGGCAGTGCAGGCTGTGAGGGAAGCACTGGCAGTGCTGGCTGTGAGGGGAGCACTGGCAGTGCAGGCTGTGAGGGAAGCACTGGCAGTGTTGGCTGTGTGTGAAGCACTGGCAGTGCTGGCTGTGAGGGGAGCACAGGCAGTGCTGGCTGTGAGGGGAGCACAGGCAGTTCTGGCTGTGAGGGGAGCACTGTCAGTGCTGGCTGCGTGGTTGGAGCACTGACAGTGCTTGCTGTGTGGCAGGAGCACTGGCAGTGCTGGCTGTGTGAGGGAGCACTGGCAGTGCCGGCTGTCGGGGAGGGTGCGCTGGCAGTGCTGGCTGCGTGAGAGGAGCACTGGCAGTGCTGGCTGTGTGGGGGGATCACTGACAGTGCTGGCTGTGTGGTGGGAGCACTGACAGTGCTGGCTGTGTGGTGGGAGCACTGACAGCGCTGGCTGTGTGGGGAGCACTGACAGTGCTGGCTGTGTGGGGGAGCACTGACAGTGCTGGCTGTGTGGGGAGCACTGACAGCTCTGGCTGTGTGGGGAGCACTGAGTGCTGGCAGTGTGGGGGAGCACTGACAGAGCTGGCAGTATTGTGCGAGCACTGACAGTGCTGGCTGTGTGGTGGGAGCACTGGCAGTGCTGGCTGTGTGGAAGGGAGCACTGAGAGTGCTGGCTGTGTGGTGGGAGCACTGACAATGCTGGCTGTGTGGTGGGAGCACTGACAGTGCAGGCTCTGTGTTGGGAGCACTGACAGTGCTGGCTGTGTGCAGGGGGCACTGACAGTGCTGGCTGTGTGGGGGAGCACTGACAGTGCTGGCTGTGTGGTGGGAGCACTGACAGTGCTGGCTGTGTTGTGGGAGCACTGACAGTGCTGGCTGTGTGGTGGGAGCACTGGCAGTGCTGGCTGTGTGGAAGGGAGCACTGAGAGTGCTTGCTGTGTGGAGGGAGCACTGACAGTGCTGGCTGTGTGGTGGGAGCACTGACAGTGCTGGCTCTGTGTTGGGAGCACTGACAGTGCTGGCTGTGTGCAGGGGGCACTGACAGTGCTGGCTGTGTGGGGGAGCACTGACAGTGCTGGCTGTGTGGTGGGAGCACTGACAGTGCTGGCTGTGTGAGGGAGCACTGACAGTGCTGGCTGTGTGTTGAGAGCACTGACAGTGCTGGCTGTGTGTTGAGAGCACTGACAGTGCTGGCTGTGCGTAGGGAGCACTGACAGTGCTGGCTGTGTGGGGAGCACTGACAGTGCTGGCTGTGTGGTTGGAGCACTGACAGTGCTGGCTGTGTGGGGGAGCACTGACAGTGCTGGTTGTGCGGTGGGAGCACTGATAGTGCTGGCTCTGTGGGGAGCACTGGCAGTGCTGGCTGTGTGGGGGGAGCACTTGCAGTGCTAGCTGTGTGGGGAGCACTGGCAGTGCTGGCTGTGTGGGGGAGCACTGACAGTGCTGGCCGTGTTGTGGGAGCACTGACAGTGCTGGCTGTGTGGTGGGAGCACTGGCAATGCTGGGTGTGTGGTGGGAGCACTGACAGTGCTGGCTGTGTGACAGGAGCACTGACAGTGCTGGCTGTGTGGGGAGCACAGACAGTGCTGGCTGTGTGGGGAGCACTCACAGTGCTGGCTGTGTGGGGGAGCACTGACAGTGCTGGCTGTGTGAGAGGAGCACTGGCAGTGCTGGCTGTGAGGTGGGAGCACTGACAGTGCTGGCTGTGTGGGGAGCACTGGCAGTGCTGGCTGAGTGGGGAGCACTGGCAGTGCTGGCTGAGTGGGGAGCACTGACAGTGCTGGCTGTGTGGGGGAGCACTGGCAGTGCAGGCTGTGTGTTGAGAGCACTGACAGGGCTGGCTGTGTGGTGGGAGCACTGACAGAGCTGGCTGTGTCGTGGGAGCACTGACAGTGCTGGCTGTGTGGTGGGAGCACTGACAGTGTTGGCTGTGTGGAAGGGAGCACTGAGAGTGCTGGCTGTGTGGTGGGAGCACTGACAGTGCTGGCTGTGTGGTGGGAGCACTGACAGTGCTGGCTCTGTGTTGGGAGCACTGACAGTGCTGGCTGTGTGCAGGGGCACTGACAGTGCTGGCTGTGTGGGGGAGCACTGACAGTGCTGGCTGTGTGGGGGGAGCACTAACAGTTCTGGCTGTGTGAGGGAGCACTGACAGTGCTGGCTGTGTGTTGAGAGCACTGACAGTGCTGGCTGAGTGTTGAGAGCACTGACAGTGCTGGCTGTGTGTAGGGAGCACTGACAGTGCTGGCTGTGTGGGGAGCACTGACAGTGCTGGCTGTGTGGGGAGCACTGACAGTGCTGGCAGTGTGGGGAGCACTGACAGAGCAGGCTGTGTTGTGGGAGCGCTGACAGTGCTCGCTGTGTGGTGGGAGCACTGGCAGTGCTGGCTGTGTTGAAGGGAGCACTGAGAGTGCTGGCTGTGTGGTGGGAGCACTGACAGTGCTGGCCGTGTGGTGGGAGCACTGAGTGCTGGCTGCGTAGTAGGAGCACTGACAGTGCTGGCTGAGTGGGGGGAGCACTGTCAGTGCTGGCTGTGTGGCGGGAGCACTGACATTGCTGGCTGTGTGTAGGGACCACTGACAGTGCTGGCTGTGTGGGGGAGCACTGACTGTGCTGGCTGTGTGGTTGGAGCACTGACAGTGCTGGCTGTGTGGGGGGAGCACTGACAGTTCTGGTTGTGTGGTGGGAGCACTGACAGTGCTCGCTGTGTGCTGGGAGCACTGACAGTGTTGGCTGTGTGGAAGGGAGCACTGAGAGTGCTGGCTGTGTGGTGGGAGCACTGACAGTGCTGGCTGTGTGGTGGGAGCACTGACAGTGCTGGCTCTGTGTTGGGAGCACTGACAGTGCTGGCTGTGTGCAGGGGCACTGACAGTGCTGGCTGTGTGGGGGAGCACTGACAGTGCTGGCTGTGTGGTGGGAGCACTGACAGTGCTGGCTGTGTGAGGGAGCACTGACAGTGCTGGCTGTGTGTTGAGAGCACTGACAGTGCTGGCTGAGTGTTGAGAGCACTGACAGTGCTGGCTGTGTGTAGGGAGCACTGACAGTGCTGGCTGTGTGGGGAGCACTGACAGTGCTGGCAGTGTGGGGGGAGCACTGACAGAGCAGGCTGTGTTGTGGGAGCGCTGACAGTGCTCGCTGTGTGGTGGGAGCACTGGCAGTGCTGGCTGTGTTGAAGGGAGCACTGAGAGTGCTGGCTGTGTGGTGGGAGCACTGACAGTGCTGGCCGTGTGGTGGGAGCACTGAGTGCTGGCTGCGTAGTAGGAGCACTGACAGTGCTGGCTGAGTGGGGGGAGCACTGTCAGTGCTGGCTGTGTAGCGGGAACACTGACATTGCTGGCTGTGTGTAGGGACCACTGACAGTGCTGGCTGTGTGGGGGAGCACTGACTGTGCTGGCTGTGTGGTTGGAGCACTGACAGTGCTGGCTGTGTGGGGGGAGCACTGACAGTTCTGGTTGTGTGGTGGGAGCACTGACAGTGCTGGCTGTGTGGTGGGAGCACTGACAGTGCTGGCTGTGTGGGGCAGCACTGATAGTGCTGGCTCTGTGGGGAGCACTGGCAGTGCTGGCTGTGTGGGGAGAGCACTTGCAGTGCTAGCTGTGTGGGGAGCACTGGCAGTGCTGGCTGTGTGGGGGAGCACTGACAGTGCTGGCCGTGTGGTGGGAGCACTGACAGTGCTGGCTGTGTGGTGGGAGCACTGACAGTGCTGGCGTGTGGTGGGAGCACTGACTGCTGGCTGTGTGGGGAAGCACTGACAGTGCTGGCTGTGTGGGGAGCACTGACAGTGCTGGCTGTGTGGGGGAGCACTGACAGTGCTGGCTGTGTGATGGGAGCACTGACAGTGCTGGCTGTGTGGGGGGAGCACTGACAGTGCTGGCTGTTTGGTGGGAGCACTGACAGTGCTGGCTGTGTTGTGGGAGCACTGACAGTG
Organism: Scyliorhinus torazame; assembly: GCF_047496885.1. Classification (NCBI taxonomy): domain Eukaryota; kingdom Metazoa; phylum Chordata; class Chondrichthyes; order Carcharhiniformes; family Scyliorhinidae; genus Scyliorhinus; species Scyliorhinus torazame. The sequence continues at coordinate 115,608,477 of NC_092726.1, read as the reverse complement.
CTGGCTGTGTGGGGGAGCACTGACAGTGCTGGCTGTGTTGTGGTAGCACTGACAGTGCTGGCTGTGTGGGGGAGCACTGACAGTGCTGGCTGTGTGGGGGGAGCACTGACAGTGCTGGCTGTGTGGTGGGAGCACTGACAGTGCTGGCTGTGTTGTGGGAGCACTGACAGTGCTGGCTGTGTGGGGGGTGCACTTGCACTGCTAGGTGTGTGGTGGGAGCACTGACAGTGCTGGCTGTGTGGGGGAGCACTGACACTGCAGGCTGTGGGGGAGGGAGCGCTGGCTGTGCTGGCTGTGTGAGGGAGCACTGGCAGTGCTGGCTGTCGGGGAGGGAGCGCTGGCAGTGCTGGCTATGTGAGGGAGCACTGGCAGTGCTGGCTGTGTGAGGGAGCACTGACATTTCTGGCTGTGAGGGAAGCACTGTCAGTGCAGGCTGCGAGGAAGGAGCACTGTCAGTGCTTGCTGTGTGGTAGGAGCACTGGCAGTGCTGGCTGTGTGAGGGAGCACTGGCAGTGCCGGCTGTCGGGGAGGGTGCGCTGGCAGTGCTGGCTTTGTGAGGGAGCACTTGCAGTGCTGGCTGTGAGACGAGCACTGGCAGTGCTGGCTGTGTGGGGGAGCACTGACAGTGCTGGCTGTGTGGTGGGAGCACTGACAATGCTGGCTGTGTGGTGGGAACACTGACAGTGCTGGCTGTGTGGGGGAGCATTGACAGTGCTGGCTGTGTGGGGGCGCACTGACCGTGCTGGCTGTGTGGGGAGCACTGACAGTGCTGGCTTTGTGGGTGAGCACTGGCAGTGCTGGCTGTATGGGGGAGCACTTGCAGTGCTGGTGTGTGGGGGAGCACTGACAGTGCTTGCTGTTTGGTGGGCGCACTGGCAGTGCTGGCTGTGGGGGAGGGAGCGCTGGCTGTGTTGGCTGTGTGAGGGAGCACTGGCAGTGCTGGCTGTGTGGAAGGGAGCACTGAGAGTGCTGGCTGTGTGGTGGGAGCACTGACAGTGCTGGCTGCGTGGTGGGAGCACTGACAGTGCTGGCTCTGTGTTGGGAGCACTGACAGTGCTGGCTGTGTGCAGGGGGCACTGACAGTGCTGGCTGTGTGCGGGAGCACTGACAGTGCAGGCTGTGTGGGGGAGCACTGACAGTGCTGGCTGTGTGGTGGGGGCACTGACAGTGCTGGCTGTGTGTTGAGAGCACTGACAGTGCAGGCTGTGTGTTGAGAGCACTGACAGTGCTGGCTGTGTGGGGAGCACTGACATTGCTGGCAGTGTGGGGGGAGCACTGACAGAGCAGGCTGTGTTGTGGGAGCACTGACAGTGCTGGCTGTGTGAGGGAGCACTGACAGTGCTGGCTGTGTGTTGAGAGCACTGACAGTGCTGGCTGAGTGTTGAGAGCACTGACAGTGCTGGCTGTGTGTAGGGAGCACTGACAGTGCTGGCTGTGTGGGGAGCACTGACAGTGCTGGCAGTGTGGGGGGAGCACTGACAGAGCAGGCTGTGTTGTGGGAGCGCTGACAGTGCTCGCTGTGTGGTGGGAGCACTGGCAGTGCTGGCTGTGTTGAAGGGAGCACTGAGAGTGCTGGCTGTGTGGTGGGAGCACTGACAGTGCTGGCCGTGTGGTGGGAGCACTGAGTGCTGGCTGCGTAGTAGGAGCACTGACAGTGCTGGCTGAGTGGGGGGAGCACTGTCAGTGCTGGCTGTGTAGCGGGAACACTGACATTGCTGGCTGTGTGTAGGGACCACTGACAGTGCTGGCTGTGTGGGGGAGCACTGACTGTGCTGGCTGTGTGGTTGGAGCACTGACAGTGCTGGCTGTGTGGGGGGAGCACTGACAGTTCTGGTTGTGTGGTGGGAGCACTGACAGTGCTGGCTGTGTGGTGGGAGCACTGACAGTGCTGGCTGTGTGGGGCAGCACTGATAGTGCTGGCTCTGTGGGGAGCACTGGCAGTGCTGGCTGTGTGGGGAGAGCACTTGCAGTGCTAGCTGTGTGGGGAGCACTGGCAGTGCTGGCTGTGTGGGGGAGCACTGACAGTGCTGGCCGTGTGGTGGGAGCACTGACAGTGCTGGCTGTGTGGTGGGAGCACTGACAGTGCTGGCGTGTGGTGGGAGCACTGACTGCTGGCTGTGTGGGGAAGCACTGACAGTGCTGGCTGTGTGGGGAGCACTGACAGTGCTGGCTGTGTGGGGGAGCACTGACAGTGCTGGCTGTGTGATGGGAGCACTGACAGTGCTGGCTGTGTGGGGGAGCACTGACAGTGCTGGCTGTTTGGTGGGAGCACTGACAGTGCTGGCTGTGTTGTGGGAGCACTGACAGTGCTGGCTGTGTGGGGGAGCACTGACAGTGCTGGCTGTGTTGTGGTAGCACTGACAGTGCTGGCTGTGTGGGGGAGCACTGACAGTGCTGGCTGTGTGGGGGGAGCACTGACAGTGCTGGCTGTGTGGTGGGAGCACTGACAGTGCTGGCTGTGTTGTGGGAGCACTGACAGTGCTGGCTGTGTGGGGGGTGCACTTGCACTGCTAGGTGTGTGGTGGGAGCACTGACAGTGCTGGCTGTGTGGGGGAGCACTGACACTGCAGGCTGTGGGGGAGGGAGCGCTGGCTGTGCTGGCTGTGTGAGGGAGCACTGGCAGTGCTGGCTGTCGGGGAGGGAGCGCTGGCAGTGCTGGCTATGTGAGGGAGCACTGGCAGTGCTGGCTGTGTGAGGGAGCACTGACATTTCTGGCTGTGAGGGAAGCACTGTCAGTGCAGGCTGCGAGGAAGGAGCACTGTCAGTGCTTGCTGTGTGGTAGGAGCACTGGCAGTGCTGGCTGTGTGAGGGAGCACTGGCAGTGCCGGCTGTCGGGGAGGGTGCGCTGGCAGTGCTGGCTTTGTGAGGGAGCACTTGCAGTGCTGGCTGTGAGACGAGCACTGGCAGTGCTGGCTGTGTGGGGGAGCACTGACAGTGCTGGCTGTGTGGTGGGAGCACTGACAATGCTGGCTGTGTGGTGGGAACACTGACAGTGCTGGCTGTGTGGGGGAGCATTGACAGTGCTGGCTGTGTGGGGGCGCACTGACCGTGCTGGCTGTGTGGGGAGCACTGACAGTGCTGGCTTTGTGGGTGAGCACTGGCAGTGCTGGCTGTATGGGGGAGCACTTGCAGTGCTGGTGTGTGGGGGAGCACTGACAGTGCTTGCTGTTTGGTGGGCGCACTGGCAGTGCTGGCTGTGGGGGAGGGAGCGCTGGCTGTGTTGGCTGTGTGAGGGAGCACTGGCAGTGCTGGCTGTGTGGAAGGGAGCACTGAGAGTGCTGGCTGTGTGGTGGGAGCACTGACAGTGCTGGCTGCGTGGTGGGAGCACTGACAGTGCTGGCTCTGTGTTGGGAGCACTGACAGTGCTGGCTGTGTGCAGGGGGCACTGACAGTGCTGGCTGTGTGCGGGAGCACTGACAGTGCAGGCTGTGTGGGGGAGCACTGACAGTGCTGGCTGTGTGGTGGGGGCACTGACAGTGCTGGCTGTGTGTTGAGAGCACTGACAGTGCAGGCTGTGTGTTGAGAGCACTGACAGTGCTGGCTGTGTGGGGAGCACTGACATTGCTGGCAGTGTGGGGGGAGCACTGACAGAGCAGGCTGTGTTGTGGGAGCACTGACAGTGCTGGCTGTGTGGTGGGAGCATTGGCAGTGCTGACTGTGTGGAAGGGAGCACTGAGAGTGCTGGCTGTGTGGTGGGAGCACTGACAGTGTTGGCCGTGTGGTGGCAGCACTGACAGTGCTGGCTGCGTAGTAGGAGCACTGACAGTGCTGGCTGAGTGGGGGAGCACTGTCAGTGCTGGCTGTGTGGCGGGAGCACTGACATTGCTGGCTGTGTGTATGGACCACTGACAGTGCTGGCTGTGTGGGGGAGCACTGACAGTGCTGGCTGTGTGGTGGGAGCACTGACAGTGCTGGCTGTGTGCGGGGAGCACTGACAGTGCTGGTTGTGTGGTGGGAGCACTGACAGTGCTGGTTGTGTGGTGGGAGCACTGACAGTGCTGGCTGTGTGGGGCAGCACTGATAGTGCTGGCTCTGTGGGGAACACTGGCAGTGCTGGCTGTGTGGGGGAGCACTTGCAGTGCTAGCTGTGTGGGGAGCACTGGCAGTGCTGGCTGTGTGGGGGAGCACTGACAGTGCTGGCCGTGTGGTGGGAGCACTGACAGTGGTGGCTGTGTGGTGGGAGCACTAACAGTTCCGTCATGTGGTGGGAGCACTGACGGTGCTGGCTGTGTGGGGAAGCACTGACAGTGCTGGCTGTGTGGGGAGCACTGACAGGGCTGGCTGTGTGGGGGAGCACTGACAGTGCTGGCTGTGTGATGGGAGCACTGACAGTGCTGGCTCTGTGGGGGGAGCACTGACAGTGCTGGCTGTTTGGTGGGAGCACTGACAGTGCTGGCTGTGTGGTGGGAGCACTGACAGTGCTGGCTGTGTGGGGGAGCACTGACAGTGCTGGCTGTGTGGGGGGAGCACTGACAGTGCTGGCTGTGTGGTGGGAGCACGGACAGTGCTGGCTGTGTTGTGGGAGCACTGACAGTCCTGGCTGTGTGGGGGGTGCACTTGCACTGCTGGCTGTGTGGGGGAGCACTGACAGTGCTGGCTGTGTGGGGAGCACTGACAGTGCAGGCTGTGGGGGGGGGGGGGGGGGGAGCGCTGCCTGCGCTGGCTGTGTGAGGGAGCACTGGCAGTGCTGGCTGTCGGGGAGGTAGCGCTGGCAGTGCTGGCTATGTGAGGGAGCACTGACAGTGCTGGCTGTGTGAGGGAGCACTGACATTGCTGGCTGTTAGGGAAGCACGAGCAGTGCTGGCTGTGAGGGGAGCACTGCCAGTGCTGGCTGTGAGGGGAGCACAGGCAGTTCTGGCTGTGAGGGAAGCACTGTCAGTGCTGGCTGCGTGGTAGGAGCACTGTCAGTGCTGGCTGTGTGAGGGAGCACTGGCAGTGCCGGCTGTGTGAGGAAGCACTGACAGTGCAGGCTGTGGGGGGGAGCGCTGGCTGTGCTGGCTGTGTGAGGGAGCACTGGCAGTGCCGGGTGTCGGGGAGGGTGCGCTGGCAGTGCTGGCTTTGTGAGTGAGCACTTGCAGTGCTGGCTGTGTGGGGAGCACTGGCAGAGCTGGCTGTGTGGGGGAGCACTGACAGTGCTGGCCGTGTGGTGGGAGCTCTGACAGTACTGGCTGTGTGGTGGGAGCACTGACAGTGCTGGCTGTGTGGGGGGGCACTGACAGTGCTGGCTGTGTGGGGGAGCACTGACAGTGCCAACTGGTTGGGGGGAGTACTGACAGTTCTGGCTGTCTGGGGTGGGAGCACTGACAGTGCTGACTGTGTGGTGGGAGCACTGACAGTGCTTGCTGTGTAGGGGAGCACTGACAGTGCTGGCTGTGTGGGGCAGCACTGACCATACTGGCTGTGTGGGGAGCACTGACAGTGCTGGCTGTGTTGTGGTAGCACTGACTGTGCTGGCTGTGTGGGGGAGCACTGACAGTGCTGGCTGTGTGGGGGGAGCACTGACAGTGCTGGCTGTGCTGTGGGAGCACTGACAGTGCTGGCTGTGTTGTGGGAGCACTGACAGTGCTGGCTGTGTTGTGGTAGCACTGACAGTGCTGGCTGTGTGGGGGAGCACTGACACTGCAGGCTGTGGGGGAGGGAGCGCTGGCTGTGCTGGCTGTGTGAGGGAGCACTGGGAGTGCTGGCTGTGAGGGGAGCACTGGCAGTGCAGGCTGTGAGGGAAGCACTGGCAGTGCTGGCTGTGAGGGGAGCACTGGCAGTGTAGGCTGTGAGGGAAGCACTGGCAGTGTTGGCTGTGTGTGAAGCACTGGCAGTGCTGGCTGTGAGGGGAGCACAGGCAGTGCTGGCTGTGAGGGGAGCACAGGCAGTTCTGGCTGTGAGGGGAGCACTGTCAGTGCTGGCTGCGTCGTTGGAGCACTGACAGTGCTTGCTGTGTGGTAGGAGCACTGGCAGTGCTGGCTGTGTGAGGGAGCACTGGCAGTGCCGGCTGTCGGGGAGGGTGCGCTGGCAGTGCTGGCTGCGTGAGAGGACCACTCGCAATGCTGGCTGTGTGGGGGGATCACTGACAATGCTGGCTGTGTGGTGGGAGCACTGACAGTGCTGGCTGTGTGGTGGGAGCACTGACAGTGCTGGCTGTGTGGGGAGCACTGACAGTGCTGGCTGTGTGGGGGAGCACTGACAGTGCTGGCTGTGTGGGGAGCACTGACAGCGCTGGCTGTGTGGGGAGCACTGAGTGCTGGCAGTGTGGGGGGAGCACTGACAGAGCTGGCTGTATTGTGCGAGCACTGACAGTGCTGGCTGTGTGGTGGGAGCACTGGCAGTGCTGGCTGTGTGGAAGGGAGCACTGAGAGTGCTGGCTGTGTGGTGGGAGCACTGACAA